>NC_138317.1:36087500-36560000 GCF_965601325.2 Salmo salar
ATATATATATATATATATATATATATATATATATATATATATATATATAAACACACAGTACAGCCAAGGTGTACTTTATACATTTACATTTTAGTCATTTAGCAGATGCGCTTATCCAGAGCGACGTACAGTAGTGAATGTATACATTTCACGCATTATTATTTTTTTTTGTATTGGTCCCCCGTGAGAATTGAACCCATAGCCATGGCATTATACACACCATGCGCTACCGACTGAGCCACAGGGAAGACATTGCGTTACTGATGGAATTTTTATATATTGCAAATAAAATAAGAAAATCTCAATAAAAAAATATATATATTTCATATTATTCATTTCAAACAATAACATTACCACTTACTTATCCATCACGGCATCCTCCCCATGTAGAAACATATCTTCAGTCCTGGAGTCAAAGCTATCTTCACTGAAAGAATCATCTTCCTCTAGAAATTCTGTCTCGCTTTCTCTATCAATTTCCTCTAAAATCTCAGTCAAATCTGTATACCTAGACTTTGTTTTAGACTTTCCTGATTTATTCGCCATAATTTCACTAAATAAACTTGCTGAAAACGCTATTGATTATGTACCGCTATGCGTAACACTCGTGGCTCCGTCAAGTAGAATTCGCAATGACTGGAGAACCTCTTTTACGCCAGAGTTTACGACGAAGGCTGGTCTTCAAACCTATAACCATTATACACCGTCATTTACCTTAGCTCATTGGCTATCTTCCAAGCTAGATTTCAAGATGATCAGTGGTCATTGGGCCAAAATACAGTCAATCAACGATAGACCGCTCCTACCACTGGTGCGTAAAGCGGTCATTGATCGCTGTCTTCAAATCGGCTTCTTTCGGTCAATACGTCCCAGGAAAAAAACCATCAAGGTTGATGTGTCACTAACAATCAGAGGATTGCAATGAAGCCAACCTTGACTAGATACACGTTTGTTTTGTGAGTGTAATTACCACGAATGTCACGTCCAAAGTTGAAGGAGACGGAAATCACGACGCAAGCGGTTTACAAATGTTTCGTGTTAGGCTATAAAAATGGATTTGATCAAACATAATTGACATTCACTAAGTAGTTAGGACACTTGGCATTGCCACCAGAAGAAGATCTTCAAAGGTAATTGATTATTTTATTGCCATTTCTGACTTTAGTGACGCTAATGCTTGGTTGGAAAATGCCAGTAATGCTTGTGTGTGCGGGAGCTGTCCTCGGATTATTATAATGTATGCTTTCGCCGCAAAACATTTTTGATATCTGACATACTGGCTGGATTAACAAGATGTTAAGCTTTTAAAAACTGTAACCTACATGTATTTACATAAATGTTTAATATAACGATAGTGGATTTAGAATTGTGAAGCTATGCATTTTCACCGGATGTTAGCCAAGTGGGACGAAATCGTCCCACCTAGCCCAGACAGGTTAAAGAATAGCCAGGCTGACGGGATGAGGTCAATGTCATTCCAGGATACCCCAGCCAGGTCGATTAGAAAGGCTGCTCGCAGGAGTGTTTTAGGGAGCGTTTGACAGTGATGAGGGGTGGTCGTTTGGTCGCAGACCCATTACGGATGCAGGCAATGAGGCAGTGATCGCTGAGATCTTGATTGAAAACAGCAGAGGTGTATTTGGAGGGCGAGTTAGTTAGGATGACATCTATGAGGGTGCCCGTGTTTACAGATTTGGGGTTGTACCTGGTAGGTTCATTGATAATTTGTGTGAGATTGAGGGCATCAAGCTTAGATTGTAGGATGGCTGGGGTGTTAAGCATGTCCCAGTTTAGGTCACCTAGTAGCACGAGCTCAGAATATAGATGGGGGGCAATCAATTCACATATGGTTTCGAGGGCACAGCTGGGGACAGAGGGAGGTCTATAGCAAGTGGCAACAGTGAGAGACTTGTTTCTGGAAAGGTGAATTTGGGTACAGACTTGTTTGGGTACAGACTTGGATAGTAATACAGAACTCTGCAGGCTATCTTTGCAGTAGATTGCAACACCGCCCCCTTTGGCAGTTCTATCTTGGAGGAAAATGTTATAGTTAGCGATGGAGATTTCAGGGTTTTTGGTGGTTTTCCTAAGCCAGGATTCAGACACAGCTAAGACATCCGGGTTGGCAGAGTGTGCTAAAGCATTAAATAAAACCAACTTAGGGAGTAGGCTTCTAATGTTAACATGCATGAAACCAAGGCTTTTACGGTTACAGAAGTCAACAAATGAGAGCACCTGGGGAGTGGGAGTGGAGCTAGGCACTGCAGGACTTGGATTAACCTCCACATCACCAGAGGAACAGAGGAGAAGTAGGATAAGGGTACGGATAAAGGCTATACGAACTGGCCGTCTAGCACGTTCGGGACAGAGAGTAAAAGGAGCAGGTTTCTGGGCACGATAGCATAGATTCAAGGCATAGTGTACAGACAAAGGTAAGGTAGGATGTAAGTACATTGGAGGTAAACCTAGGCATTGAGTAATGATGAGTGAGATATAGTCTCTAGAGACGTTTAAACCAGGTGGTGTCATCGCATATGTAGGAGGTGGAACAACATGTTTGGTTAAGGCATATTGAGCAGGGCTAGAGGCTCTACAGTGAAATAAGACAGTAATCACTAACCAGAACAGTAATGGACGAGGAATATTGATATTAGAGAGAGGCATGCGTAACCAAGTGAACATATGGGTCCAGTGAGTGGTTGGGCTGACTGGGGACAAGGCGATTCAGACAGTTAGCAGGCCGATGCTAACAAGCTAACAGTTAGTAGGCTGGGGCTAAACAAGCTACCAGTTAGCAGACCGGGGCAGGCAAGCTAACAGTTAACAGACCGGGGCTAGCAAGTTAGCCTTTGGGGGACGTCGCGATGGGGGTAAGTCTGTTTTTGCCTCTTCATGCGGTGACGTCGATACACCAGTCGTGGAATTAGTAGGGTTCCAAGTAGCTCTAGGTAGCTAGTAGGCCACGGTTAGCAGAATGGGCCTTCAGCGGACGTCGCGCCTGAGGGGCCTGTTGGAATCCTCGGGCAGATTATGTCGGTATTCCAGTCGTAGAGTCTAAATAAATGACAATTTAAAATGGCAAAGAACCACAAATTACTACTAGACAAAACAGCTCACTTAATCAAGCCTGATGGTCTTGTAAGAACAAAAGCAAAGCTTGCTTAGATATAATAAAAAATATAGAGAAAGTATTGGAATGGGATAATATCGTATCGTGGTGTGTGAAGAATCCAATACTCTACCTTGTATGCGGAGGTATGTGGGAGCACCTCCTCTAGGAGTATGAATTCATTTTTTTGAGGTTTGAATCCTAAGCAAACTGTATACACAATGTTTGAAGTAAAATTGACCAACATAGGTACTGTAGTAGTTCAAATCTGTGTGTTGGAAAACCTTGGTAGAGCATGGGTGGAGTAGACATTATGGAGCTCATGAATTTCCTTTCTTTTTTTCAGCTTCAGACCATGCCTGCTTCTCATTTTTTGGGTTTCTAATAGAGAAAAAGATAGGCTGCATGGTTACCACTGAGCTCCTGCAGAGTCTCATTCTGGCAGCTCCACAGCAGGCGAGAGGATGTCCTCTTCAGGCTGCCTGTCGACCGCCCTCCCAAGGGTGCCATTGAGGTTCTGGAGCTGTCACTCCCACGTTCCAGCATCGCTCCTCTGCCTGCCACTACAATGTCTGTCCGCCCGCCAAAAGAAAAGAAAGGAAGAAGAGATGAAAATGAAGCAGAATGAATTATCTGCTTCACCTTGGTGGTGAAGATGTGAGTGGGTGCCAATGGTTAGCAGCGACAATGCCAGCACTGCTCAGCTCCTATCACCTGATAATTGAAATCCAATGAAGTGTGAAAGAGACCCTTTTTTTTGGGTCACAATCAACAGGGGCGTCTCATGGCTGGAGCCTGATGTGTGTAATTTCATGTTGATGTCTCTCCCCCTTGTATATATCCATTAATGGCAATTATGGGGTGAGAATGAGTTTGATGGGAGAGTTTAGAGCTTCCTTTCCCGTCAAGGAGAGAAAGACAAGACGGCCTGTTTGTCAGATCTGAATTGTGAATACCACAGCTGGCTGTTCTAATCACTGGTCAAAGGGAGGACATACTTTAAACAGGTGATACTGGTCAATGAAATTCAAATGTACACTGAATATACAAAACATTAAGAACACCTGCTCTTTCCATGACATAGACTGACCAGGTGAAAGCTCCAGTATGATCCCTTATTGATGTCACTTGTTAAATCCACTTCAATCAGTGTAGATGAAGGGAAGGAGACATGTTAAAGAAGGATTTGTACGCCTTGAGATAATTGAGACATGGATTGCCTTTCAGAGGGTGAATGGGCAAGACAAAAGATCGCCTTCAAAAGGAGTATGATAGTAGGTGCCAGGCGTACCAGTGTTAACTGCAATGCTGCTGGGTTTTTCATGCTCAACAGTTTCCCACATGTATCAAGAATGGTCCACCACCCAAAGGACACCCATCCAACTTGACACAACTGCAGTCAACATGGCCAGCATCCCTGTGGAATGCTTTTGACACCTTGGATTTAATTTATTTAACTAGACAAGTCAGTTAAGAACAAATTCTTATTTACAATGACAGCCTAGGAACAGTGGGTTAACTGCCTTGTTCAGGTACAGAACGACAAATTTTTACCTTGTCAGCTCAGGGATTCAATCTAGCAAGCTTTCAGCTACTGACCCAACGCTCTAACCACTTGGCTATCTGCCCTGATGAATTGAGGCTGTTCTGAGGGCAAAAGGAGGTGCAACTCAATATTTGCAGGGTGTTCCTAATGTTTGGTATACTCTGTGTATATTGTTGCAGGTGAATTTATGGTAAGGATGAATGGGTGACACCTGAGCTTATATGTTTAATAGCTCTTCAGAACAACGTTTGCTCAGCAATAAGAAACAGCAATAAACCATTTAGAGTTGCAATGCATTGAAATTGCATGTATCATATGGACACAGCCATTGAACAAACTGTAGCGCACATAATGTATCTCACACACAGTTCTCTTGTGTTGTCTACCAAACGTTTGTCTCTATTAAATATTCAACCAGACCATCTCATTCCTCCATCTGTCCATCTTTCCATCTCACCGCCTCTCCATGTATAATAACCTTAGGAGAAAGAGACGTAATGTCACACAACATGTTCCATCATGCTAATACATAATTTATTACTGACAACATACTAAGAGTACTAAGGCTTAGCTGTAATGTTCACAGAGGATGAGTGACTCTTTAAATTACTCTTTAGACAACAAGCCATATTTTATGCACAATCCCACACACTTAGAAGAAAGCCTCTAACTTAATCAGAGATGGACTGACCATAGGGCAGTTCTGGAAAATGCCAGATGGGCTGATCTATATTTAGCTGAGTGGGTCAGTTTAAATGGTGGATTTTGTGCAAAATTATAATTATTTCGTTAATAATTGGATCCTCCAGGAAAAATATGTCCTGGTATGGGGACCTCCAAGAAGAATATGTCCTGGTATGGGGGCCCCCAGGAAGAATATGTCCTGGTATGGGGGCCCCCAGGAAGAATATGTCCTGGTATGGGGACCTCCAAGAAGAATATGTCCTGGTATGGGGACCTCCAAGAAGAATATGTCCTGGTATGGGGGCCCCCAGGAAGAATATGTCCTGGTATGGGGGCCCCCAGGAAGAATATGTCCTGGTATGGGGGCCCCCAGGAAGAATATGTCCTGGTATGGGGGCCTCAAGGAAAAAATATGTCCTGATATGGGGGTCGGTGTGTTAAAGAAGCAGATTTCTGGTCCAAGTCCATCCCTGAGAGAGGCATGGATTTTACTTGGTTGTGGGTTCTTTTTAAAGGTTTAATACCTGCTTCTGAACCCTGACACTTGCTTTGGCTCTCCAAGTGAATGCCTTCAATGCTTTAGCTCAGTGGGCTAACACAGTCTTGTGGCATACAGGAGAGCCAGGCTCAAAGGTAGTCAGTCACACAGGGAAAAGGAACTGTTTACTTCTCCCGTTATCTGATCTCAGAGGGATAGATGTTGGCAGTCTTCCTGTCACAGACTACTTATTATCTTCATGGTGAAAGGCTTTATGTTTTACCTGTTATATATGTGGTGTCTAAGCTTTGATACTCAGACATTTAACAATCACACAGTCTCACCAACAACATCAGCTGTCATCCGTTTCTACTCAAATCTGAATCAGAATCCTTCCACAAACTATGAAAGCCCTGATTTTGGTTGTGATGTGAAAAAACCAACAAGGCCTTTTCATAATCCATCCAACACAATGTGATGCTGTATTCTTTCTGAATATAACATTTAATATAAAGGTTGCATTAACCACTCTGATGCACATCAGACTTCGCTATTTGCCACGGGTCCAATAGGCTTTTTCTGCCCTGAAGTCTAAGGAATGTTTATTTTCTAACTACGCATCTATTGGTTGGGAGCATCAAACGTACCATGGTACGATCCTGTGAGAAAATATATTCATACATACAGTTGAAGTCGGAAGTTTACATACACTTAGGTTGGAGTCATTAAGATTCGTTTTTCAACCACTCCACAAATTTCTTGTAAACAAACTATAGTTTTGGCAAGTCGGTTAGGACATCTACTTTGTGCATGACACAAGTAATTTTTCCAACAATTGTTTACAGACAGAATATTTCACTTATAATTCACTGTATCACAATTCCAGTGGGTCAGAAGTTTACATATACTAAGTTGACTGTGCCTTTAAACAGCTTGGAAAATTCCAGAAAATGATGTCATTGCTTTAGAAGCTTCTGATAGGCTAATTGACATAATTTGAGTCAATTGGTTGTGTACCTGTGGATGTATTTCAAGGCCTACCTTCAAACTCAGTGCCTCTTTGCCTGACATCATGGAAAAGTCAAAAGAAATCAGCAAAGACCTCAGACTAAAATTATAGACCTCCACAAGTCTGGTTCATCCTTGGGAGCAATATCCAAATGCATGAAGGTACCATGTTTATCTGTACAAACAATGGTATGCATATATAAACACCATGGGACCACGCAGTCGTCATACCGCTCAGGAAGGAGACGCGTTCTGTCTCCTAGAGATGAACGTACTTTAGTGCGAAAAGTGCAAATCAATCCCAGAACAACAGCAAAGGATGCTGGAGGAAACAGGTACAAAAGTATCTATGGCCACAGTAAAACGAGTCGTATATCGGCATAACCTGAAAGGCGGCTCAACAAGGTAGAAGCCACTGCTCCAAAACCGACATAAAAAGCTAGACTATGGTTTGCAACTGCACATGGGGACAAAGATCGTTCTTTTTGGAGAAATGTCCTCTGGTCTGATGAAACAAAAATAGAACTGTTTGGCCATAATGACCATCGCTATGTTTGGAGGAAAAAGGGGGTGGCTTGCAAGCCGAATACACCATCCCAACCGTGAAGCACGGCGGTGGCAGCATCATGTTGTGGGGGTGCTTTTGCTGCGGGAGGGACTGGTGCACTTCACAAAAGAGATGGCAACATGAGGCAGGAAAATGATGTTGATATATTTAAGCAACATCTCAAGACATTAGTCAGGTAGTTAAAGCTTGGTCGCAAATGGGTCTTCCAAATGGACAATGACCCCAAGTATACTTCCAAAGTTGTGGCAAAATGGCTTTAAGGACAACAAAGTCAAGGTATTGGAGTGGCCATCAAAACCCTGACCTCAATCCGATAGAAAATTTGTGGGCAGAACTAAAAAAGCGTGTGCAAGCAAGGAGGCCTACAAACCTGACTCAGTTACACCAGCTCTGTCAGGAGGAATTGGCCAAAATTCACCAAACTTATTGTGGGAAGCTTGTGGAAGGCTACCCGAAACGTTTGACCCAAGTTAAACAATGTAAAGGCAATGCTACCAAATACTAATTGAGTGCATGTAAACTTCTGACCCACTGGGAATGTGATGAAAGAAAAAAAAGCTGAAATAAATCACTCTACTATTATTCTGAGATTTAACATTCTTAAAATAAAGTGGTGATCCTAACTGACCTAAGACAGGGAATTGTTACTTGGATTAAATGTCAGGAATTGTAAAAAAAAAAACGGAGTTTAAATGTATTTGGCTAAGGTGTATGTAAACTTCCAACTTCAACTGTATTTAAATTTACTTACCGTAATATAGAAGAGGGAAATGTTAGCATGAGTAGTTTGTCACTCAACGTACTGAAGCTAGAGGATTTATATGGCTGGTGGTGGTAATATAATTCCTGTCAATCGTTTCCCTTAAAGTCAGAGGTCTGTCACAAACATTCAAAAGCATACGTACTGTCACGGGCGTCATATGAATTGGACCAAAATGCAGCGGGTACGTGAATGCTCATTATCTTCTTTATTAAAATAAATGAACACCGAACAAAAAGAACGACGAAAACAGTCTTGTCAGGCACACAGCTAAACAAGAAACAACTACCCACAAAATCCCATAGAAAAACACCCCTCTAAAATAGGACCTTCAATTAGAAGCAACGAGGAGCAGCTGCTTCCAATTGAAGGTCAACCCAACAAACACCCATAGAAATAGTCTATTTCTATGTTAGTTCTATTATGTCTAACAAAGAACATAGCCCAACAAACCCCGAAACACTCTAAACAAACACCCCTCTTAAAATATGAACATAGCCCAACAAATCCCGAAACACTCTAAACAAACACCCCCTGCCACGTCCTGACCAAACTACAATAACAAATAACCCCTTATACTGGTCAGGACGTGACACGTACGGTGGCTAGCAAAAGTATTCACCCCTTGGCATTTTTCCTATTTTGTTGCCTTACAACCTGATTTTTTTTGGGGGGGGGTTGTATCATTTGATTTACACAACATGTCTACCACTTTGAAGATGCAAAATATTTGTTATTGTAAAACAAACAAGAAATAAGACAAAAAAATTGAAAACTTGAGCATGCATAACTATTCACCCCTCCAAAGTCAATACTTTGTAGAGCCACCTTGTGTAGCAATTACAGCTGCAAGTCTCTTGGCAGGTATGTCTCTATAAGCTTGGCACATCTAGCCACTGGAATGTTTGCTCATTCTTCAAGGCAAAACTGCTCCAGCTCCTTCAAGTTGGATGGGTTCCGCTGGTGTACAGCAATATTTAAGTTATACCACAGATTCTCAATTGGATTGAGGTCTGGGCTTTGACTAGGCCATTCCAAGACATTTAAATGTTTCCCCTTAAACCACTCGAGTGTTGCTTAAGCAGTATGCTTAGGGTCATTGTCCTGCTGGAAGGTGAACCTCCGTCCCAGTCTCAAATCTCTTGAAGACTGAAACAGGTTTCCCTCAAGAATTTCCCTATATTTAGCGCCATCCATCATTCCTTCAATTCTGACCAGTTTCCCAGTCCCTGCCGATGAAAAACATACCTACAGCATGATGCTGCCACCATGCTTCACTGTGGGGATAGTGTTCTCTGGGTGATGAGAGGTGTTGGGTTTGCGCCACACATAGCGTTTTCTTTGATGGCCAAAAAGCTAACTTTTAGTCTCATCTATCCAGAGTACATTGTTCCATATGCTTGGGGAGTCTCCCACATGCCCTTTGGCGAACACCAAACGTGTTTGCTTATTTTTTTCTTTAAGCAATGGCTTTTTTCTGGCCACTCTTCCGTAAAGCTCAACTCTGTGGAGTGTTTGGCTTAAAGTGGTCCTATGGACAGATACTCCAATCTCCACTGTGGAGCTTTGCTCCTTCAGGGTTATCTTTGGTCTCTTTGCTGCCTCTCTGATTAATGCCCTCCTTGCCTGGTCCATGAGTTTTTGTGGGTGGCCCTCTCTTGGCAGGTTTGTTGTGGTGCCATATTCTTTCCATTTTTTAATAATGGATTTAATGGTGCTCCGTAGGATGTTCAAAGTTACTTTTTTTATAACCCAACCCTGATCTGTACTTCTCCACAACTTTGTCCCTGACCTGTGTGGAGAGCTCCTTGGTCTTATTGGTGCCCCTTGCTTGGTGGTGCCCCTTGCTTAGTGGTGTTGCAGACTCTGGGACTTTTCAGAACAGGTGTATATATACTGAGATCATGTGACAGATCATGTGACACTTAGATTGCACACAGGTGGACTTTAACTAATTATGTGACTTCTGAAGGTAATTGGTTGCACCAGATCTTATTTAGGGGCTTCATAGCAAAGGTTTTAAAAAATATATATATATTTCATTTTTTTGTATAATTTTTTTGAAACCAATTTGGACTATTTTGTGTATGTCCCTGACAGGAAATAAAAATAAAAATCTATTTAAATTACAGGTTGTAAGGCAACAACATACGAAAAATGCCGAACGGGGTGAATACTTTTGCAAGGCACTGTACGCACACACGTACGCACACAGGTACGCACACAGGTACGCACACACGTATACACACACACACACACACACACACACACACACACACACACACACACACACACACACACACACACACACACACACACACACACACACACACACACACACACACACAAAGACCCCGCATTCCCCCACCCACCACCAGGCAGCTGTATGTACGGCCAATGTTGAGTGTGAGGACTCAGATCAGTTGTGATTCCCTAGCACAGTGGTTCCCAAGCTTTTATAGTCCTGTACCCCTTCAAACATTCAACCTCCAGCTGTGTACTCCCTCTAGCACCAGGGTCAGCACACTCTCAAATGTTGTTTTTTGCCATCATTGTAAGCCTGCCACACACACACTATACAATACATTTATTAAACATAAGAATGAGTGTGAGTTTTTGTCACAACCCGGCTCGTGGGAAGTGACAAAGAACTCTTATAGGACCAGGGCACAAATAATAATATCATAATAATTAATCATTTTGTTCTTTATTTAACCATTTTACATATAAAACCATATTTGTTCATCAAAGATGGTGAATAACTCACCACAGGTTAATGAGAAGGGTGTGCTTGAAAGGATGCACATAACTCTGCAATGTTGGGTTGTATTGGAGAGAGTCTCAGTCTTAAATCATTTTCCACACACAGTCTGTGCCTGTATTTAGTTTTCATGCTAGTGAATCCCGAGAATCCACTTTCACATAGGTACGTGGATGCAAAGGGCATCAGTGTCTTCACAGTGGGATTTGCCAAAGCAGGATACTCTGAGCGCAGCCAAATCCAGAAATCTGGCAGTGGCTTCTGATTAAATTCAATTTTCACAGAACCACTTGTTGTAATTTCAATGAGGCTCTCTTGTTCAGATATCGGTAAGTGGACTGGAGGCAGAGCATGAAAGGGATAACGAATCCAGTTGTTTGTGCCATCCTTTTTGGGAAAGTATCTGCGCAATTGCGCACCCAGCTCACTCAGGTACTTCACTATATCACATTTGACATTGCCCGTAAGCTTGAGTTCATTTGTACACACAAAATCATACAATGATGGAAAGACCTGTGTGTTGTCCTTGTTAATGCAAACATAGAGCTCCAACTTATTAATTAATGTCACGACTTCCACCGAAGGTGGTTCCTCTCCCTGTTCGGGGCGGCGCTCGGCGTCGCCGGCCTACTAGTCATCACCGATCCCTTTTTCCTTTTTCGTTTGTTTTGTCTGTGGTTCTTTCACACCTGTTTTTCATTTGCCTTAATTTCTGTTTGTATAATTACCCCTGTTTGCCTGCCTAGGTTTGTGCGGGATTGTTCTTGTGATGTTGTTCGCTAAGGTTGTGCCTTATTGGTTCTCACGTATTATACATAGTGTGTATAAGTTTAGGAGCGTTGTTTTTTGTTTCGCTCCTTCCATGAGTAACTGGTTTACTCTGTTGTTAATAAGAGCGTTTGTTTTGGTATTGTACCTGACCTGTATGTTTATGGGACTTGCCTATTAAATACGCATCTCGGACATCTCTGCTCTCCTGCGCTTGACTCCTTCACCTACCTCTACACAATCCCGTCACAATCAAATCCTCAATTTTGTCCCACACATTGAATATAGTTGCGAGAGTCCCTGTAATCCTAGATTCAGATCATTCAGGCGAGAAAAAACATCACCCAGATAGGCCAAACTTTAAGCTCGTCTCTCAATTTAAAAAAACATCAATACTTTGCCCCTTGACAACCAGCGCACTTCTATATGTCGTAAAAGCGTTACATGGTCGCTGCCCATATCATTGCATAGTGCAGAAAATACACAACAGCTCAGGGGTCTTGCTTTAACAAAGTTAACCATTTTCACTGTAGTGTCCAAAACGTCTTTCAAACTGTCAGTCATTCCCTTGGCAGTAAAAGCCTCTCAGTGGATGCTGCAGTGTACCGAAGTGGCGTCGGGAGCAACTTCTTCCACGCACGTTACAACTCCACTATGTCTTCCTGTCATGGCTTTTGCGCCATCAGTACAGATACCAACACATCTTGACCACCAAAGTCCATTTGATGTCATAAAGCTGTCCAGTATTTTAAAAATACTATCTCCTGTTGTCCTGGTTTCCAATGGTTTGCAGAAGAGGATGTCTTCCTTAATTGAACCCCATAAACGTAACAGACATATACCAGGAGCTGTGCCAGGCCCCCCATGTCTGTTGACTCATCCAGCTGTAACGCATAGAACTCACTGGCTTGTATGCGAAGCAGTAATTGTTTTAAAACATCTCCTGCCATGTCACTGATGCGTCGTGAAACAGTGATGTTTGATGAAGGGATTGTCTGTATAGTTTTTTTGGCCTTTTCCCCCAGCATTGTCCCAGCCATGTCCGTGGTAGCAGGAAGAATTAAGTCCTCCACAATAGTATGGGCCTTGCCTGTCCTAGCCACTCGGTAGCTCACCATATAAGACACTTCTAGCCCCTACTTATTAATGGTATCTGTTGCTTTTATAAATGTCTTACTACTCAAAAGTCAACATAATTCTCACTCAAAAAACTCCCGTGGCTGTAACGCACCTGAGCCGCCTCCGTAAGAGGGCCCACCCAGACCCTCCCCTTCAGTGTCAGGTTTTGCGGCCGGAGTCCGCACCTTGGGGGGGGTACTGTAACGCCCTGGCCATAGAGAGGGGTTTTTTGTTCTTTATTTTGGTTAGGCCAGGGTGTTACATTGGGTGGGCGTTCTATGTTCTGTTTCTATGTGTTTGTATTTCTTTGTTTTGGGCCGTGTGTGGCTCCCAAATCAGGCACAGCTGAAGTTCGTTGCTGTTGATTGGGAGTCACACATAAGCACATGTTTTTCCGTTGGGGTTTTGTGGGTAATTGTTTCTGTTTCTGTTACTGTGTTTAACGTGACAGGACTGTTTTGGTTGTCTGTTTATTGTTTTGTATGGTATAGTGTCCGTTTTCTCAATTAAATATGACGAACACTAACTCCGCTGCGTCTTGGTCCACTCTCTCTAAAGGCAACCGTTACAGAATTACCCACCAAACCAGGACCAAGCAGCAGAGGAGGAAGGAGCAACAGGAGAACAGCTTGATGGACTCGTGGACATGGGAACAGATACTGGACGGAGAGAGACCATGGACTCAGGCTGGGGATTATCGCCTCCCGCAGTGGGAGATTGAAGCGGCGAGAGCGGAGAGGCGATATTATGAGGAGAGAGAGCGCAACGAGCACGAGAGGCAGCCCCAATAAAAAAAAATTGGGGGGGCACACGGGACAGTCGGCGGAGCCGAGGTCGGAACCAGAGCCAGTCGGGCTGACATTGGAGGTGAGCGAGGGGTACGAGGCAGAGACTGTGACGGAATTAATGGGCAAATTAAAGGAGAGAGAGATGAGAGAGCTGCTAGTTTGGTGCATAAGGCACAGCATTCGCCCTACGGAGCGTGTTGTGGAAATGATGTCACCTGAGGCAGCTCTCCATACTCATCCTGAGGTGCGTGCTGGTTGTCTGGTGAAGACTGTGCCTGCGCCCAGAAACAGGCCTCCTGCATGTCTTCCCAGCCCTGCACGTCCTGTGCCTACGCCCAGAACCAGGCCTCCTGCATGTCTTCCCATCCTGGTCAAGCCCGTGCCTCCTCCACGGACCAGTCCTCCAGTGGGTCTCCCTATCCTGGTCAAGCCCGTGCCTCCTCCACGGACCAGTCCTCCAGTGGGTCTCCCCATCCTGGTTCGTCCTGTGCCTCCTCCAAGGACCAGTCCTCCGGTGGATCCCTCCACCCTGGTCTCTCCTGTGCCGCCTCCTCAGACCAGGCCTCCAGCGGGTCTCCCCAGCCTGGTGAGTCCAGGGCCTGCGCCCAGAGCTAGGCCTCCCTCATGTCTCCCCAGCCTGGTGAATCCTGAGCAGGATCTGCCAGAGTGGCCCGTCTGTCCGGATCTGCCAGGGTGCCCCGCCTGTTCAGATCAGCCAGAGTGGCCCGTCTGCCCGATCAGCTGGAGTGGCCCGCCGTGCCGGATCTGCCGGAGTGGCCACCTGTCCGGCGCTGCCGGAGTGGCCCGCCTGTCCGGAGCTGCCGGTGTGGCCCACCTGTCCAGATCTGCCAGATTGTCCCGCCTGTCCGGATCTGCCAGATTGTCCCGCCTGCCTGGATCTGCCAGATTGTCCCGCCTGCCCGGAGCTGCCAGAGTGGCCCGTCTGTCCTCCGGCCCAGCCAGAGTGGCCCGCCTGGCCTCCGGCCCAGCCAGAGTGGCCCGCCTGTCCTCCGGCCCAGCCAGAGTGGCCCGCCTGTCCTCCGGCCCAGCCAGAGTGGCCCGCCTGTCCTCCGGCCCAGCCAGAGTGGACCGCCTGTCCTCCGGCCCAGCCAGACTGGCCCGCCTGTCCTCCGGCCCAGCCAGAGTGGCCCGCCTGTCCTCCGGCCCAGCCAGAGTGGCCCGCCTGTCCTCCGGCCCAGCCAGAGTGGCCCGCCTGTCCTCCGGGCACAGCCATCGCCGCCCGCCAGCCGGGCGCAGCAAGGGTCGTCCGCCAGCCGGGCGCAACCAGGGTCGCCCACCAGACCTTCGGCGCGGCCAGGTGCGCCACCTAAGAGGGCGACGCCAAGGGTGGGGCAGAGGCTACGTCCCGCACCTGAGCCGCCGCCGTAAGAGGGCCCACCCAGACCCTCCCCTTCAGTGTCAGGTTTTGCGGCCGGAGTCCGCACCTTGGGGGGGGTACTGTAACGCCCTGGCCATAGAGAGGGGTTTTTTGTTCTTTATTTTGGTTAGGCCAGGGTGTTACATTGGGTGGGCGTTCTATGTTCTGTTTCTATGTGTTTGTATTTCTTTGTTTTGGGCCGTGTGTGGCTCCCAAATCAGGCACAGCTGAAGTTCGTTGCTGTTGATTGGGAGTCACACATAAGTGCATGTTTTTCCGTTGGGGTTTTGTGGGTAATTGTTTCTGTTTCTGTTTCGGTTACTGTGTTTAACGTGACAGGACTGTTTTGGTTGTCTGTTTATTGTTTTGTATGGTATAGTGTCCGTTTTCTCAATTAAATATGACGAACACTAACTCCGCTGCGTTTTGCTCCACTCTCTCTAAAGGCAACCGTTACAGTGGCTTATTTTTCAAATTGGCATGTTTTGTTTCTAAATGTCTGGGCAAGAGTGAAGGTTTCATCGAGTTGTGAGATAGTACTTTTGCACTTAAAACACACTGTGGCTGAGGAAAGGCACTACTCCCAATATAAGTGAAACCCAAATCAATGTAATGCTCATCATATTTGCGCCTCTTCAATGGGCCAATGTCCCCGTCTGTTCGGTGCTTTCCCGGGGAAGGGGGCAGTAACTCTTCGGCTGCATCAGATTCACAACGGTCAGTGTCCATGCTAGCTGGGCTAACAACAACATGTAGAATTACTGATGCTAGCATTGGATGTGCTCGTGGAAGCAGAACAACTTGTGTCTTCAGCAGGTGCAGGTGTAATACTGCTGGTAGTAGCAGTACTACCAGTAGAGCTGGTATGTGTCTCTATAGATGCGGGCCTTACTTTTTTTAACCATTTATCAATTTTATAGCAAACAGAATGAGCAGCAGCTACGTTTGGCTACATACGGACCGTTAGTGGAATTCCTGCGAGAGAGTAACGTGATTGGATGTTAATTATTTGACTAGGCTACCTGTATTTGACATTGTGTTGTTATTTTGCTGAACACTAGATGGTTTAATTTTATTTTTGGCAGTGAAATGAGGGTACTCAGGTGAGAAAAAAACCTCACCCAAATGTATAGCCCCGTTGGAAAATATAAATGGACTGTTAGAAATTCAAAAAAATATATATATGTGAATCACATTTCATTTGGCATACCCCCGACCAGCATTGCGCGTTCCCCAGTTTGGGAATACCTGCCCTAGCAGATGTCCCAGGGACGGCATTGTCTCCTGCCCGGCCGCTCTTCTGATGGACGATGGGTGCTGCTCAGACTGAGACTGGGAGAGGCTCACAGATGGTAAGGATATTTGAGGCGGTTTGATACGCCGAAGCGGCAGGCAGGTAGGTATCAATGCTAGAAGTACCGTGGGGAGCATACAGGACTGTACATGCTGCTTCTCTACCAATGTACACCATGAAGGGGAAGAGATGTGGTGGAGCAACAGAGAGATAAGGGGGAGAGAGCGTGATAAGAGAGCACGATAAGAGAGAGAGAGCGCGAAAGAGACAGAGGGAGAGAGAGAGAAGGAGAGAGGGAGAGAGAGAGAGAGAGAGAGAGCGTGAAAGAGACAGAGGCAGAGAGAGAAGGAGAGAGGGAGAGAGAGAGGCCTCCAAGGCTTTCAGAGGGGTAACAGAACAGCTTGAGACAGAGAATATTTCACATCCCTGTGGCCTCATATGAGCCTCAGATGACTACAGTAAAGTCTGCTATACAGCTGGGCCTTTTCTTTCTGAAGAGTTGAACAGGTCTCAGAGAACATGAGCCTTTCATCAGAGCACTGCTGGTGCTCTGACAGCTCTGTGTTAAAAAGGCCCCGTCACACACACACACATATACATGCACGTCACCTCCTCCTCCTCCCCCCTCCTCTGTTGTGGGGTTGTAAAGTGTGACAAACGCAACCAGAGTGTCCCTGACTCTGATCCCTGCCTTTATTGACACCAGGTTGGAAAATAAATAAGCAGAAGAGGCAGGAAGAAGGCCTGGAGATGGCCCGGCTCTGAGATGGGTTTGATCGATGGGAGGGAGAGGAACGCGTTATCGATCCAGTCAGCGAGTTACGGCTGTTAGAGGAATGAGGAGGGCGGCATTTGGACTTGTTGATTAACTGAGGCATGCCAGGGCGCTTGTCGGCCGCAGTATGTTAAAGTGATGTACATGGATTGGTCTGAAAGGGCACCATGGATCGCTGTGCTGTGCATGATGACAAATGAAAGTGAGAACACCCAAAGAAAAAGAGAGAATGGTAAAATGTCTGTGTAGAAATGACAGGAACCAAATATACAATAATACGGGTCATAGCGTTCCTTGTCAGTTGGATTTGCTGTTAGATTCTCTCATAAAGAACAACTGAACGCACTGATACCTCATGTTTCCCTGTTGCTCATTAAGAAAAACAAGATTTCAGTCTTGTGGTTCAATGTGGCAGTTAATAACGTTTGTCCCCGATGAGACACCATAGGAACAAAGCCAGTACCACTTCCTGAAAATAGTTAGAAAGAATCTAAGATAACTTAAGAAATCTGTAATTCAGTTTGACATTTTTGCCAATGTTTTATTCGCACAATTTGACGTCTAGCTAAGGTGTTTGGTACACTAATTCTCAAGTAAAAAAGCAACGTGTCCGATGTCCAATTCGCTGCCTCACTGTCTGAGCGTTCTGTGGTAGGATTGGATAGAGAGCAATCACTGTTGCTGTGTATCCCATGTTAGGGAGAATTATCAAGTACGCAAATCTCACGAAACTCTGTTTTGGAAGACACTGACTTTATGACCAAAATGTACGTAATTGCACTTTTTTGTAAATTTTGGCACTGGAATAAATGTTTCTGACTAATATCTGACTAATAACATTTTCAACGAGAGAAGTTTTTTCTTGGGTTCAGTTCTGCTTTAAAGCTTACGCAAGCACGGACGTACGCACACACACACACATTCAAAATCCAATTTCCCTAACCCCAAAATCCTATTTTCCCTAACCCTAAACCTTACTCTGACCCTAAAACTAAACCTAACCCTAATCCTAAACCTAACCCCTAGCCCTAACTTTAATTCTAACCCTAAACCTAAACCTAACCCCTAACCCTAACCTTAATTCTAACCCTTAACATATACCTAACCCCTAGCCCTAACCTTAATTCTAACCCTAAACCTAACCCCTAGCCCTAACCTTAATTCTAAACCTAACCCTTAACCTAACTCCGAGACCTAACCTTAATTCTAACCCTTACCCTAACCCATAGCCCTAACTTTAATTCTAATTCTAACCCTAACCCTTAGCACTAACCTTAATTCTAACCCTTACCCTAACCCAATGCCCTAATGTTAATTCTAAACCTAACCCTTAACCTAACTCCTAGCACTAACCTTAATTCTTACCCTAACCCATAGCCCTAACCTTAATTCTAATTCTAACCCTTAACCTACCCCTAGACCTAATCCGAAACCTAACCCATAAGCATAAAATAGCCTTTTTCTTTGTGGGGACTCCCCCCCCCCCCCCCCCCACACACACACACACACACACACTGTCCACTATAGAGGTCGACCGATTATGATTTTTCAACGCCGATGCCGATACCGATTATTGGAGGCCCGAAAAAAGCCAATACCGATTAATCGGCCAATTTTTTTATTTCTTTATTTGTAATAATGACAATTACAACAATACTGAATGAACACTTATTTTAACTTAATATAATACATCAATAAAATCAATTTAGCCTCAAATAAATAATGAAACATGTTCAATTTGGTTTAAATAATGCAAAAACAAAGTGTTGGAGAAGAAAGTAAAAGTGCAATATGTGCCATGTAAAAAAGCTAACGTTTAAGTTCCTTGCTCAGAACATGAGAACATATGAAAGCTGGTTGTTCCTTTTAACATGAGTCTTCAATATTCCCAGGTAAGAAGTTTTAGGTTGTTGTTATTATAGGAATTATAGGACTATTTCTCTCTATACGATTTGTATTTCAGATTCCTTTGACTATTGGATGTTCTTATAGGCACTTTAGTATTGCCAGTGTAACAGTATAGCTTCCGTCCCTCTCCTTGCTCCTACCTGGGCTCGAACCAGGAACACATCGACAACAGCCACCCTCGAAGCAGCATTACCCATGTAGAGCAAGGGGAACAACTACTCCAAGTCTCAGAGCGAGTGACGTTTGAAATGCTATTAGCGCGCACCCGGCTAACTAGCTTAGCCATTTCACATCGGTTACACCAGCCTAACCTCGGGAGTTCACAGGCTTGAAGTCATAAACAGCGCAATGCATTGCGAAGGGCTGCTGGCAAACGCACGAATGTGCTGTTTGAATGAACGCTTACAAGCCTGCTGCTGCCTACCATCGCTCAGTCAGACTGCTCTATCAAATCATAGACTTAATTATAACATAATAACACACAGAAATACGAGCCTTAGGTCATTAATATGGTCGAATCCGGAAACTATCATCTCGAAAACAAAACGTTTTTCCTGTCAGTGAAATACGGAACCGTTCCGTATTTTATCTAACGGGTGCCATCCCTAAGTCTAAATATTCCTGTTACATTGCACAACCTTCAATGTTATGTCATAATTACGTAAAATTCTGGCAAGTTAGTTCGCAACGAGCCAGGCGGCCCAAACTGTTGCATATACCCCGACTCTGCGTGCAATGAACGCAAAATGACACAGTTTCACCTGGTTAATATTGCCTGCTAACCTGGATTTATTTTAGCTAAATATGCAGGTTTAAAAATATATCCTCTTGAGGATACCCTAGGATAGGGGGCGCCACAGCGCATTTTGAAAAAAAATCGTTCCCATTTTCAACGGCCTACTAATCAAACTCAGAAGCTAGGGCATGCATATACTTATTATATATGGATAGAAAACACCCTAAAGTTTCTAAAACTGTTTGAATGGTGTCTGTGAGTATAACAGAACTCAAATGGCAGTCAAAACCCCGAGACCGATTGAAACAGGAAGTGGAATTCAGAATTGTGGACTCGACTTCTCATCTTTCCCTATAAATCACACCGTTAACCATGGTTCAGTGAGCACTTCCTATTGCTTCCACTAGATGTCGCCAGTCTTTTCACAGTGGTTTGAGCCTTATACAGTCGAAACTCAGTGAATGAGACTCTTTGGAAATTGGTCACAGGGGATGGGCCATCACCATTATGACGCCGGCGGCCATGTCTACCCCCACCTTTGGAATGGGTTTGAAAGACAATTAAATCATCCCCCTCGAATCTTATTGGCTCTCTTGGTGTTACAGGCCCTGAAGATTAATGTTTTACCATGTTTGACATGTTTGAACGAACCTACAGGCGGGAGAATCTCATTTTATCCGGAACTTCAGCCCTGCGCTTGGAGAGAGCCATAGGACGCGCTACCAACAGCAGGCTAATGGAACGTGAAGTATGGACTTTTTCGACCGAAAATACATCTGTTGTGGACCTGGGATGCTTTCTGATGAAGACAACTAAAGGTAGGCGATTATTGACAATATTATACAAGATGAGATGTGACATGCGATTGTGCCAAGATGGCGCCGAGCTCTGTATATTAGCTCATTTTCTGAGTATCGCATCTCCTTTTATCGCAAAGTGTGATTACCCAGTAAAGTTAATTTAAAATCTGGTATGACAGGTGTTCTCAAGAGATATTAATCTATAAATGTTAGATTGACAATATAAATTTAAAAAATCGTTATCGGATAGTAATTTAGGGAATTGTAGCATTGTTTACCGGGACGCATTTGAGGGGAAATTATTTAGTCAACGTCAGACGCCGATGTAAAATGCTGTTTTTATATATAAATATGACCTTTATTGAACAAAAGAATGCATGCATTGTATAACATGATGTCCTAGGGGTGCCATCTGATGAAGTTTGTAAAAGGTTAGTGCTGCATTTAGCTGTTTTTTGATTATATGTGATGCAAGTGGTTGGTCGGAAAATGGCTATGAAGCTGCTTTTTACGATGGACTCATCTAACATAATCTAATGATTTGCTTTTCCTGTAAAACCTTTTTGAAATCGGACGACGTGGGTCGATTCAGGAGAGGTGTATCTATAAAAAATATATATATATATTCTTCTTTTTTTTTTTTTAATTATGATTTTTTTTAATGCTAATTGGCGATATGATTTTTCGCTGGATTTTGATCCCGTTGACGGGATCAGACGCTGGAGAGGATATACTTCTGTCTATTGATTTTAAGAAAGGCATTGATGTTTATGGTTAGGTACAGTCGTGCAACGATTGTGCTTTTTTCGCAAATGCACTTTTGTTAATTCATCCCCTGTTTGGCGAAGTCGGCTGTCTTTGTTAGGAAGAAATAGTCTTCACAGTTCGCAACGAGCCAGGCGGCCCAAACTGCTGCATATACCCTGACTCTGTTTGCAAGAGAAGTGACACATTTTCCCTAGTTAAAATAAATTCATGTTAGCAGGCAATATTAACTACATTTTTACATTTTAGCAGACACTCTTATCCAGAGCGACTTACAGTAGTGAATACATACATTTCATTTCATGCATTTAAAAAAAAAATTGTACTGGCCCCCCATGGGAATCGAACCCACAACCCTGGCGTTGCACACACCATGCTGGCGTTGCAAACACCATGCTCTACCAACTGAGCCACAGGCTCACAGGTTTAAAAATATATACTTGTGTATTGATTTTAAGAAAGGCATTGATGTTTATGGTTGGAGCAACGTGTACCTAAGCGATTATATGCAACGCAGGACAGGTTAGATAAACTAGTAATATCATCAACCATGTGTAGTTAACTAGTGATTATGATTGATTGATTGTTTTTTTATAAGATAAGTTTAATGCTAGCTAGCAACTTACCTTGGCTTCTTACTGCATTCACGTAACAGGCAGGCTCCTCGTGGAGTGCAATGTAAAGCAGGTGGTTAGAGCGTTGGACTAGTTAACCTTAAGGTTGCAAGATTGAATCCCCGAGCTGACAAGGTAAAAATCTGTTGTTCTGCCCCTGAACAAGGCAGTTAACCCACCGTTCCTAGGCTGTCATTGAAAATAAGAATGTGTTCTTAACTGACTTGCATAGTTAAATAAAGGTCTAAAAAAAGGTTGTTTTTTTAAATAAAAAAAATCGGCCAAAATACCGATTTCCGATTGTTATGAAAACTTGAAATCGGCCCTAATTAATCGGCCATTCCGATTAATCGGTCGACCTCTAGTCCACTATCCACTCAGCTACACACACACATAAACACACACAGTCCACTATCCCCCCCCCCCCCCCCCACCACACACACACACACACACACACACACACACACACACACACACACACACACACACACACACACACACACACACACACACACACACACACACACACACACACACAGATCCCCAGCTGCTGCCCATCAGCCTGTTTAGTAGTATGGGGGATACCAATCACAGAGAGAATTGAGGTTGTTTCCCTTAGCGATGAGGTTAATAGCGGGTGGAATACGGAATCCCAAACAATTACACTCTCTCATCAGGTTACCAGCTACTAACCCCTCATAGATAGGGGGAGAAGTGTTACACATGGGCAGACCTCTGGATCTCCTCTCAATGAGTACTGAGAGAGATCCACCAACCAACTCCACTTTTCTCCAGTCTTTCTGGTTTCAACTGGTAAATTCTTACACACACACATGCATGCACACACAGCCCAGAGTGTTTGGCTATAGGAAACTTCCAGAAATGTCTGTTTTCTTTGTAATCTCCTTCATCTTCCTCCGCTTTTGGTTTCAGAGGGCAGATAGGGTTTGAACTCATATTTCTCTCTCTTCCGGTGTAGTCTCTCTCTTCCGGCGTAGAGTCTCTCTCTCTCTCTTTTGGCGTAGAGTCTCTCTCTCTCTCTTTCGGCGTAGAGTCTCTCTCTCTCTCTCTTTCGGCGTAGAGTCTCTCTCTCTCTCTCTCGTAAAACAGATGATCCGTTCAGGCTGTCTGATGTGTTGACACCCACTGCAACTCAGTGACTAAACCCAGTGATGGTATTTTTAGGCCTGGGCCAGACTGTCTCTTCCTTCATGCAGTTGTCCAGTCAGCAATCATTAACTTATGTAGGCTACTGTACTGTACACAGGCAGGGTCCTTGGGAAAGAGAGATTGAGGGCATAATTCAGCCTGGACATCTAAAAAGACCCAGGTCTATAACAGAGTTACTATTTTATAGCCTTAATTTAACTAGGCAAGTCAGTTAAGAACAAATTCTTATTTTCAATGACGGCCTAGGAACGGTGGGTTAACTGCCTGGTTCAGGGGCAGAACAACAGATTTTTACCTTGTCAGCTCAGGGAATCAATCCAGCAACCTTTCGGTTATTGGCCAAACGCTCTAACCACTTGGCTACCGGCCACCCCAGTTACTATACCGTAGTAACGCTTGAGCAGATGTTTTCTATACTTCCATTTTGAAGATAAACAAAATGGTATTGCTTGAAAATGAGCAAAATTCTCCACCGTTGGTCATGAAATCTTATTTTAATCTTACCAAGCTAGATGTATACGGTGTTGTGAGAGTGTGTGCGAGCACGCTCATCTGCAGGTGCGTAGGTGTCTAACGGCAGGTCAACAGCCCTCAAGGGCGTTCCCATGGTTTCTCCCCAGCTCCACAGTTGTCTACATTTGCATATGTCAGCAGCCCTGCGTCAGTGTGAAATTGCACATTGAGCAGCAAGCAGAGCAGTCTAAAGCCAAAGCAAGGCCTTTTCAAAAGATGGATTTGGAGTCATAGAAGATTACTCAGCAGTGAGCAGCACCGGCTGGTCAGCCAACGCAATCAGTATCAGACACACCCAGCCACCTCTCCCTCCATCTCCCTCCCTCTGTTTATCTCCCCCTTCAGACATTAACAGAGATGTGACCCTTTCAAGGTCAAATGTCAATGGTCATAGGCATGACAGGGCTGTGACCCCTGACCCTTCTCTATGAGGTTAAACTGGAGAAGATACCCCCCCTCCCCCACACACACACACCACTCCTACCTACCTCCTAAGAGAGAAAAGGTGTGTTTGTGTATGTGTGTGTTTGTGTGGTGCGTATGTGTGTGTGTGATGTGTATGTTTGTGTGATGGGTATGTGTATGTGTGTGTTTGTGTGGTGTGTGTTTGTGTATGTATGTATGTATGTATGCGTGCGTGCGTGCGTGCGTGTGTGTGTGTGTGTGTGTGAGGTGAGAGAGGAACGGCTCTGACTCGGTGATGGAAAATGATTATTTAGCAGAAGAGGGAATAATAACCCTGAGAAAGTGAGACAGGATCCTCTCTGCACTGTGGAGGGAGAGAAATCAATGGGTGAGAGTGAAGGACTCTGCTCCCCTAATTAGCCTGAGGAGGGGGGGAGGGGAGGGTAGAGAGTGAAGGACTGTTCCCTTAATTAGCCTGAAGAGAGGAGAGGAACAGACTCACGGCACGGAAGGCAGGGCCAGGAGAAACAACGCAGGGTGTGTGTGTGTGCGTGCCTGTGTGTGTGTGTGTGTCTGTGTGTGTGTGTGTGTGTGTGTGTGTGGACGCCCGCAGGCGCGCAGGCAGACTGCAAAAGGGACTTACTAACGTAACAGCGATACTGTTCTCCATTCCTGGAGGAAGAGATGAGATAATAAAGTGTGTACATCTAAATGGTCTGAGTCGGACCAGGTGGTTTCCATCATGGCTAGATGAAGTAAGTGATCCATGTTCTGTAGTGGAGGATTGCTCGACTACTGTAGCAGTGACTTTGACTACTGATTGCCTGTTTTCCTGTAGAGACACGTCAAACTACTGCAGACAGACAGAGGCATCAAAGAGAGAAGAGGGATCCATTCTAGTCTGAGACCCAAATGGCACCCAATTCCCTATTTAGTGCACTACATTTCACCAGAGCCCTCACCCTATTCCCTATTTAGTGCACTACATTTCCCCAGAGCCCTCACCCTATTCCCTATTTAGTGCACTACATTTAACCAGAGCCCTCACACTATTCCCTATTTAGTGCACTACATTTAACCAGAGCCCTCCGACTGGGCAAAAACGGGTTTAATCAATGTTGTTACCAAGTCATTTCAACAAACAAAAAAATGTCATTTGATTACGTTGAATCAGCGTGGAAAACTGATTAGATGTGAATTTGATTGGACCCAACTTTTAACCTCAATCCACTGACATGGTGAAATGTTTTGTTGATTTCACGTTGAATTCAGGTTAGTTGACACCTCAACCAAATGTAAATTAAAAACAGACTTAGAATTGACGTCTGTGCCCAGTGGACTATTGGTTCTGGTACAAAAGTAGTGCACTAGATAGGGAGCGATTTGAACCGCATCAATCTATTTAAGATCAATGTACAGAATTCATCAAAGGGTACTCGCTTTTGCTTTGATGTTTTTATCCATCTGTTTTACCAAATCAAAGAACAACATGTTTATCTGGCTTTATAATGAGCTTGCCACTGAAGGACATGATATATTCATATATAGATATAGATATACACTGCTCAAAAAATAAAGGGAACACTTAAACAACACAATGTAACTCCAAGTCAATCTCACTTCTGTGAAATCAAACTGTCCACTTAGGAAGCAACACTGATTGACAATAAATGTCACATGCTGTTGTGCAAATGGAATAGACAACAGGTGGAAATTATAGGCAATTAGCAAGACACCCCCAATAAAGGAGTGGTTCTGCAGGTGGTAACCACAGACCACTTCTCAGTTCCTATGCTTCCTGGCTGATGTTTTGGTCACTTTTGAATGCTGGCGGTGCTTTCACTCTAGTGGTAGCATGAGACGGAGTCTACAACCCACACAAGTGGCTCAGGTAGTGCAGCTCATTCAGGATGGCACATCAATGCGAGCTTTGGCAAGAAGGTTTGCTGTGTCTGTCAGCGTAGTGTCCAGAGCATGGAGGCGCTACCAGGAGACAGGCCAGTACATCAGGAGACGTGGAGGAGGCCATAGGAGGGCAACAACCCAGCAGCAGGACCGCTAACTCCGCCTTTGTGCAAGGAGGAGCAGGGGAAGCACTGCCAGAGCCCTGCAAAATGACCTCCAGCAGGCCACAAATGTGCATGTGTCTGCTCAAACAGTCAGAAACAGACTCCATGAGGGTGGTATGAGGGCCCGACATCCACAGGTGGGGGTTGTGCTTACAGCCCAACACCGTGCAGGACGTTTGGCATTTGCCAGAGAACACCAAGATTGGCAAATTCGCCACTGGCACCCTGTGCTCTTCACAGATGAAAGCAGGTTCACACTGAGCACGTGACAGACGTGACAGAGTCTGGAGACGCCGTGGAGAACGTTCTGCTGCCTGCAACATCCTCCAGCATGACCGGTTTGGCGGTGGGTCAGTCATGGTGTGGGGTGGCATTTCTTTGGGGGGCCGCACAGCCCTCCATGTGCTCGCCAGAGGTAGCCTGACTGCCATTAGGTACCGAGATGAGATCCTCAGACCCCTTGTGAGACCATATGCTGGTGCGGTTGGCCCTGGGTTCCTCCTAATGCAAGACAATGTGGCTGGAGTGTGTCAGCAGTTCCTGCAAGAGGAAGGCATTGATGCTATGGACTGGCCCGCCCGGTCCCCAGACCTGAATCCAATTGAGCACATCTGGGACATCATGTCTCGCTCCATTCACCAACGCCACGTTGCACCACAGACTGTCCAGGAGTTGGCGGATGCTTTAGTCCAGGTCTGGGAGGAGATCCCTCAGGAGACCATCCGCTACCTCATCAGGAGCATGCCCAGGCGTTGTAGGGAGGTCATACAGGCACGTGGAGGCCACACACACTACTGAGCCTCATTTTGACTTGTTTTAATGACATTACATCAAAGTTGGATCAGCCTGTAGTGTGGTTTTCCACTTTAATTTTGAGTGTGACTCCAAATCCAGACCTCCATGGGTTGATAAATTGGATTTCCATTGATTCTTTTTGTGTGATTTTGTTGTCAGCACATTCAACTATGTAAAGAAAAAAGTATTTAATAAGATTATTTCTTTCATTCAGATCTAGGATGTGTTGTTTAAGTGTTCCCTTTATTTTTTTGAGCAGTATATATTCACAGTTCAAGTTTAAAGTTTACATACACCTTGTCATTTTAATCCATAGAGACGTGAAGGAGAAGCTCGTCGGATGTTGATCTCTTCTCGGCTGCATTTAAACTCCGTTTTTCACAATTCCTTACATTTAATCCTAGTAACAATTCTCTGTCTTAGGTCAGTTAGGATCACCACTTTATTTTAAGAATGTGAAATGTCAGAATAATAGTAGAGAGAATGATTTATTTCAGCTTTTATTCATCATCATTCCCTGTGGGTCAGAAGTTTACATACACTCAATTAGTATTTGGTAGCATTGCCTTTAAATTATTTAACTTGGTCAAACATTTCCGGTAGCCTTCCACAAGCTTCCCACAATAAGTTGGGTGAATTTTGGCCCATTCCTCCTGACAAAGATGGTGTAATTGAGTCAGGTTTGTAGGCCTCTTTGCTCGCACACGCTTTTTCAGTTCTGCCCACACATTTTCTATGGGATTGAGGTCAGGACTTTGTGATGGCCACTCCAATGCCTTGACTTTGTTGTCCTTAAAGCCATTTTGCCACAACTTTGGAAGTATGCTTGGGGTCATTGTCCATTTGGAAGACCCTGTCATGACGTTGGCCTGTGGGTAAGGTTTATGACCCCCCCCCCCCCCATAAATACCTTTCTCCCTTCCCCTCTCTGAATCTACTGAAGGACTTGAATAGCCTGTGTTAAATATAGAGAGTCTGGGAACATCAAACAAATGGGGAAAGGTACCACATATTTTGTTAATAAAACCAGTTGGAAATATGCTTGGGAACGTAATGAGTATGTCAGTTCGGTTGTCATCTGAGACATTATGACTGATGACAGGACGACATAAACTGTACCTGAGAAAGTATACGCCCTCTAGTTATCAGAGTCACATGGAATTGTTATGCAATTGAAATGTTTGATATTGAAAATGTTTGTTAGGAGATGAAATGTAATTTTAGCTTCCGAATGAGAGATTTGGGTTTTCATAAGGAAAGTGCCCTGCTCGATCAGTGGCCCAACCCTGTGAAGAGACAGGGGTTATAAACGATGAAACACCTCCCTCCCCCTCTCCACTATATAAGCCTTTGACGAAAAGATAACCAGGGGTTCCAGTACGGGAGGTCTGCAGCCTCTACGTTAGAAGGACACACATGTCAAGTACAGAACTAAGCCAACCTCGGCGTGAGCTCTGGTATGAACTGGTATGAACTTTGAGCTTATTCACTACAGAAGTGCTACTTCCTAGCCGTTGAGTTAGCAGCGGCCGCTGCTTACGTGGGCTAGGAAAGGACGGACGACGGATCCAGTCCAACAACCAGACGAAGATACCACCACGTATCCAATTGACCACCATTGACATTCTTCCGGCCAGGAAGATCTGTTGGCCAACCCGGCCAGCATCTACGACCAATCTACCGAAGCGCAGCTCAGAGTAAATATTTATTGCATTTTCCTTTTCCAAATGGGCGGTAATTTAGAATGCATAAGATAATGTATTTACGATAGCATAGCTGCTGTTTCTTTGTTCCTAAGTCTTCCCGCTCTTTCATTCAAGCCCAACCCCCTTTCCTTTGTGTAACCAGCCGTCATATCTGTTCCGTCTACCGGGACGTTTTCTGTATGACATCATTGTATTCTGTGTATTTGTAATTCTGTGTGATTAGTTAGGTATTTAGTAAATAAATAATTAAACCCAATTTTGTATTGCTGATTCAAGTTGTTAGCCAGGGTTCGTGAAGATAGCCAAGAATTTACAACTTTCATTATGAGACTGAAAATAAGACAAGGGTTAATATT
The DNA here is from genome assembly GCF_965601325.2 of Salmo salar. Taxonomy (NCBI): domain Eukaryota; kingdom Metazoa; phylum Chordata; class Actinopteri; order Salmoniformes; family Salmonidae; genus Salmo; species Salmo salar. The sequence goes on from NC_138317.1 coordinate 36,116,374, forward strand.
GACTGCTATCGATGTAAAATATTACAAAGTATTTTAAGAGTTTATTCGGAAGATAACAGCTCTATAAACGTTCTTCCGTGGTGCCCCGACTTTCTAGTTAATTACATTTACATGATTAGCTTAATCAGGTAATATTAATTACAGAGAAATCATTTTATAAGTTAGCATGTCATATCACTTAATCCGGCATAGCCAAAGACACGACAACCCCTGTCCACCTTTGCGACCAAGCTTTAACTTCCTGACTAATATCTTATGATGTTGCTTCAATATATCCAACAAATTTTCCTTCCTCACGATGCCATCTATTTTGTGAAGTGCACCAGTCCCTCCTGCAGCAAAGCACCCCCACAACATGATGCTGCCACCCCCGTGCTCCACGGTTGGGATGGTGTTCTTCGGTTTGCAAGCCTCCCCCTTTTTTCTCCAAACATAACGAGGACATTATGGCCAAACAGTTGTATTTTTGTTTCATCAGATCAGAGGACATTTCTCCAAAAAGTACGATCTTTGTCCCCATGTGCAGTTGCAAACCGTAGTCTGGCTTTTTTATGGAGGTTTTGGAGCAGTGGCTTCTTCCATGCTGAGCGGCCTTTCAGGTTATGTCGATATAGGACTCGTTTTACTGTGGATATAGATACTTTTGTACCTGTTTCCTCCAGCATCTTCACAAGGTCATTTGCTGTTGTTCTGGGATTGATTTGCACTTTTCACACCAAAGTACGTTCAGGAAGGAGACAGAATGCGTCTCCTTCCTGAACGGTATGACGGCTGCGTGGTCCCATGGTGTTTATACATGCATTCCAAATTGTTGGTACAGATGAACGTGGTACCTTCAGGCGTTTTGAAATTGCTCCCAAGGATGAAGCAGACTTGTGGAGGTCTTGGCTGATTTCTTTTGATTTTCCCATGACGTCAAGCAAAGAGGCACTGAGTTTGAAGGTAGGCCTTGAAATACATCCACAGGTACACCTCCAATTGACTCAAATTATGTCAATTAGCCTATCAGAATCTTCTAAAGCCATGACATCATTTTCTGGAATTCTCCAAGCTGTTTAAAGGCACTGTCAACTAAGTGTATGTAAACTTCTGACCCACTGGAATTGTGATACAGTAAATTATAAGTGAAATAATCTGTCTGTAAACAATTGTTGGAAAAATGACTTGCATCATGCAGAAAGTAGATGTCCTAACCGACTTGCCAAAACTATAGTTTGTTTACAAGACATTTGTGGAGTGGTTGAAAAACAAGTTTTAATGACTCCAACCTAAGTGTATGTAAACTTCCGACTTCATATATATATATACACGATCAGTTGATCAAAAACATTATGCATCCCAAATGGAACCCTATTCCCTATATAGTGCACTACTTTTGACCAGAGCCCTCACCCTATTCCATATATAGTGCACTACTTTTGACCAGAGCCCTCACCCTATTCTATATATAGTGCACTACTTTTGACCAGAGTCCTCACCCTTTTCCCTACAAAGTGCACTACTTTTGACCAGGCATATAGAAAGTAGGGTGCCATTTGGAATGCAGATATTGACAACGTGGCACATAGACACTGACTACACAAAACATTAAGAACAGCTGCTCTTTCCATGACATAGACTGACCAGGTGAATCCAGGTGAAAGATATTAACCCTTATTGATGTCACTTGTTAAATCTACTTCAAATCAGTGTAGATGAAGGGGGAGGAGACACATTAAAGTATTTTAAAGTGTTGAGACAATTGAGACATGCATTGTGTATGTGTTCCATTCAGAGGATGAATGGGCAAGACAAAATAATGAAGTGTCTTTGAACAGGGTATGGTAGTAGGTGCCAGGCACACCGGTTTGTGTCAAGAACTGCAACACTGCTGGGTTTTTCACACTCAACATTTTCCCGTGTGTAGCAAGAATAGTCCACCACCCAAAGGACATCCAGCCAACTTGACACGACTGTGGGAAGCATTGGAGTCAACATGGGCCAACATGTGGAACGCTTTCGACAGCTGGTAGAGTCAGTGCCCTGACGAACTGAGGCTGTTCTGAGGGCACAAGGGGGATGCAACTCAATGTTTGGAAGGTGTTCTTAATGTTTGGTTTACTCAGTGTATATGATCTTTTTTGTTCCTTGGCAGAAACTTAGGCAGCCCCTTTGGGCTCCTGAGTGGCGCAGCAGTCTTAGACTCTGCATCTCAGTGCAAGAGGTGTCACTACAGTCCCTGGTTCAAATCCAGGCTGCATCACATCCGGTCGTGATTGGGAGTCCCATAGGGCGGCGCACAATTGGGCTGTGGTAGGCCGTCATTGTAAATAAGAATCTGTTCTTAACTGACTTGCCTAGTTAAATAACGGTAAAAAACAAAAACAAATCTGGAATAATATACATGGACTTAATTTGCTGATTTAAATAAAGCTTGGAAATATAACAGATGATCAAAACACCAGTGTGGTTCAGAGAAAGCCTAGAAGGATATCTAGTGGTGTGGGGGGGGCAGAATGTAAGATAGAAGCTTACATGCATGCATATCCAAGTACACAAGCACACACACACCTTCCACACCTTGACCTTTCAAGTCAACATCATCAGTGGACCTTTTAACACATCTGAACACCTGACCTCTAAAGGTAGAAAGCAACACAATATCACTGAGCAGGGCAAACATTTTCCCTACCACAGAGAGAGAGATGGACAGAAAAAGAGAAAGAGAAAGTTAGGGGGAGAGAAAACAAATTGCAAAAATAGATTAAACATCATGTGGTTTGACAAGGCGAACAGGGAACGACAGAGAACTACTCAAGTAGTACACATTCAAAGCACACCTCAAGCAAATCAACCCAAGTCATTACTGCACTTCAAACCGCACACAGACAACAGACAAGATCAGAATAGTAATTAAAAGGGAATACATTGACAAACAAGCAGAGGAGGAGGAAGAGGATGAAGACGAGGAGGGAGATGAAGTGGAAGAGGTGGAGGAAAAGGAGGAAAAAAAGGAGGAAGAGGAGGAGGAAGATGGGAAGATGAGGAAGGGAGGCGAGGCGAGGAAGAGACTGTATATAAATAACATGTTGATCAACGTTACGCTTAAATCATCCCTAAATCATCATAGGGATTGGTACGACCATATGATGGTTTAGGGATTGGTACGACCATATGATGGTTTAGGGATTGGTACGACCACGTGATGGTTTAGGGATTGGTACGACCATAGGATTTGACCTCCCGTCGACAGACAACTAATGACGTACTAGCACCTTAATTAATGCAAATTCTTCATAACGTCTCAACGTTAGTGCCTCTCAGTACTTGAAGCAATTTCATCTTAAATCATCTGCAAAATCATCTGCTCTTAAATAAGTTTACGGGATCCCATCCCCTCGATGACGCAGACAGCCTAGGTTCATCCCAAATGGCACCCTATTCCCTACACAGTGCACTACTTTTAACCCCTGTCAAAAGGTGTGCACTCTATAGGGAATAGGGTGCCGTTTGGGACACTGGAGCCTATCACCGGAGCTCTGGGGCTCGGGCTGGAGGGATGAAGCCATCCGTCCAATGTCATGTCCTTCAGTTAAAGCGTGTTGGAAAAATATGAAGCTCTGGAAAATGTCAACAAGCACGCAGGCAGACTTAATGGCTGCTGAGATATATGATACACAAAGTAAAGTTTAACGATTGGCTCAGCGTCTGGCCTATCCATTCTGACCCACGTGCAAACACACACACACGCGTGCACACACACACGGGTGCACACAGGCGCACGCACACACACTCTCATCACATTGCAATAAATCACTGTAGGATCTTAAGTAATGAGGGATAGTCGGAGAGGAGACGTGCTGTGTGTGTGTGTGTGTGTGTGTGTGTGTGTGTGTGTGTGTGTGTGTGTGTGTGTGTGTGTGTGTGTGTGTGTGTGTGTGTGTGTGTGTGTGTGTGTGTGTGTGTGTGTTGTGTGCAGTATTGACTAAGTCAGTCAGGCCAGTTTCCACATTAGAGGCTAAATATAATATACTGATGCTATAGCGGGTTAGAACTCTTGATGTGACGGGGTCAAAACTCTAAATTACATTTTGATCCATTTTCAGAGGGAAATAATCAAAATCTTTCTCAAACTCAAGTCTCAAATGTGTCATACACTCAGTCAATCTCAAAGTTGCTTTTGGATATTTTTTTTATCTTAATCTTTTCTAATCTCAAGTCTCAAATGTTTCATAAACTCAGGCAATCTGAAAAGTTCCACTGTCACCAAACACAGCGAGTACACAAGCAGGGCAGGAGTATTTTTCCAAGTTTGCTTTGTTTTGCTGTGCAACGCGAACGGATACGACACGGCATGTGGGATAGTTTATGCTTATTCAACCTTAATAATTCAGTATTTTCACTGCAAATGAAGCTTCATGATTTAATATTATTACTGCTGAACCTAATGTCTCTGCTGGTGAACGCTTGGATATTTAATGTTTAGAGGAGATGAGACAAACCCTAAAAAACAAAAGAGTTACCCCGAAATGCACTCAGAATTATTTTTGTTTGATAGCTCATATCTTTTAAATATTTCAAGAAAGCACAGTGTGTGATATGGTGTGGTGATACTGACACAAAAGTGAGGCTTTCTCTTCACTATTGAACAACAAGCCAAATTCCCGAAATGATAATTAAAGTTTAAAGAAAATTACCATCAATATCTCATCTGTCTGTCTCTCAGGAGATGAACAGGCAGCTTTGAAGCTTAGGAGCTTGTCAATAGTCAACAACAATAATTAATAGAGGGGCTTCAGAAAACGATCAAATAGGAGCAGAGGGATAATCAGGGGGAAAAGCGACCTTAAAGCGTTCTAACATCATTCTTCCGAGCTTCGGTGTGCACGACGGTGTCGGTAGCAGTTCCAATCCTCCCTCCCTACCTACCCGTTCCTCCCCCTTCTATTCCTCCCCCCTCCTTCCCTCCCTCCCTCCCTCCCTGTCTCCTCTCTCGCCCCTCCCTTACTGCACCTGTGGCGGCACCGTCTCGTCTCACTGGTTCGATCTCTCATTCACTTCACTCCCCCATGGCGACGCACCAGACCACTGAGGCTGCTAGTGCTTATAAAGATTTTTGAAGGGTTTTATTGCATATTAACTGTACACCTTTTCCAGAATAACTTTATCCCTCACATCTCTGGCTACAGTACTGAATGTCACTTCTACAGAACACTAAGTTCAAGACTTTTTCAGTCGTCCACCCTTGCCCTCTTTCTCACCTCTCTATCTCTCTCTCACTTCCCCTTATCTCTCCCTCTTCACTTTCTCTCTCTCGCTGCCTTCTCTCTCTTCCTCTCCCCTCTGCTCTCTCTCTCTCTCTCTCTCTCTCTCTCACCCTCTCTTCCCCCTTCTCTCTCCCTCTTCACTTTCTCTCTCTCTACCCCTTCTCTCATTCTCTCTTCCTCTCCCCTCCGCTCTCTCTCTATCTCCCTCTTCTCTCCCCCTCTTCACTTTCTCTCTCTCTCTCCCCTTCTCTCTCTTCCTCTCCCCTCTGATCTCCCTCTTCTCTCTCCCTCTTCACTTTCTCTCTCCCCCTTCTCTCTCTTCCTCTCCCCTCCGCTCTCTCTCTCTCTATCTCCCTCTTCTCTCTCCCTCATCACATTCTCTCTCTCTCCCCCTTCTCTCTATCTTCCTCTCCCCTCCACTCTCTCTCTCTATCTCCCTCTTCTCTCTCCCTGTTCACTTTCTCTCTGTCCCCCTTCTCTCTCTCTTCCGCTCCCCTCCGCTCTCACTCTCTCTCTCTCACCTGTCTCTCCATCGCTCCGCTTAGTGAGTTTTCTATCTGAGGGACTTATATCTCATCTCCAAGAGAGAGAGTGTGTGAGGGGAGGCCATCTTCAAGGGGTTCCTGTAGGCCTGCAGTCTGCACTCTGCCAGTCTGCACTTTGCCAATCTGCACTCTGCCAGTCTGCAGTCAGTCTGCACTCAGTCAGTCTGCTGCAGCACATTACGACTGTGTCCCAAATGGCGCCCTATTCCCTACACCAGAGATCATCAACTAGATTCAGCCGCAGGCCGATTTTTTGTTGTTGTTGAGCGGATGGTCAGGGGGGGCCGGAACATAATTACTAATCATTTGTAGACTGCAAATTGACTGCAAGAAGCCCAGACAGATATATTATTAGACTAAAACATAATCATTTCAAACCTTGCTTACGTTTGTATACAATCACATTTCTCTATTATGCATGGGTATACTTGGGAATACTTGCCTTAGCAATTAGCCTAGCCCCTACACCGCACTACAGGAAGCAGCCCAGGTCATCTGGCCTTATCTCATATCCCTAGTCCCTACACCCCTCTTCTCCCTCACATCAACTTCTCCAACTCTTTCTTTCTAACTTTCTTTCTCTCTCTCCCTCTCTCCAACTCCTCTTTCTCTCCCTCTCCCACTAAGCACAGACCGATGACAACGTCTTTTGGACTTATTTCTTTGGTCCTGTCCGGACCAGCCATTTATTTTTTTGATTTTTTTTGGTGCGGTCCGGACTAGCCTTGATTTCAACGTCCAAATCTGTACCAATCTAAGCCGGAAATATCCGGCTTATATTAGTGTATAAAATTTAGACAAAACAGAAATGTTGCTTGTATTTTATAAAAAGAGACATGAAAGCTAAGCTTTCTAAGGTCTCACATACATGGGACATACCAATTTTAAAGCACTTGCGTACTACTGTCTGACGTCATTGACTCACGCAACGTCACACTTATTGAAGAAAGAGTCCGCTGTGAGGAGGAGAGAGAGATAGAGAGGGTGGAGGAGGAAGAGTGGGGAGGAGGAGAGGTAGAAGAGGAGGAGGGGAGGAGGAGAGAAGGAGTAGGAGGAAGAGTGGGGAGGAGGAGAGGAGCGTGAGGAGGGGGTTAAAGACGGGGAGGGGGAGAGGATGAGGAGGGGGAGAAAGAGGGGGAGGCGGAGGAGGAGGAGGAGGGGGAGATAGAAGGGAGATGGAGGAGGACAAAGAGGGGGAGGGGGAGATGGAGGAGGAGGAAGAGGGGAGGGGAGTGAGAGGGGGAGGGGGAGAAAGAGGGGGAGGAGAGGAGGAGGAGGGGGAGAAAGAGGGGGTGGAGGAGGATGAAGGGGAGGAGGAGGAAGAGAGAAGGAGGAGTGTGAGAAAGAGGGGAAGAAGGAGAGGAGGAGCGGAGGAGAGGATGAAGAGGAAGATGATGAAGAAGATGAGGAACAGGAGGAGAAATAACTTTGATAGCAGCAGTCAATCTATTTCATAAAAAACATCTAATCAAATCAAATTGTATTTGTTACTGTGAATTGCTTACTTACAAGCCCTTAACCAACAAAGAAAATACATTAAAAAAATAGATAAGAATAACAAATAATTAAAGAGCAGCAGAAAATAACAATAGCGGGGCTATATACAGGGGGTACTGTATATAGGTAGAGTTATTAAAGTGACTATGCATAGATAACAACAGAGAGTCGCAGCAGCGTAGGGGGGGGGCAATGCAAATAGTCTAGGTAGCCATTTGATTAGCTGTTCAGGAGTCTTATGGCTTGGGGGTAGAAGCTGTTTAGAAGACGCTTGGACCTAGACTTGGCGCTCCGGTACCGCTTGCCGTGTGGTAGCAGAGAGAACAGTCTATGACTAGTGTGGGTGGAGTCTTTGACAATTTTTTGGGCCGTCCTCTGACACCGCCTGGTATAGAGGTCCTGGATGGCAGGAAGCTTGGCCCCAGTGATGTACTGGGCCGTACACACTACCGTCTGTAGTGCCTTGCGGTCGGAGGCCGAGCAGTTACCATACCAGGCAGTGATGCAACCCATCAGGATGCTCTCGATGGTGCAGCTGTAAAACCTTTTGAGGATCTGAGGACCCATGCCAAACCTTTTCAGTCTCCTGAGGGGTAATAGGTTTTGTCGTGCCCTCTTCACGATTGTCTTGGTGTGCTTGGACCATGTTAGTTTGTTGGCGATGAGGACGCCAAGGAATTTGATGCTCTCAACCTGCCCCACTACAGCCCCTTCAATGAGAATGTGCTCAGTCCTCCTTTTCCTGTAGTCTCCTTTGTCTTGATCACGTTAAGGGAGAGGATTTTGTCCTTGCACCACACAATCAGGTCTCTGACCTCCTCCCTATAGGCTATCTCATCACTGTAAGTGATCAGGCCTACCACTGTTGTGTCATCAGAAACTTAATGATGGTGTTGGAGTCGTGCCTGGCCGTGCAGTCATGAGTGAACAGGGAGTACAAGAGGGTGTGAGCACGTACCCCTGAGGGGCACCTGTGTTGAGGATCAGCGTGGCAGATGTGTTGTTGCCTACCCTCACCACCTTGGGGCGGCCCGTCAGGAAGTCCAGTATCCAGTTGCAGAGTGAGGTGTTTAGTCCCAGGGTCATTAGCTTAGTGATGAGCTTTTGGGGTACTATGGTATTGAACGCTGAGCTGTAGTCAATGAATAGCATTCTCACATAGGTGTTCCTTTTGTCCAGGTGTGAAAGGGCAGTGTGTAGTGCAATAGAGATTGCATCATCTGTGGATCTGTTGGTGCGGTTTGCAAATTGAAGTGGGTCAAGGGTTTCTGGGATAAGGGTTGCACAGCATTTCTTGGCTACAGACGTGAGTGCTACAGGTCGGTAGTCATTTATGCAGGTTACCTTAGTGTTCTTAGGCACAGGGACTATGGTGATCTGCTTGAAACATTTTGGCATTGCCGACAGGGAGAGGTTGAAAATGTCAGTGAAGACACTTGGTAGTTGGTCAGCGCATGCTTTGAGTACACATCCTGGTAATCCGTATGGCCCTGCGGCCTTGTGAATGTTGACCTGTTTAAAGGTTTTACTCACATCGGCTGCTGAGAGCTTGATCAAACAGTCGTCCGGAATGCATGTTTCAGTTGTTACTTGCCTCGAAGCGAGTATAGAAGTTATGTAGCTCGTCTGGTAGGCTCATGTCACTGGGCAGCTCTCGGATGTGCTTCCCTCTGTAGTCTGTAATAGTTTGCAAGCCCTGCCACATCCGAAAAGCGTCGTAGCCAGTGTAGTACGATTCGATCTTAGTCCTGTATTGACGCTTTGCCTGTTTGATGGTTCGTTGAAGGGCATAGCGGGATTTCTTATAAGCACCCGAGTTAGAGTCCCAAACCTTGAAAGTGGTGGCTCTACGCTTTAGCTCAGTGTTGCCTGTAATCCATGGCTTCTGGTTTGTGTATGTACGTACAGTCACTGTGGGGACGACGTCTTCGATGCACTTATTGACAAAGCCAGTGACTGATATGCTGTACTCCTCAATGCCATCGGAAGAATCCCAGAACATATTCCAGTCTGTGTTAGCAAAACAGTCCTGTAGTTTTGCTTGTCAGCAGGAATCAGGGGGACATAATTATGGTCAGATTTGCCAAATGGAGGGTGAGGGAGAGCTTTGTACCTGTCTCTGTGTGTGGAGTAAAGGTGGTCTACAGTTTTTTTCCCTCTGGTTGCACATTTAACATGCTGATAGAAATTAGGTAAAACTGATTTAAGTTTCCCTGCATTAAAGTCGCCACTAGAAGCGCCGCCTCTGGATGAGCGTTTTCCTGTTTGCTTATGGCGGTATACAGCTCATTGAGTGCGTTTTTAGTGCCAGCATCGGTCTGTGGTGATATGTAGACAGCTACGAAAAATTCAGTTGAAAACTCTCTAGGTAGATAGTGTGGTCTACAGCTTATCATGAGATACTCTACCTCAGGTGAGCAAAGCCTCGAGACTTCCTTATATATCGTGCACCAGCTGTTGTTTACGTCTATGCACAGGCCCGCACTCGGTGTCTTACCAGAGGCTGCTGTTCTATCCTGCCGATAGAGTGCATAACCCACTCTCTGTATGTTCTTAATGTCGTCATTCAGCCATGACGCGGTGAAACATAAGATATTACAGTTCTTAATGTCCCGTTGGTAGGATATACATGCTTTCAGTTCATCCCATTTATTTTCCAGTGATTGAAAGTTAGCTAGCAGGACGGAAGGCAAAGGCAGATTAGCCACTTGTCGCCTGATCCTCACAAGGCACCCCAATCGTTTTCCGCAAAATCTCTGTTTCCTTCTCCAGCAAATGATGGGGATCTGTGCCTGGTTGGGTGTCTGTACTATATTCCTCCCGTCCGACTCATTGAAGAAAAACTCTTTGTCTAATCTGAGGTGGGTAATCGCAGTTCTGATATCCAGAATCTCTTTTCGGTCATAAGAGACGTTAGCAGCAACATTATGTAGAAAACAAGTTCTGAACAAGGCGAAAATACAAACAAAATAGCATGGTTGGTTAAGAGATGATAAGACGGCAGCCATCCCCTCCGGCGCCATCATAGAAAGTGGAGCTCCCTCAATAAACATTCCCACGATAGCACATTGGTAGTAGTCAATGACAAAAACTAAGCTGGGTTGGGCTTGGTTAAAACCCTGGATGGGAGACCAAGGGCATAGCTGTAGATAAATCAACTGTCCTGTAGTAGGTGCTGTCCAGTCTTAACCATGGAAACTCATAGCTGAAAATACAAATATTGTATTTTGTTTCATGCGAAACCTACAAGGAAAGCATTTATTTTGTAGAGATTCAATTGTCTGAAAATACACTTTTCTTATAATATTATAGATGACTCATAGAATTCATATATCTTGTCATACCATATCTATGTAGGAAATTTATACACAATCATGTAATGAATAATGTATGTTATATAAGGCATATAACTTAACACATATACAAATACACTACTGACATATAAGGAAAAACATACAAAATAAGATTACTTATTACATTTTTGTACAAATAATCTTCTTCTGCCATACAAGATTCTTATTTGTTTTTCATGATTCTTTTCGATATCGGGATTTGGTCCGGTAAGGACCGGTGTTGATTTGGCCCAAACATAGAGGTCTATGATTCACAAGTTTGGACAGTAGCGTAAAGAAAAGTTCAGTAGGGTACAGTACAGATACAATACAGTAGAGTACAGTACAGATACAATACAGTACAGTACAGTACAGTACAGATACAATACAATAGAGCACAGTAGAGTATAGTACAGTATAATGTACTGTATTGTACCCTACTTTACTCTAATGTGCTAAACTGAACTGTACTGTACTCTACTGAATTAAACTCGAGAGTGACTTATCGCTGAAGCAGAATGCGCGATCGAAATGTAAAGGTAATTTCCGATTGAGACAGTATATGTACATTTTACCATGAATGTAGTCTCCACTGACACGGGAACATTGTGCTGGTACGCCAAACTTCAGCCAGTACATTCAACTAAGTTAGATAAACAATATCATATCACATTGATAGCTAGAAAAATATATTTCTGTAAACGTATGAATGTTATTGAGGTTGAAGTGGTCTGTTGGTTTATTCTGTAGGTTGGACAACTTTGAACATCATGGCTGACAGTTTTAAAGCTTTTGAAAAAGCTAACATAAGTGCATTTGTGACAGATGGAGCAATAATATATATTCCTACAGTATATTAAATGGATAAACAAATATTATTGTGATATTATGCTTACTTCATTGAGAAATTTGGCCATAGAATCATTTTTTTTTTTTTAAGTATTTCAAGGTCTGCAAATTACGTATTTTCAACTTTCATTTAGAACCGTAAATGAACCTGATTTCAATAACTAGAAAATACATATTTTTCTCTCATTCAGAACCTAAAATGAACCTAACTTTATTATTGGGAAAAGACATCTAAATACATATTTTCAATGTAATTTTTCTTACTGGGCTCTTTCTGACTGAAATACAAGCAACCTTTAGACAAATAGAAACAGACTAATACTGAAACACACCTCTAATATTCCAATGTCATTCTAGGAGTACACCTAAGCTTTGTTTTTTAGTGGGGTGACAATCTAGATGCATACAACATCCTCCTCCAGCTTCACCTCTATTCAACAAAAGGACATCAACAATCCCTAGATGATCACAAAGATACATTTTAGTGCTGCTGCCATTCATTAAGTGGTACTGATTGTTAAAATTGATTTAATTATTGAATCATCCTGGCTGACATTGATCAACCCATGTTAATGGGAGTCACCTATCCATGTAATTAGCTGTGATACATATCGTGTCAAAGAGATACATTTGTGTGTGTGCGTGTGTGTGTGTGCGTGTACTATATTAGTGAACCAACATCCAGACATCCCTCCATCTCTTAAAGGCCAAGGCTCCATCTGTAACAGATTGAGATGCACATCGTGTGTACAAATATGGCCTTTAGGAAGATGGATAGCAGCAGCCAGGTTGTTGTATCTCTAGAACATCGGACTTGGACTGTCTGCGACTCAATTACAGCCATCAACTGCAGGAAAATGATTCACAGTAGGGGAGAGTGGGGTAAGTTGAGACAATAAGGTAAATTGAGCCAACCTTGTTTTCTAGTAAACATAACATTTATAACTTGACCAAATAATTAGGAAGAGGTCATCTGTTCTGTGAAGGAAGAGACAACATGGAAAAAGTGGTAAGCAAGTTAAGTAAAAAAAAACAACGGATTTTCATCAAGTCAAATTAATTTATTGTATTAAAGGTTTCATGATGCTTGTATCGAAACCAAAATAGATAATTTTAAGATTGTTCTATACTTCAGTTGGGGGTCTCTATAAGCTTCAATGTGAGGTCCTAAACCTAGCATGAAAGCTCATCCTTGCAGCTGTGTGTGCTAATATAGTCAAAATGTTTGCCTTGGGGTAAATTGAGCCAATGGCCGTGGGGTAAGTTGAGCCAATACAGTAGTTAAGCAAATTGAAGTATTTTCTTCCAGGCATAATGCAAGGCATTATCGCTGGGATATGAGGTAACAACAGGGCCTGGCATATGTTAAAATTGTGTTAGGTGTGAGGTGTTGTTAGGTAGTAAGCCTGTGTTAGAAGATGCTTAAAATGATTAAAAGACAGAAAAGCGATTGTGATTGTGTTGAATTTTGTTTGGGAAAATAGACACTGTTTTACAAAGGTAGTAGTAATATTTCATTCAGTATAGACATTTGTAGGAGGCTTAACCCTAACCCTAACCCTCACCAAGAGACCACTTTTTTTTCAAAACTGTAATGTTTACATGTATTTGAATAATTCCAGGGATACACAACATCCTGAAATATATGTAGATATCTTTGTTAGAATGAATACTATGTTTCCCTTGACAGAGTTATGCTGAATGCAAAAACTGTCTCAACTTACCCCACTCTCCCCTAAAAGATAGGAAGGGAATCCTCATGTGAATCTCATAGCGACATGGCTTGTGGACTGCTAGCTTACTAACTGAGTGCTTGGGACAGAGAAATGTAGCTTGTGGACTAGGCCTACTAGCTAGCTAGCTGAGTGCTGGGGACAGAGAAATGTAGGTTGTGTACTAGAACCGCTAGCTTGCTAGCTGAGAGCTTGGGACAGAGAAACAGCTGGTGGACTAGGACTACTAGCTAGCTATCTGAGTTCTGGGAACAGAGAAACGTAGCTTGTGTACTAGGCCTGCTAGCTAGCTAACTGAGTGCTTGGGACAGAGAAACATAGCTTGTGGACTAGGCCTACTAGCTAGTTGGCTGAGTGCTGGGGACAGAGAAATGTAGCTTGTGTACTAGGCCTGCAAGCTAGCTATCTGAGTTCTGGGAACAGAGAAGTGAGTAGTAGTGAGTACCTCAGTGGTGCTGCTGGAAGCTGATAGCCTCTCTCACATGCACGCACACATGCACTCCCACATCCACATCCACGCCACACACACACACACACACACACACACACACACACACAAACACACACACACTCTCCCTGCATCGCGTTTATATGCAAGCTGAACTGCAGAGGATAAACGAGGTTGCGCAGCAGAGCCAGGATACCATGACTAAGCTCTGAAATGCTGATTAAAGAGTATTTTTGAAGAAGTACACATTTTGGAGGAGAGGAAGGGGTCACGTGAACCACAGACTACCCACCGCACCTCGCGCACACACACTCCAACCCCCACTCCACTCACTCACACAGCACTACCCTAACACCACCAGCACCCATCATTCAAACTCCAAACCCCCACTCACTCACTCACTCACACAACACTACCCTAACACCAATCATTCAAATTCCAAACCCCCACCAGACAGCCCCTGCATAAGCCATACGCACCTGCATCCATCCATCTGGACAGTCTCCTCTGTTGGCCGATACTTCAGGTAGCCAGGCAGGCAGCTAGAGGACGCAGTCAGGATATTATGCAGTATGCAGAGTGTATATGGAACACAGATGAGCTATATCTGCATGTTTCCTCTGCCCCCCACAGAGAGGGGGGATGGTGAGGTGCCGGCGAGCTGCGATGATTCCCCTCTCACTTCCACCGCTAGGCGCGTTAGAGACACTGTTAATTAGTTTAGCTTTGGTAGTGGGAACTTTAGCTTAGCTTTAATGGTGGAAACTTTAGTTTAGCTTAAGAAACTTCCATCGTCTTCTCTCTCTCTCTCTCTCTCTCTCTCTCTCTCTCTCTCTCTCTCTCTTTCTCTCCCTCTCCCCGCTCTCTCGCTTTCACACACTCTCTCCCTCTCCGCCTCCCTCTCTCCCTTTCCCTCTCTCTCTCTCTCTCTCGCTCTCTCTCGCTCTCTTCGTCCTCCACCCCCAAAATGAGTTGAGGGAGGTCGGAAAGAGTATCTTTAGCGTTTTGGGGATTTGTTTAGTCAAGCTGGCTAAAGTTTCCACCCCTTCTTTCTCACGTCCTCTGCTCACCATCTTCTCTTCTCTTTTTTCCCTCTCATCTGCTTTCTTCTTCTCTCTCCTCCTCTCACCTCTCCTATTCTCCTATCAGAATGGAGCTAGAGGGAATAGCAGGCTGTTTTACGGACTCCTGATCAATTGTGCTATTTTGTGTATATTCTTGCACCAATATTAACTTTTTTTATACATAATGTGAGCTTCTGGACATCAGAACATCTATCACTAAACTCAATTTGGACGAGGACTTCTACTTCAATGAGTCGGAGGCGAAGGACATTGATTATCCTGTACCAGGCCCAAATCCCTGACACTCGAAGAAGGAGGAGACGGTGCTATAGAGGCCGGCGTGTGGGATACCTGACGAGACTACATTGAAGAGTGGATAAACTGCCTCTACCCTCTGTTCTATTGGCCAACGTGCAATCACTGGAGAATAAACTGGATGTGCTCCGTTCGAGTCTATCCTATCAACGTAATCTGAAGAACTGTAATATCCTATGTTTCTCTGTGTTGTGGCTGAACAAGGACATGATAAATATAAATCTAGCTGTTTTTTCAATAAATTGGCAGGACAGAACAGTGGCGTCGGGGAAGCTCAAGGGAGGGTGTGTGTGTCTCTTTGTTATCAACAGCTAGTGCACGATCTCTAATATTAAGGAAGTCTCGAGGTTCTGCTCGCCTGAGTTAGAATACCTCATGATAAGCTGTAAACCATACTATTTATCAAGAGAGTTTTCATCTATATTTTTCATAGCTGTCTCTGTACCACGACAAACCGATGCTGGGACTAAAATCTCACTCAACAAACTGTTTAGAGCCATAAGCAAACAATAAAATGCTCTCACCCAGAGGTGGCGCTCCTAGTGGCCTGTGACTTTAATGCAGGAAAACTTAAATCTATTTTACCTCATTTCCAATATCATGTCACCTGTGCAACTATCGGCAGAAAAACTCTAGATGACCTTTCCTCCACAGACAGAGACACATACAAAGCTCTCCCTCGCTCTCCATTTGGCAAATCTGACCATAACTCTATCCTCCTGATTCTTGCTTACAAGCAAAAACTCAAAGAGGAAGTACCAGTGGTCCAATGTGGTCCAATGAAGCAGATGCTAAGCTACAGGACTGTTCCGCTAGCATAGACTGGAATATGTTCCGGGACTCCTCCAATGGCATTGAGGAGTTTACCACATTGGTCACCGACATCATCAATAAGTACATCGTCCCAACAGTGGCTGTACGTACATATCCCAACCAGAAACCATGGATTATAGGCAACATCTGCACTGAGCTAAAGGCTAGAGCTGCCGTGTTCAAGAAGTGGGACACTAATCCGGACACTTATAATAAGAAATCACGCTCGTCTTTCAATGAACCATCAAACAGGTGATACATTAAAAAGGTTATCCTTTTTAGATAAATCTATACAAATGATATTCACATCACCAAATAATAAATTTCCAACAAAGGTAACATTAGCCTCAACAGCACTCTCTAGGGTAGCACCATGGTGTAGCCGGACAACAACTAGTTTCCGTCCTCCTCTGGGTACATTGACTTCAATACAAAACCTAGGAGGCTCATGGATCTCACCCCATTCCATAGACTTACACAGTAATTATGACAACTTCCAGAGGACGTCCTCCAGCCTATCAGAGCTCTTGCAGAATGAACTGACATGTTGTCCACCCAATCAAAGAATCAGAGAATGAATCTAGTACTGAAAGCATAAGCTACAGCTAGCTAGCACTTCAGCGCATAAAATGTGGTGAGCATTGACTCAAAGAGAGAGAAAGACAATAGTTGAACTGTTTTTAACAAATTCATTATAGGACCAAGATCGAATCCTACAACACCGGCTCTGATGCTCGTCAGATGTGGCAGGGCTTGCAAACTATCACAGATTACAGAGGGAAATCCATCCTCAAGCTGTCCAGTGACCCAAGCCTACTAGACCAGCTAAATACCTTCTATGCTCGCTTCGAGGCTAGCAACACTGAACAATGCATGAGATCACCAGATGTTCCGGATGACTGTGTGAATACGCTCTCTGTCAGTGGAGGCTCCTCAGAGGAGGAAGGGGAGGACCATCCTCCTCAGTGAATTTCATAAAACGTTTAATAGTGATACATTAAAAAGGTTATCCTTTTTACATAAATCTATACAAAATATATTCACATAGTTGAACAGTTTTTAACAAAATAATTTTTTTCATAAATGAAGGAGAAGCGAGAGAGAGAGCTAGCAATATTCCGTTGTGTTTTTTTCACTTTCACTTACTTAGCTAACATTAGCAAATGCAGCTACTGTAGCTAGTTTAGCCTGTTCAAATTTTGAGTATCATGTAGTAGCCTAAACCTATTGATGTTACGTTGAGCTGGGTGATGGAATATGAATGACGGTCATCCAATATGCTGGAATAGAAATAAGGCCATCATCATTTTTTTCGTCCTCCCTAATCTTGAAAGGCACCGACCGCCACTGCTCCCCGTAGCCTGTGTGTGTAAGACCTTTAAACAGGTTAACATTCACAAGGCTGCAGGGCCAGACGGATTACCAGGACGCATACTCTGAGCATGCGCTAACCAGCTGGCAAGTGACTTCATTGACATTTTCAACCTGTCCCTGACCCAGTCTGTAATAGCTACAGTTGAAGTCGGAAGTTTACATACACTTAGGTTGGAGTCATTAAAACTCGTTTTTCAACCACTCCACAAATTTCTTGTTAAAACCTCTCTGGTATCATTGGGACGCTAGCGTCTCACCTCGACAACAGCCAGTGAAATTGCAGGGCGCCAAATTCAAACAACAGAAATCCCATAATTAAAATTCCTCAAACATACAAGTATTATACACCATTTTAAAGATAATCTTCTTGTTAATCCAACCACAGTGTCTGATTTCAAAAAGGCTTTACGGCGAAAGCATACTATACAATTATGCTAGGTCAGCTCCTAGTCACAAAAAAAACATTCAGCCATTTTCCAGCCAAAGAGAGGAGTCACAAAAAGCAGAAATAGCGATTAAATTAATCACTAACCTTTGAAGATCCTCATCTGGTGGCACTCCCAGGACTCCACGTTACACAATAAATGATAGTTTTGTTCAATAAAGTCTCTCTTTATGTCCAAAAACCTCAGTTTAAATTGGCGCGTTATGTTCAGTAATGCATTGTCTCAAATAACATCCAGTGAAATTGCAGAGAAACAAATCAAATTACAGAAATACTCATCATAAACATTGATGAAAGATACAAGTGTTATACATAGGATTAAAGATAAACGTCTTGTTAATCCAATGCTGTGTCGAATTTCAAAAAGGCTTTACGGTGAAAGCACACCATGCGATTATGTTAGGACAGCGCCTAGCCACAAAACACCATACAGACATTTTCCAGCCAAGGAGAGGACTCACAAAAGTCAGAAATAGTGATTAAATTTATCACTTACCTTTGATGATCTTCATCTGGTGGCACTCCCAGGACTCCATGTTACACGATAAATGTTCGTTTTGTTCGATAATGTTCCTCTTTATGTCCAAAAACCTCAGTTTTGTTGGTGCGTTTAGTTCAGTAATCCAAAGGCACAAAGCGCACTCTCAACATCCAGACGAATCATGCGCTGGACTCATGTCTGGAAACTTACACTGTCCACTCATTGAAAGTGCTGTATCTCCCCCGTTTTTCAGAATAAAAGCCTGAAACAATGCCTAAAGACTGGCCACATGTAGAAGAAGCCATAGAGTTTGTGAACTGGGTCCTAAGTTTTTGTATGGTGGATAGGCTTTCAATGGAAAAACAGCCTTTCAAAATAATAGTACTTCCTGGATGGATTTTCCTCAGATTTTCGCCTGCCATATCAGTTCTGTTATACTCACAGACATTTAACAGTTTCAGAAACGTTAGAGGGTTCTCTATCCAAATCTACCAATTATATGCATATCCTAGCTTCCGGGCCTGAATAGCAGGCAGTTTAATTTGGGCATGCTTTTCATCCAAAATTCCGAATGCTGCCCCCTACCCTAGTGAAGTTTTAACAAACTATAGTTTTGGCAAGTCAGTTAGGACATCTACTTTGTGCATGACACAAGTAATTTTTCTAACAATTGTTTGCAGACAGATTATTTCACTTATTATTCACTGTATCACAATTCCAGTGGGTCAGAAGTTTACATACACTAAGTTGACTGTGCCTTTAAACAGCTTGGAAAATCCAGTGGGGCTAGGGGGCAGTATTGAGAAATTTTGAAAAAAATATGTGCCCATTTTTAACTGCCTCCTACACCAACTCAGAAGCTAGGATATGCATATTATTAACACATTCGGACAGAAAACACTCTGAATTTTCTAAAACAGTTTGAATGGTGTCTGTAAGTATAACAAAACTCATATTGCAAGCAAAAACCTGTGAAAAATAGATCAAAAAAATGTGAATTTTGTGACTGTACTATTTAGTGTCATTGTTTTATAGATACCATAGTGAGAAAGGATTCATTTCGCAACTCCTACGGCTTCCACTAGATGTCAACGATCTTTATAAAGTTGTTTGAAGTGTCTATGATAAACAGAGAGCAAATTAGAATGCTGGGAAGTTGACATGTCGTCACTTCATTTTTTTGCGCCTGCGCATAAATCTGAGAAGCGTGAGTTTGTCATAATTGTTTATCTAGACATAGGATAGGTTGTGTGAAAATATTACTGATGTTTAACGTTAAAAATGGACCAAAAGATTAATGCTAAACAACGTTTGACATGTTTGAACGAACGTAAATAGATTATTTACTAGGTTTTTTTAGCTTTTCGGCGTGATTTTACACCCCCCCACCACGTTTTGTGGGCGCATAATGAACGCTAACTACTTGGTGTTATTTGGACATAAATTATGAACTTTGTCAAAAGAAACCACATTTATTCTGGACCTTGGATTGCTGGCAGTGCCTTCTGATGGAGATAATCAAAGGTAAGGGGATATTTACAATGTTATTATCGATATTAGATGATGCTAACTGTATAGCATAGCTTATTGTTCTTAGCATAGCACCCCGTTTATTGCAAAATGTGATTTCCCAGTAAAGTTATTTTGAGATCTGGCCATTCGGTAGCAATTACGAGATGATAATATATTATTCTTTGAATGACAATATTATAATTTACCAATGTTTTCGAATAGTAATTTTGTTATGTTCACCGGAAGCATTTCAGAGAAGAAAAAAATCTGAATTTCACGCTACTGTAAAATGCTGTTTTTGGATATAAATATGAACTTGATGGAACAAAAAATGCATGTATTGTATAACATAATGTCCTAGGAGTGTCATCTGATGGAGATTGTCAAAGGTTGGTGCATAATTTTAGCTGGTTTCTGCTTTTGGTGACGCCTGACCTTGAATTGAAACTGGATGTTTGTACTTTTGTGGCTATGTACTGTCCTAACATAATCTAACTTTATGCTTTTGCCATAAAGCCTCTTTGAAAATCGAACAATGTGGTTAGATTAAGGAGATGTTTATCTTTTAAATTGTGTAAAATAGTTGATTGTTTGAGAAATTGAAATTATTAGATTTTTGATGTTTTGAATTTCCAGCCTTGTTAGCAATCCCGTCTCGGGGTTCATTGCTAACCTGTAGCCCCAACAGGTTATTAAACAGCTTGGAAAATTCCAGAAAATGATGTCAGGGCTTTAGAAGCTTCTGATAGGCTAATTTACATTATTTGAGTCAATTGGATGTGTACCTGTGGATGTATTTCAAGGCCTAGCTTCAAACTCAGTGCCTCTTTGCTTGACATCATGGGAAAATCAAAAGAAATCAGCCAAGACCTCAGAAACAAAATTGTAGACCTCCACAAGTCTGGTTCATCCTTGGGAGCAATTTCCAAATGCCTGACAGTACCACATTCGTCTGTACAAACAATAGTACCCAAGTATAAACACCATGGGACAATGCAGCCGTCATACCGCTCAGGAAGGAGGCGCGTTTAGCTTCCTAAAGGTGAATGTACTTTGGTGCGAAAAGTGCAAATCAATCCCAGAACAACAGCAAAGGACCCTGTGAAGATGCTGGAGGAAACAGGTACAAAAGTATCTATATCCACAGTAAAATGAGTCCTATATTTCTCCTATATTGGAGAAATGTCCTCTGGTCTGATGAAACAAAAATGGAACTGTTTGGCCATAATGACCATTGTTATGTTTGGAGGAAAAAGGGGGAGGCTTGCAAGCCGAAGAACACCATCCCAACCGTGAAGCACGGGGGTGGCAGCCTCATGTTGTGGGGGTGCTTTGCTGCAGGAGGGACTGGTGCACTTCACAAAATAGTTGGCATCATGAAGAAGGAAAATTATGTGGATATATTGAAGCAACATCTCAAGACATCATTCAGGAAGTTAAAGCTTGGTCGCAATGGGTCTTCCAAATGAACAATGACCCCAAGCATACTTCCAAAGTTGTGGCAAAATGGCTTAAGGACAACAAAGTCAAGGTATTGGAGTGGCCATCATAAAACCCTGACCTCAATCCCATAGAAAATTTGTGGGCAGAACTGAAAAAGCGTGTGCGAGCAAGGAGGCCTACAAACCTGACTCAGTTACACCAGCTCTGTCAGGAGGAATGGGTAAAAATTCACCAAACTTATTGTGGGAAGCTTGTGGAAGGCTACCCAAAACGTTTGACCCAAGTTACCATAAATTCCGGACTATAAACCGCAACTTTTTTCCCAGCTTTGAACCTCGCGGCTAATATATGGATTTTTCCCGCTTTCAAATTTTTTTCTTCCAAAAAAACACATTCTGTGACATGCTCAGTTTTTTGGCGGCATGAAGCTTTCGTTAGACCAATGAAATTGCCGAACGGGTTAAGGTCAAACAACTTTTTGTTTACTGTTTAGATTAAATCGAGCGCTCTCAAACTTCCCATCATTCTGATTACGGTAGTCATTCTGTCACCCTCATCATGGCAAAGACACGGAGAAATGCATATGATGCAGCTTTCAAGTTGAAGGCGATTGATCTTTCTGTTGGAAAAGGAAATAGAGCTGCTGCACGGGAGCTTGGTCTTAATGAGTCGATGATAAGACGTTGGAAACAGCACCGTGAGGAATTGACTCAGTGCAAAAAGACAACTAAAGCTTACTGCTAATTATTTTATTTTTGTTACAAGCCGTGTTTCGGTAAAGCCTGTGTAAAGTTCATTTGTTTCAATGTACCTGTAGGCACCTGCGGCTTATAGACATGTGCGGCTTATTTATGTTCAAAATATATATTTATTTTTTATTCAGTGGGTGCGGCTTATATTCAGGCATGCTTAATAGTCCGGAAATTACGGTAAACAATTTATAGGCAATGCTATATATGTTGTCATCTTGAGCTATCATTGTTGTCATGTTGGTCTCTCATTGTTGTCATGTTGATCTCTCATTGTTGTCATGCTGATCTATCATTGTTGTCATGTTGATCTCTAATTGTTGTCATGCTGATCTATCATTGTTGTCATGCTGATCTCTCATTGTTGTCATGTTGATCTCTCATTGTTGTCATGTTGATCTCTAATTGTTGTCATGTTGATCTCTCATTGTTGTCATGTTGGTCTCTCATTGTTGTCATGTTGATCTCTAATTGTTGTCATGTTGATCTCTCATTGTTGTCATGTTGATCTCTAATTGTTGTCATGCTGATCTATCATTGTTGTCATGCTGATCTATCATTGTTGTCATGTTGATCTCTCATTGTTGTCATGCTGATCTCTAATTGTTGTCATGTTTATCTCTCATTGTTGTCATGCTGATCTATCATTGTTGTCATGCTGATCTCTCATTGTTGTCATGCTGATCTCATGTTGATCTCTAATTGTTGTCATGTTTATCTCTCATTGTTGTCATGCTGATCTATCATTGTTGTCATGCTGATCTCTCATTGTTGTCATGCTGATCTCTCATTGTTCTCATGTTGATCTCTAATTGTTGTCATGTTTATCTCTCATTGTTTTCATGCTGATCTATCATTGTTGTCATGCTGATCTCTCATTGTTGTCATGCTGATCTCTCATTGTTGTCATGCTGATCTATCATTGTTGTCATGCTGATCTCTCATTGTTGTCATGCTGATCTCTCATTGTTGTCATGTTGATCTATCATTGTTGTCATGTTGATCTATCATTGTTGTCATGTTGAGTGAAGTGAGCAGTCATCTGATAATGACATAAATAAGAGTATATGCAGCGTTTCTGACATGTGAGTATCTGTTCTCTATAGTGACAAACAGAGCTGGGAGATTCGTATGAAGAGGGCCTGATTTCCCAGCGAGGCAAACACGCTGTTTGTGCGTGTGTGTGTGTGTGTGTGTTGGATTGGCGTGTGCTTTTGTGTGTGTGTGTGTGTGTGTGTGTGTGTGTGTGTGTGTGTGTGTGTGTGTGTGTGTGTGTGTGTGTGCATATAGGATCAGGGAGGCGAAACACACTGCTAATTGCTATCTAGGCCACAGACTGGTAACAGCAGGCTACGTCTGCACACTGTGACCGAGGGGATAAATACACAAACAGAGAGATTCACCCGAGGACCAGAGATACAAAAACAACAACCTGAGAGCAAAGGAGATTAATCAAACCTGTGTGTGGAGCTTTTGTGAATACTGAAGGTAGTATTCTTTGTGTGCGTGTGTGTTTGCTTTTGCTAAGCAGAATGAATGCTATACTCTTTGCTATGTTCTTTGCTATGTCAAATCAAATCAAAATCAAATAATGTATGTTCCCATCCATGATTACTCCATTAATGTTTGTACATTATACACAGAATTTATGACAATGTTTAGGGTGAGAGACAATAATGACCAGATTTTGATGACAGACAGTTTTTGCCTCTATCTCTGTGTTCTGTATTCCTTGTTGTATAATTGCACAGTTGCTGTGGAGGAGTAGTTGTAGGTCAAACAGATACCGTCTGACTGGACTCAGTAGATATTTACCTCATTGAGTCACCTTTGACAAGAGCATCTGCTAAAGCAAAATAATAATTTGCCAGAGTGCAGGCATTTTTCTCTCGTTCGCTCACTCTCTCATTCTCTCACTCTCTCTCACTCCCCCATCCCTCTCTCTCTCGCTCTCCTTCTCTCCATCTGTTTCTCTCTCTATCCCCCATCCCTCTCTCTCTCTCTCTCTCTCTCTCCCCTCCCTCTCTCTCTCCCCCTTCCCTCTATCTCTCTCCTTCTCTCCCTCTGTTTCTCTCTCTCTCTGTATTGTAGTGATTTGGCTGAACATGTCGGTATGCTACTATAGCTGAATCCGATCATGCTGAAAGCCAGGGTGTTTATTGTTGTAGCCTGGGTGCTTATTGTTGTAGCCTGGGTGCTTATTGTTCTAGCCTGGGTGCTCAGCAGAGTCTTTGTAAGGGGAGCTCAACAGCTCCAAAACCTGGTGCCCCCTGCCTCCCCTAACTGAAGAGGCTGAGGATGCTGCTCCCACTACAGATACAGGGGGAAACCAGACTCTGGAGAGGAGGAGGAGGAGTGTGGAGAGATAAGGAAGAAAAGGAGGGAGGGAGGGTGAGAGGGAAGAGAGGGGAAGAGAGAGAGAGGGAGAGAAGAGAGAACCATGAAAGATGCAGCAATTGTAATATATACTGTCATTCATTACATATATCCGAGAAGACCTGATCCAGCTATCAAACCTCTTCGCCCCTATTGAGACGGACCTACCAGCCACGGGAGTCAGCACGGCCGCCCAGTAGCACCCTTCCCCACAGCCACGATCCTTCAGCAAGTCACTTCCCTATCGGATTTCAGCATGACCACCATCGTTGTGGGCAGCTCGATGGTAAGAGATTTTGGCCTGCCTACGATCTGTGGACTGATGAAGGTCCACTGTCTCCCAGGAGCCCGTGTCCATGACATCAACTCCCTGTTGCCCACGGTTCTGGCCAACTACTCCAATATTGACACCATCGTCATTCATGTAGGTTTTAACGACCTTCGTTTTAGGCGATCTGAGGAACTGAGGGAGACCCTCACTAGCACAGGGAAGATAATAATTATATCTGGGCCCCTCCCGTTCTACTGAAGGGGTTCTGAATGTTTCAGACAACTCTTTGCCCCAAACGAGTACCTGAAGAAACTTTGCAACGACAGGAATGTCTCTTTTTGTGACAACTTTGATTTGCTGTCGGAGCAACCAGCACTTTTTAAAACAGACGGGATTCACCCTAACCGCAGGGGTTCCAGGATTATTTCCAGCAACATCGCAAACTATTTTAGAGACTTGAGAGACAAGGTCTGGTAGTGCTCCAGTTCTCCCTGTCAGAATAAGCAACAGAGGACTTGGAAAGCATATCAGCTCCTGTAGAAATGGCACTATAGTTATTGTGAGTAACCTAATTTATGTTCCTTTAACTCCGCCGTCTAGTGAGTTTATACAAACTGTCATCTCCTACCATTCCGATAGATTGGAGACAGTCAGAAAGTGTGGTTGTCACAATCATTTGATTGTTATTGCATTGGTTACCTCGAGTGGCCCACACTCATTGAATATGGCACTTTTAAATGTTAGAGCAATCACTAGTAAAACCTTTCTCGTTAATGACCTCATTACTGAGTGCAGTTGATTGCATGTTTCTCACTGAAACATGGCTGTCTTCAGACTGTAGTGCCACTCTTATTGAAGCCTCCTCCCCTGACTACAGCTTTTCATATTCTATCAAAAGACTTTGGATCTTTTGAGCATCATGCTTTACTGTGTAAATGTCAGCCACCAGTGCTGGCTATAACCCTGTATAGACCACTAAAGCATTGCCTTACTTTCTTTACTGATTGATCTGAATTATTGTCTATTATCCTTGAGAACTATGATACAATCATTGTGTTGTGCAGTTTTAATATTTAATATGTGATGTTAATATGTTGTCATCAAGGCAAAGGGTGGTTACTTTGAAGAATCTCAAATATAAAATATATTTTGATTTGAACAACTTTTTTTGGTTACTACATGATTCCATATGTGTTATTTCATAGTTTTGATGTCTTCACTATTATTCTACAATGTAGAAAATAGTGAAAAAAATAAAGAAAAACCCTTGAATAAGTAGGTGTGTCCAAACGTTTGACTGGTACTGTATAACAAGGCAATTAGAAATACCAGACAGGCTCATTTTTATAACTTAATCACTAATAATCAGAATAATTTGAGAGTGCTCATCTCGGCCATTGATGGCCTGATAAATCCTACCCCCCGCAAAACCTATAAGAACGTTTGTGCACATCTAAATGTGATGAGTTTGCGGCATATTTCAGAGATAAGATAACAAACATTAGGCTACTTCTAAAGAAGTACTAGCTATTGTTAATCACTCCCTGTTCACAGGTACTTTCCCCACTGCACTAGAAACCTGTTATGATGATGAATCAAAATGATGGCACATTTAAGGTAGTTGTGGTTCTCACAAATATGAACCAGCACTGAAATTTGAGCAGAGGTTCATTTGTTCCCCCTCTCTGCTCTTTTCCTCAGGTTGAAGCACATCCCTAACACCCAGACAGATGTCAAGAACTTGGGAACCTCTCAGCCACCAGGAACATCATCTTGTTCTTGGAGTTTATTCACAAGGTTAGATAGAAATAGATCCACACATGTTATTCTATATCATGCAGAATTGTAGCTAAGCTTATAACTTGGGAAGCTCATTCAATAATACAGACATGGGTGATTTCTGTCCCAGGGGACTAAACTGTGCACGTTTTTGTTGAATTTAGACAACAATTAGTTGAAACCTGTACACTCCTGTGTAAAGAAGCTATGGCTGTCATGACTTCAATTGACTAAATACAGTTACCATTTTCTTTTGTTAATCTATGCAGGTTTGTCATATGATTTCCAGGCACTTGGTGGAGATGAATACAACAATAATCCATGGCAGGACATTTCCCTGCACCCAGATGGAGCCCTGCTACCAGCAGGAACATGGAGCACGCCATGTCACTAAGTCATGCCTTTTTCACAAAGGTATGTATAGCTAATGCTCCACTCATATGAGGAGTGGAGAAGCCCTATGCACCATAAGCCTATCTACTTCTGGAGTAACTCCCTGTCAGAGATACTGGGATTAGAGGGTTTCGCAGGAGGCCCTGGGCCAATCGGTGTTCAGGGGTGAGGGCTTAGGGGTCAGAGGGAGTGAGTGAAGCTACAGACATGAAGATACAACTTGAACCTCAGAGTAAGGCTACCTCCAAACCAAAATGCATGAAATGCATGTCCACCAAGGCTGTTTGGTGGGGGAAAACACTGTTTTACATTTGTAATTGGTTGATGGATAGTCTTTGCAACTTTTCTGCCGGACAGCACAACACAAGCCTAGAGCCCCTTCTCCCCACTGAAAACCATTGAGTTGCTGCGTCTTTTACACATCCATTTGTCTGATTGTACCCTTATAGTCCTCAATCAACAATGTAAATGTTATCTCTTGCTTTCTCTTTCAAGATCATTTAGTACCTTTATCCATCTCTCTACAGGTGCTACAGAGACATAATATTCAAATGACCTCCAGAGCCCCCAGACGAACTACCTGAGATCTCTTCAGGGCACAGAGAAGTAAGCTCTGCTGGTGGTAATATACTTTATACACTATGTAAACCTCCTTCACTATGGCAGTCTGTGTGATGACATATAGCACATTATAAACCAGGTGGTTCGAGCACTGAATACCGATTGGCTGACACCCGTGGTATATCAGACCATATACCACGAGTATGTCAAAACACTTATTTTTACTGCTCTAATTACGTTGTAACCAGTTTATTATAGCAATACGGTACCTCGGGTTTGTGGTATACGGCTAATATATTGGATTCACTGTACTCACTGAAACTCATGCACTCTCCTCCCTAAATCTCTCAGACTTCTATAAAAACGGACTTGTCCATCCCCCTATCCCCAGGTGAGTCTGCTGGGTCATGGAACTCTAGAGCAGCACATCAAAACACCTGCCACCCTGTTGTCAGCTATCAGCAGACAGTTCCCTGAGGAAGGATGCAACTATCAAGGCTTTAAAATTGTCAAATGTGGGGGATGATCACCAAATGCAATAAAGTTTGGTAGAACCTACTCATGTTCATTGTTTTGTAGGTTACAACACAAAACTTTATTAGTCTGTTCTTATTTTTACTAACTACTCCGGTAACTTAAACATCTGACAACATGCAGACTTTTTCCATCATGACAACACTTAGAGCTTATGATTTATTTTTTTATGAATCAATGAAAGTATCGTATCCAGGGTGAATACTGTACATTTGTATTCAGGTATATAAAATATCACACAGACAACTAAAATATATTTCCCAGACAAGACTGAAGTATAGGACAAATAGGTTGCATTTGGACAAGCAGCACAAGTCTGATCTTTTTTTCCCTAATTGGTCTTTTGACCAATCACATCAGCTCTGAAAAACCAATGTGATTGGTCAAAAGACCAATTAGTGGAAAAAATATCAGAATGGTGCTGCGAGTCTAAACATAGCCAGAGATAAGTGAATATGAGTCAGGTGTTGTGTTCATAGCAGTTTCTATGAATTTGAGTTGTTAAATACACTACATGATAAATGGCTACGAGACAGAGATAAGGAGACTCTTGTTGTAATCAAAGGGAAGGTACCATTGAAGGCCCCAGTATTCAGGCAGGCAGCTTGAAGCAGTGGCTTGATAGAGAGATGACACATTTATTATGTACCTTTCATCACCAAAGCCATGTTAACATTTACAGCACACATTTCTCAACAATCCGACCATTTTGTTGGTATTATTGATCTAAAATGGGCAATTCACACACAATATCCAATTCATAAGCATTGACTAATACCTCTAGGGTCCTGTGGTGGTCTGGTAGCATGCTGCTTTCTAGTGATCTTACTCCCTCTCCACCATATCAAAAACAGGAACAACAATACGCCTAGTCAGGCAATAACTTGGCAAACTAGGCTAATTAAACACAACAAGTAAATGTGTACATGAGCCAAATGATACCCAACCAGTACAGCCTAGTTGTCTATTTGCAGTGAAATTGAGGAATGGGGACATTTTTCTTGCGAACTTCTTCAGTCACCAATTAATACATAAACAGGCAGTGGAATGAAGTAATTTGACAAAAAAAATGAACAGGAAAATGAAACAAAGGTCATTAACAAGTCTTTAAAATATATCTAGTAAATATAGCTATAGTTTTAATAGTTTTTATTTTCTATAAACCAAGCTAAAATGAGCTACACTGCAGTGATGATGGTGGGAGTTAGCTAACTACCTTTCCCCCAGCAGTTTCAATTTAGCTAGCTATTTTGCTAGCTAATTACATTTATATCAACTTTATCAATCAGATGGTTAACTAGCAAATATATTTGTTTTCTCCTCGCATCTAACGTTGCCTGATAAAGCTAGCCAGTTGATAGTAAAGCAAGGATGAATGTCGGGCCAGCAAGCTAACGTAATAACAGCTGTTAATAAAATGGCTGATCTGGAGTTTGTCTGAAATGTAGCTACCATTATATTTCAGATGATAAGCA
Source organism: Salmo salar (assembly GCF_965601325.2). NCBI lineage: Eukaryota > Metazoa > Chordata > Actinopteri > Salmoniformes > Salmonidae > Salmo > Salmo salar. Next base: position 36,145,609 of record NC_138317.1, read on the forward strand.
AACTACTGTCAAGCAACCCCCCCCCCCCCCCCCCAAAAAAAGTGATGTACACAGACAAAAGAGACATTTCGCACTCCACACAGCTCTTTCCCACCTGGACAAAAGGAACACCTATGTGAGAATGCTATTCATTGACTACAGCTCAGCGTGCAACTCCTCCCTCTGCAACTGGATCCTGGACTTCCTGACTGGCCCAGGTGGTAAGGGTAGGCAACAACACATCTGCCACGCTGATCCTCAACACCGGGGCCCCTCAGGGGTGCGTGCCTAGTCCCATCCTGTACTCCCTGTTCACCCTCGACTACGTGGCCAAGCACGACTCCAACACCATCATTAAGTATGCTGACGACACAATAGTGGTAGGCCTGATCACCGATAATGATGAAACAGCTTATAGGGAGGAGATGATTGTGGACTACAGGAAAAGGAGGGCCGAACAGGCCCCCATTAACATCGACGGGGCTGATGTGGAGCGGTCGAGAGTTTCAAGTTCCTTGGTGTCCACATCACCAACAAACTGTCATGGTCCAAATACACTAAGACAGTCGTGAAGAGGAAACGACAACACCTTTTTCCCCTCAGGAGACTGAAAGGATTTGGTATGGGTCCCCAGATTCTCAAAAAGTTCTACAGGTGCACCATTGAGAGCATCCTGACCGTTTGCATCACCGCCTGGTATGGCAACTTCTCGGCATCCATCCGTAAGAGGGTAGTGCGTACGGCCCAATACATCACAGGGGCCAAGCTTCCTGCCATCCAGGACCTATATACTAGGCAGTGTCAGAAGAAGGCCCAAAAGATGGTCAAAGACTCCAGTTACCCAAGTCATAGACTGTTCTCTCTGCTACCGCACGGCAAGTCTAGGTCCAAAAGGCTCTACAACTTCTACCTACAAGCCATAAGACCGCTGAACAATTAATCAAACGGCCACCCGGACTATTTTCATTGACCCCCCCCCCTTTGTTTTTACACTGCTGCTACTCGCTGTTTACTATTTATGCATAGTCACTTTATCCCTGCCTACATGTACAAATTACCTCGACTAACCTGTACCCCCAGACATTGACTCGGTACTGGTACCCCCTGTATATAGCCTCGTTATTGTTATGTCATCTTATTGTGTTAGTTTTTATAACATTTTTTACTTTAGTTTATTTAGCTAATATTTTCTTTATTTCTTGAACTGCATTTTTGATTAAGGGCTTGTAAGTAAGCATTTCACAGTAAGGTCTACACCTGTTGTATTCGGCGCACATGACAAACAACATTTTATTTGATTACCTTCAAGTAGATCATTTTGGTTTTATGTGGGTAGCTACATGTGGGTAGCTACATCCTGGTATTTGATTGATGGAACAATCCAGCCAATGGTTAGGCTGCTGTGGTTTTGGGAAAAGGACCTGATTGGTCAGGAGTAAAAGGTCCTGCCCCCAGAGCGCAAATCAAACAAAACTCAGAGCAAGCGCATTTTCTAAATCTGCAAGTGTATTTTTGATTCACAGCAGAATATTCATAGTTGTAAATGGTCTTGTAATAATTCTAAAAAAATGAATTATCTTATTGATATTATCTTATTGAATGTATTCAAATGTCAAATTACAAGTTTGCGACCGTTGTTAAATCTTTCACACAAGGTTGTGAAATTAAATTACACAGTTGCGAATCGTACTTGCAACCATGAGCCTGAATGTGCGACCATGATATTCAAAATAGAAACTCACGTAGTTCTGTCATCATTGTAATTCACAGGCAATAAAGATAAAACACCAGGTAAAAACACCAGGTAAAAACCCTAGGTGTTATTTTAGATTCTGAACTCAATTTCAAATCACACATTAGGAAGAAGACCAAAATAGCTTTTTACCACCTGAGGAACATTGCCAAGGTGCAGCCGTTTCTATCTCAGGCTTATACAGAGACACTCATCCGTGCTTTTATTACAAGCAGGTTTAACTACTGTAATGCTCTCCTTTCTGGTCTACCCAAGAAAGCCATTGGTCAACTGCAAAACATACAGAATGCTGCAGCACGGGTACTGACCAAGACCAAACGGAGAGCACACATTACACCGGTTTTAAGGTATCTACACTCGCTGCCTGTGAGTTTTAGAATTAATTTAAAGATTCTTCTATTGGTTTTTAAATCAATCCACGATTGTACACCCCAATACATGTCAGACATGCTTTTAAGTTATGTACACAGTAGGTCCCTCAGGTCCTCTGGCACTGGCCTTTTAACTCTCCCAAAGCCAAGGACCAAGAGGCATGGAGAGGCAGCCTTTAGTTACTATGCCCCCAGCCTCTGGAATAGCCTGCCAGAGAACCTGAGGGGGGCCGAAACTGTGGACATATTTAAAAGACATCTTAAAACATACCTTTTTAGCTTTGCTTTTCCTTAGAGTGCTTTCTAGTCATTCAGCTTTTATTATTATTATTATTTAGTTTTTTATCCTCTTATGTTTGTGTAGTAAATATTTCAATAATAATTTTTTTTAATTATTTTTTTCCTGTGAAGCACATTGCGTTGCACTCCATGTCTGAAATGTGCTGTATAAATAAAGCTTGATTTGATTTGAATGTACTGTATCATTCACATAAGATATGTGGAAATGGGTTAAAATTAATGTTATGGAATTGGATGAATAGTACAGTACTGACTCTGGCTCATAAGTGAATATGTAAATAGATATATCCTTTTTAATACATTTTATCTCAAACAAGGACATTTTCCCTTTGCCTAACAACATTCTCACTTACACTAAGCTCATTTAACAGTATTTTCTCAGCTAGGCTATATAACATTCTTCAGTAAAAAAGTATACATTTTTATCTCAATAAACCACCTCCCGCTCCAAATTGTGTGCCCAAAATAGCATCCTATTACCTATATAATGGTTAAAAATAGTGCACTACATAAGGAATAGGGTGCCATTTGGGATGTGAACAAAGAGAACACGAAAGAGAACTCCCGGCCGTGCTCTGCTGTAGAGATGAGTAATGCCAGGATGTTGAGCATAGAAGGGACAATGGCATAGCCGAGCACCATAATGCCACCTGAATAACAGGGATTACTGGCTAATATGCCTGTCTGTTTAGCTACTTATAATACGGACGACTGTATAGCAGCAGTTCAGCTGCTCTTCCCCTGAATCACGGTAAACTGTGTGGTACACTGAACAGTCTTTAACAACAGTACCATAAATAGACCAGAAGGGATGTATTTAGGATTTATTTATTTTATTTAACCTTTATTTAACCAGGAAAAGCCCAATGAGACCAAGAGTCTCTTTTTCAAGGGAGACCTGGCCAAGAAGGCAGCAACAATCAATGCATTACATAATTAAAACATACAACAATACAATTTAATTCAACAACATGATCCAGCCTAAAAACAGCATTTACACTCCTCTGATCTGGTGCTAAATGTACCGTATTCTGTATGCTACTAAATCTTACTACAGTACAGCTTACTCATCATACTTGCACTGCAGACTCGACTCAGTCATACACAATTCATGGAACTCACTTTGTAGGTTTTTGAAAATGATGACCAGCGATTATGACGCGGCCAGTATAGCATCCAAATGCTTTAATAGCTAATAAAGACGTCTAACAGACAATAAATGTTTACAGATCTGCTAGTTTGACTCATCCAGGAATAAACAGTAGGAACAACACTGTGTATGGTGTCCATATTAAGACAGCCTCAATCTCAACAGGACTTTGGCTGCCCTAATATGGACACCGTAACCATGAACTGAGCGCATGTAAAATAGACATCATCAGTCAATAAATAAAAAAGTACACTTTTATTTTTTTCCGGTTTAAGCTAATTGATTTACATATGTAACATGTCTTGTTTGTATTGTGTGTTAATAAAACAGACAGTATGCAGGCTCCCATCACATTCCTGAAGCTGCTTGGCATTTTGTAGAAGAACATAACAAAACACACCAGATCACAGAGCAGAGGCCTACTGCCTGTCTAGCAATCTGTTGAAATGATTATTCAATTGATGTCCTTGGAGAATCATTTAGCTCATCCTCTATTCGTACAGTGATATTTTGGGAGTCAAAGGCCCTCATTCTGACAACATGCTATTTGCCCAAAAGAATGAGTGAACTCTCACCATCCATTACCACCCATCCCTCTCTCCTCCCTCTCTCCTCCCTTCCACCCCAGCTACGTCTGAGATCATCACAGGGCTGTCATATCAGACAGCCCCAGTCAACAGATGCATATCGTACTGAATAGAACTCATTAACACGTACAACCACACCAGATGTCACACAAAACCTATTTTTATATAAATGCCAGCTAATTAATTCGCAAAACCCTGCTATTTCTTAAATGGATGGAAAGAAAGAAAGAAAAAAAATCACATCATGATTTGTACTTCAAATGAAAACCCCATCGCTTCTTAAAGATGAGCGGGAGCATTGATAATCTGGTTTGTTGGGTTTAGTAAATCTCCATCACAATGAGGTGTTGCTGAGGATATTTTTTCCAGAGACTCGTGAAATATTAAAGAAAGCATGGAGAATAGGGATGGGGAGCTTCGACTTGAAAGACAACAGACATAGAGGACTTATTTCTTCTGAAAATAAATTGTTTCTAATGATTGTTATTGAGGCCGGTGGGTATGTTGTGTTAAGGCATAAGTGTAGATTGAGGTGCGTGTGGTGTAAGTGATATCACTAGCAGTGGGGGAGATCTCCATGGAAATGTGGGTGGGTGTGAGCTTCGGATTATCATTTTATTGCAGGGCAGTTGTAACTACAGTACAGTTACTGGTATGCAGGGGAATCATCCTGGGAACATGCAGAAAATGTGTTAAACCGGGGAAAATGCTGAATAGAATTACCCATATCAAATTAAATGCAATGTTCAACAACAATTAATTGACTTTTTCTTCACATTCAGAGAAACAGAGTACGGAGGGAATATCATTCCAACCGTGCTTGTTCTGCTGAATGTATTATTGAAATACATTTTCAAATATTTTAGGTTTTTGTTTGCATTAAAGGACTCACTTGTTAGTTGACTCAGTAGTTGGAAAGGAAACAGCAGCATCCCTGTAGTCATTGGTTCTCAATCTTTGTCCTGGGGACCCCAAATCAAATCAAATTTTAAATCAAATAAAATGTTATTAGTCAGATGCGCCAAATACAACAGGTGTAGACCTTACAGTGAAAGGCTTACTTATGAGCCCTTAACCAACAATGCGGTTTAAAAAAAAATACGGATAATAATAAGAAATAAAAGTTACAAGTAATTAAAGAGCAGCAGTAAAATAACAATAGCGAGACTATATACAGGGGGTACTGGTACAGAGTCAATGTGCAGGGGGCACCGGTTATTTGAGGTGATATGAACACGTAGGTAGAGTTATTAAAGCGACGATGCATAGATGATAGCAACAGAGAGTAGCAGCGGTGCTAAAAGGGGGGGAGGGGAGGGGGGGGGCAATGCAAATAGTCTGAGTAGCCATTTGATTCGGTGTTCAGGAGTCTTATGGCTTGGGGGTAGAAGCTGTTTAGAAGCCTCTTGGACCTAGACTTGGCGCTCCGGTACTGCTTGCCGTGCGGTAGCAGAGAGAACAGTCTATGATTAGGGTGGCTGGAGTCTTCAACAATTTTTAGGGCCTTCCTCGTTGTGCCCTCTTCACGACTGTCTTGTGCTTGGATCATGTTAGTTTGTTGGTGATGTGGACACCAAGGAACTTGAAGTTCTCAACCTGCTTTACTGCAGTTCCGTCGATGAGAATGGGGGCGTGCTCGGTCCTCTTTTTCCTGTAGTCCACAATCATCTCCTTTGTTTTGATCACATTGAGGGAGAGGTTGTTGTCCTGGCACCACACGGCCTGGTCTCTGACCTCCTCCCTATAGGCTGTCTCGTCGTTGATCAGACCTACCACTGTTGTGTCATCGGCAAACTTAATGATGGTGTTGGAGTCGTGCCTGGCCGTGCAGTCATGAGTGAACAAGGAGTACTGGAGGGGACTGAGCACGCACCCCTGAGGGGCACCTGTGTTGAGGATCAGTGTGGCGGATGTGTTGTTGCCTACTCTTACCACCTGGGGGCGGCCCGTCAGGAAGTCAAGGATCCAATTGCAGAGGGAGGTGTTTAGTCCCAGGGTCCTTAGCTTATTGATGAGCTTTGAGGGCACTATGGTGTTGAATGCTGAGCTGTAGTCAATGAATAGCATTCTCAAATAGGTGTTTCTTTTGTCTAGCTGTGAAAGGAAAGTGTGGAGTGCAATAGAGATTGCATCACCTGTGGATCTGTTGGGGTGGTATGCAAATTGGAGTGGGTCTAGGGTTTCTGGGATAATGGTGTTGATGTGAGCCATGATCAGCCTTTCGAAGCACTTCATCGCTACAGACGTGAGTGCTACGGGTCGGTAGTCATTTAGGCAGGTTACCTTACTGTTCCTGGGCACAGGCACTATGGTGGTCTGCTTAAAACATGTTGGTATTACGGACTCGGACAGGGATAGGTTAAAAATATCAGTGAAGACACTTGGCATTTGGTCAGCGCATGCTCGCAGTACAAGTCCTGGAAATCCATCTGGCGCTGCGGCCTTGCTAAATGTTGACCTGTTTAAAGGTCTAACTCACATCGGCTGGGGAGAGCGTGATCACACAGTCTTCCACAACATCTGGTGTTCTCATGCATGTTTCAGTGTTATTTGCCTCGAAGCGAGCATTGAAGTAGTTTAGCTCATCTGGTAGGCTCTTGTCACTGGGAAGCGCTCGGCTGTGCTTCCCTTTGTAGTTTGTAATGGTTTGCAAGCCCTGCTACATCCGACGAGCATCAGAGCGGGTGTAGTACGATTCGACCTTCGTCCTGTACTGACGCTTTGCCTGTTTGATGGTTCGTCGGAGGGCATAGCGGGATTTCTTCTAAGATTCCAGGTTAGAGTCCCGCTCCTTGAGCTCTGTATGTACTGTGGGGATGACGTCATCGATGCATTTATTGATGAAGCCAATAACTGATGTGGTGTACTCCTCAATGCCATCAGAGGAATCCCTGGAAATATTCCAGTCTGTGCTAGCAAAACAGTCCTGTAGCTTAGCATCTGCTTCATCTGACCACTTTTTTATTGGTCTAGTCACTGGTGCTTCCTGCTTTCATTTTTGCTTCTCAGATTTGCCAAATGGAGGGCGAGGGAGAGCTTTGTATGCATCTCTGTGTGTGGAGTAAAGGTGGTCCAGAGTTTTTTCCCTCTGGTTGCACATTTACCATGTTGATAGAAATTTGGTACAACGGATTTAATTTTCCCTGCATTAAAGTCCCCGGCTACTAGGAGCGCCGCCTCTGGGTGAATGATTTATTGTTTTCTTATAGCAGAATACAGCTCATTCAATGCTGTGTTAGTGCCAGCCTCAGTCTGTGGTGGTATGTAAACAGCTAGTGTGGTCCACAGCTTATCATGAGATACTCTACCTCAAGCAAGCAATAGCTCGAGACTTCCTTAGATATCGTGCATAGCCTGCTGCCCCTTGTCTTACCAAATGCAGCTGTTCTATCCTGCTGGTGCAGCGTATAACCAGCCAGCTCTATGTTGATAGTGTCGTCGTTCAGCCATGTCTCCGTGAAAATTAAGATATTACAGTTTTGAATGTCCTGTTGGTAGTTTAATTTTCCACGTAGGTCATCTATTTTATTGTCCAAAGATTGCACATTTGCTAGCAGAGTGGAAGGACTTGGAGGTTTATTCGATCGCCAGCGATTTCTCAGAAGGCAGCCCGCCCTCCGGCCCCTTTTTCTCCGCCTCCTCTTCTCGGAAATCATGGAGATCTGGGCCTGTTCCCGAGAAAGCAGTACATCATTCGCGTCGGCCTCGTCAGACTCATTAACCTCTTTGGGGTAGGGGGCAGTATTTTGACGTCCGGATGAAAAGCATGCCCAAAGTAAACTGCCTGTTACTCAGGCCCAGAAGCTAGGATATGCATATAATTGGTAGATGTGGATAGAAAACACTCAAAAGTTTCTAAAACTGTTAAGATAATGTCTGTGAGTATAACAGAACTGATATGGCAGGCAAAACCCCGAGGACAAACTATCCCCCCCAAAAAAATTCAGCCTACCACTGTTTTCAATGGCTGTCACTTTTATTATAATGCGAAATCCTCCCAGATTGCAGTTCCTAGGGCTTCCACTAGATGTCAACAGTCTTTAGAAAGAGTTTCAGGCTTGTTTTTGGAAAAATGAGCCAGAAATTGTAGTTTTTCTAGGTGGCTCCCATTTTGGCTGTACTGTTTCCAAGCGCGTGGAAGAGAGCGCGATTCTCCATCTTACATTTTAGCGTTTATTTACGTATTAGGGTACCTAAGGTTTGATTCTAAACGTTGTTTGACTTGTTTGGAAAAGTTTATTAGTAACGTTTGGGATTCATTTTGTATGCATTTTGATGGAGGGAAACGGGGTGGATTATTGACTGAAGCACGCCAGCTAAACTGAGTTTTTATGGATATAAAGAAGGACATTATCGAACAAAAGGACCATTTGTGATGTATCTGGGACCTTTTGGAGTGCCAACAGAAGAAGATCATCAAAGGTAAGGCATTTATTATATCGCTATTTCTGACTTTCGTGGCGCACCTGCCTGGTTGAAATATGTTTTTCATGCTTTTGTATGCGGGGCGCTGTCCTCAGATAATCGCATGGTGTGCTTTCGTCGTAAAGCCTTTTTGAAATCTGACACAGCGGCTAAGAAGGACGCTACCGTCCCACCTGCCCGTAAGAAGTTAAAGGAAAAAAAGGATTCTGCCAGTCCATGGTGAGTAATTGCTGTCCTGATGTCCAGAAGTTATTTTCGGTCATAAGAGACGGTAGCGGCAACATTATGTACAAAATACGTACAAAATAAGAAAAAAAGGTGCACATTTTGGTTTTTGACTTAGCACTACACAGCTTCTTAAAATGATCAAGTCTTCATCAAGCTTTCATGATTTAAATCAAATCAAATCACATTTTATTGGTCACATACACATATTTAGCAGATGTTATTGCGGGTGTAGCGAAATGTGTAAAAATGCTTAGATGTGTGGTGCTAAGGCAAAACTAAAATGTGAACCACTTTGGGTCCCCAGGATCCGGCATTGAGAACCACGGGACTAAGTCATTGGCATTTGGCACTCATAGCCTACAGAAGACTAGCCTGACTACCCTTCCACAGTGCTCCGGCCAAACGCCACGCCCACTAGCATTTCTTCTCCACCATGTGTCTGGATTTGCTTTCGTCTAACGACCTCTTCTAGAATCTAAACACATTCTGACCATTCTGATTAGTCCCAGAAAACCGATGGCTTGGGCCAGAGCCTGCCTACACAAATCATGAATCACATTATTGGCTTTGATACTCTGATTGGTTAGATACAATCCAATCATTGATTAATTTCTTCTGTACAACGCCCCGCACTTTTACATCAGCACAAACTACTTCTAGGATGGCAGTTTCAGACTGAATCTATGGAGCGAACATAGAGCAGCGTAATTTTCAGGATAAGTCGTCAGGCAAACAGTAAACAGCTATAATGAATACTCACCTCGTTGTCTGTCAAAATCATGTTTCAAATATTGATACGTAATCATTGGTGACCTGAAGGAGTTACTCATATCTCTGTAGCTGAACCATGAGGTCACAGAAACTGTATTTAACCCAGCATGAGCCACATATGACCCGGCATGAGCTACATATGACCCAGCATGAGTACATATGACCCAGTATGAGCACATATGCTCAACCATCTTTGTTCTTGTTTGCAGTACACTAGATTTGTTTGTCTCAGCCTCAATCCTGCTGAATCCCCAACACGCCCGGGGCTAGAGGCAAAACGGGGGCGAATCGATTTAGAAAATAATGAACTACACACTGAGCAATATCAGGAGGCCTTGGCCTCGGTTATATCTGCTTATTTTTCAAATATTATCTGCAGCAGTATGGTGGACAGCCTGAAGAGAGAGAACCTGTTTCACACCTGCCCCTTCTCACCTCGAGGTGATGAAAACACATCATCACATTTTATTTTCTAGAGCAGTCGATTAAAAACACAGCAATCTATGCACCTGATCACACAATATTTTCCAAAATGAAGAGAATAGACACCAACACAGAGGCTTCAGAGGTTTTTAAGGATGTATTGCACAAACACTCACAATGGTGTATTTGCTCAAAAGCAGGAGCCAAGTCCATTTCTATCTGATTAGATCCACAATGGGAAAGTAGCCATGGAAACCGTGTACACAATAACTAGACATGCAGATAGCCTAGCTGTTAAGAGAGTTTGGCCAGTAAACGAACGTGTGCTGGTTCAAATATCCAAGCTGACTAGGTGAAAAACCTGTTGATGTGCCCTTGAGCAAGGCACTTAACCCTGGTTGCTCGGGACAAGAGCATCTGCTAAATGACAATATATATACTGTATATGACAGTAGTTATTCAATCTAGAAAATCTTTTTAAGGTCCACTGGAACTCCTAATAATTGTCCAACGTAAATGTAATGAGAAAAAAATCAATGGCCATTGGTGCAGGGGTCATTTTTCTTTATGGGGAATGTAGGGGAAATGGCCATGAGGGTCTCATGTCATCTGACACAGCCTGGTTCTAAAGAGCCTTCGCCACATCTGTCATGGACTCTCACAGAATTCCTGTCGATGAACACACACACACACACACACACACACACACACACACACACACACACACACACACACACACACACACACACACACACACACACACACACACACACACACACACACACACACACACACAGCCCTCACCTCCCTACTCAACCAACTACAGAGTAGGATTAGAGTTTAATTTCCATGTTTTATGATTTCTCATTATGTTTCATGATGCCGTAAGCCACTAGATACTGTATGTTACAAGCACAAAGAAACCATAAATTATTAAAGAAATGACAGTTTCACAAGTGGAGTTGTCAACAACGTTTCTGCTAGATTTTTTCATGTGGAGATGATCCAGCTTCGAACTACAATGCCATGCGTTATCCACATACCAGCCCAAAAATATGCCATGTTTCTACATACGTATATGGATATTCCCTCCAATATCCTATATTTTTTCTTGTAGAAATCATAGGTCAAATAAGAGTAATAATAAAAACACAGATATTTGTAGTTATAAAGGCACAAGGCGAGACCCAGATGCAGACACAGGAGGCAGATGGTTGGAGTCTTACAATGTTAACTAATCCAAAGGGGTAGGCAAGAGAATGGTCGTGGACAGGCAAAAAGGTCAAAACCAGATCAGAGTCCAATAGGTACCGAAGGGCAGGTAGAAACAGGCAGGAAAGTAGTCCAGAGTCAGGCAGGGGTCAGAACCAGGACTATAAAAAGAGAATAGAAAAGGAGTACGGGGGAAAACACGCTGGTTGACTTGACTAAACATACAAGACGAACTGGCACAGAGAGACAGGAAACACAGGGATAAATACACTGGGGAAAATAAGTGACACCTGGAGGGGGTGGAGACAATCACAGGAACAGGTGAAACAGATCAGGGTGTGACAGTAGTAGAACGTCAATGTACATTGTAAATTAAGAGCTCCATTGCAAAATGCAATATACAGTGCATTCGGAAAGTATTCAGACCACTTGACCTTTTCCACATTTTGTTACGTTACGGCCTTATTCTAAAATGTATTAAATAGTTTTTTTCCCTCATCAATCTACACATATTATACACTGCATAATGACAAAGCAAAAACGTATTTTTAGAAACTGAAATATCTAATTTACATAAATATTCAGACCCTTTACTCAGTACTTTGTTGAAGCACATTTGGCAGCGATTACAGCATCGAGACTTCTTGGGTATGACACTACAAGCTTGACACACCTTTATTTGTGGAGTTTCTCCCATTCTTCTCTGCAGATCCTCTCAAGCTTTGTCAGGTTGGGTGGGGTCACTGCACAGCTATTTTCAGGTCTCCCCAGAGATGTTTGATCGGGTTCAAGTCCGGGCTCTGGCTGGGCCACTCAAGGACATTAAGAGACTTGTCCCAAAGCCACTCCCCCGTTGTCTTTGCTTAGAGTCGTTGTCCTGTTGGAAGGTGAACCTTTGCCCCAGTCTGAGGTCCTGAGAACTCTGGAGCAGCATTTTGTCATGGATCTCTCTGTACTTTGCTCCGTACATCTTTCCCTCGATCCTGACTAGTCTCCCAGTCCCTACCGCTGAAAAACATCCCCACAGCATGATGCTGCCACCATCATGCTTTACTATAGGGATGGTGCCAGGTTTCCTCCAGACGTGATGCTTGGCATTCATGCCAAAGAGTTCAATCTTGGTTTCATCAGACCAGAGAACCTTTTACTGAGGAGTGGCTTCCGTCTGGCCACTCTACCATTGAGGCCTTATTGGTGGAGTGCTGCAGAGATGGTTGTCCTTCAGGAAGGTTCTCCCATCTCCACAGATGAACTCTGGAGCTCTGTCAGAGTGACCATCAAGTTCTTGGTCACCTCCCTGACCAAGGCCCCTCTCCCCCGATTGCTCAGTTTGGCCGGGCAGCCAGCTCTAGGAAGAGTCTTGGTGGTTCCAAACTTCTTCCATTTAAGAATGATGGAGGCCACGTTGTACTTGGGGACCTTCAATGCTGCAGACATTTTTTGATACCCTTCCCCAGATCTGTGCCTCGACACAATCCTGTCACTGAGCTCTACTGACAATTCCTTCGACCTCATGACTTGGTTTTTGCGCTGACATGCAATGTCAACTGTGGGACTTTATATAGACAGGTGTGTGCCTTTTCAAATCATATCCAATCAATTTAATTTACCACAGGTGGACTCCAATGAAGTTGTAGAACCATCTCAAGGATGATCAATGGAAACATGATGCACCTGAGCTCAATTTCGACTCTCATAGCAAAGGGTTTGAATACTTATGTAAATAAGGTATGTGGTTTCTTTGGTGATAAATTTGCAAACATTGCTAAAAACCTGTTTTGCTTTGTCATCATGGGGTATTGTGTGTAGATTGATGAGTGAAGAAAAATAATTAATCAATTTTAGAATAAGGCTGTACCGTTACAAAATGTGGAAAAAGTCAAGGGGTCTGAATACTTTCCAAATGCACATTTTCAGAAACGTTGGTAGATTAGCTTTTATTGTTGTGAATGAAATTGGTGTGTTTTCACTATCTAATTATGGTATGGGGTTGTTCAATGACAGACATGTATTTGTTTAAAATCGATCATTTGATGGTTTCATTTCAGAGAAACAGATAATCACGTTATAAAGCTGCCACACTCATAGATAAATAAGTAGTACTGCTAAGTTCTACACAGTCAACTATGAAAAATAACTACATTTTTTCATAAAGAACTGTATAAATGATACATTAATGACATCAATATTTAAAAAAAATGTTTTCATTTTTTTCAATACAGTAATATGAGATTTTTATGTAAAACACTTATATTTGACATTTTAGTCATTTATCACATGCTCTTATCCAGAGAGACTAACAGTAAGTGCATTCATCTTAAGATAGCTAGGTGAGACAATCACAAATCACAGACATATATACAGGATATGATTTTCTCATTCCAGTTAAGCAATAGATATATAGCATTTAGCAAAAAAAACATTTTCGTACACATCTAAAATCTATGAATTAAAAGTCTGAAAACACATATTTTACAGACACATGAAAGAACCCATAAGGAATCATTTCTGATGAAAAAACACAATGTGAAAAATTGGTGGATATAGCGTTTTGGAAATAAACTATTAAAATGATCCATTACATTAGACCTTCCCACCACTCTTTCTCTCTCCCTGCAGGTAGAAACATGCAGAAGCACCTGCAGCTCATAAAGGCTAAAGGCAAACAGAGAGGCTGACAAGGATTATATGAGCAGGCTCTCATACGGAGATGTACAGAGAGATATCCATCACTATCTATCGTTGCTCCAGATGCCATTAGCTCCCATAGCTGTAGGCAAACACAGTGTGGCACGGCTTAACACTCATTACCAATCTCACCAGGCAGATAGATACCTAGTGCTGTACTGTACTGCAGCCGGGACTGCCTGCAGCCTGGCTGGCTCTGGCTACACAACGCTGGACAACACTGTGTGTGTGTGTGTGTGTGTGTGTGTGTGTGTGTGTGTGTGTGTGTGTGTGTGTGTGTGTGTGTGTGTGTGTGTGTGTGTGTGTGTGTGTGTGTGTGTGTGTGTGTGTGTGTGTGTGTCTCATTCTGTCTGGCTCACTCAACTTCCATTACCCCCACAGCATAGCGGCCAAGCCAACATTTAACATCGACACCAACCTTAATGTGCTCTAAGAATGCCTTCCTGCCTTCCTTAGCTCCAACACTGCTACCTTCCTGCCTTCCTTAGTTCCATCCCTGCTGCCTTCCTTGGCTCCAACACTGCTACCTTCCTGCCTTACTTAGCTCCATCCCTGCTGCCTTCCTTAGCTCCATCACTGCTGTCTTCCTGCCTTTCTTAGCTCCATCACTGCTGCCTTCCTTAGCTCCATCACTGCTACCTTCCTGCCTTACTTAGCTCCATCACTGCTGCCTTCCTGCCTTCCTTAGCTCCATCACTGCAACCTTCTTTAGCTCCAACACTGCTACCTTCCTGTCTTCCGTGGCTCCATCACTGCAGCCTTCCTTAGCTCCATCACTGCTACCTTCTTTAGCTCCAACACTGCTACCTTCCTGTCTTCCGTAGCTCCATCACTGCTGCCCTCCTTCGCTCCATCACTGCTGCCTTCCTGCCTTCCTTAGCTCTATCACTGCTACCGTCCTGCCTTCCTTAACTCCATCACTTCGGCCTTCCTTAGCTCCATCACTGCTGCCTTCCTTAGCTCCATCACTGCTGCCTTCCTTAGATCCATCACTGCGATCTTCCTTAGCTCCATCACTGCTACCTTCCTTAGCTCCATCACTGCTACCTTCATTAGTCCCATCACTACTACCTTCCTTAGCTCCATCACTGCTACCTTCATTAGTCCCATCACTACTACCTTCCTTAGCTCCATCACTGCTACCTTCATTAGTCCCATCACTACTACCTTCCTTAGCTCCATCACTGCTACCTTCTTTAGCTCCAACACTGCTACCTTCCTGCCTTCCTTAGCGCCATCACTGCTGCCTTCCTGCCTTCCTTAGCTCCATCACTACTGCCTTCCTTAGCTCCATCACTGCTGCCTTCCTGCCTTCCTTAACTCCATTACTGCGGCCTTCTTTAGTTCCATCACTGCTGCCTTCCTTAGCTCCATCACTGCTACCTTCCTGCCTTCCTTCCTTAGCTACATCACTGCTGTCTTCCTGCCTTCCTTAGCTCCATCACTTCTGTCTTCCTGCATTGCTTAGCTCCATCACTGCTGCCTTCCTGCCTTCCTTAGCTCCATCACTGCTACCTTCCTTAGCTCCATCACTACTGCCTTCCTGCCTCCCTTAGCTCCATCACTTCTGTCTTCCTGCATTCCTTAGCTCCATCACTGCTGCCTTCCTGCATTGCTTAGCTCCATCACTACTGCCTTCCTGCCTTCCTTAGCTCCATCACATCTGCCTTCCTGCCTTCCTTAGCTCCATCCCTGCTACCTTCCTTAGCTCCATCACTACTGCCTTCCTGTCTTCCTTAGCTCCATCACTTCTGTCTTCCTGCATTCCTTAGCTCCATCACTTCTGTCTTCCTGCATTCCTTAGCTCCATCACTTCTGTCTTCCTGCATTGCTTAGCTCCATCACTGCTGTCTTCCTGCATTCCTTAGCTCCATCACGGCTGCAGCAGCTAAAGTGAATGGAGGTGGAGAAGAGGAATGGAAAATCACATTAAAACTCACCTCTGGCTAATTTGTGTAATTTCTAGCAAATGAGCTCCTATGCCTCTGGAGCGTCTTTAAGGTGGGATGGATTGTGTTATTATTTAATGCCGCAACTCCCAGCCTCTGGCAGCACCTCGTGGTGTGAGGTAGAGAAAGAACTGTACAAAACAATAAGTTAGCAAGCTGGATCATTAGGCCCATATGGTTTATCTGTATCAGGGCCTAAAGTATGGCAGTGCCGTTAAAACCCAGGCTGGTTGAATTAGTTTGTAAGCTGGATCAGTGTGGTTTCTGTATTCGGGCCCACAGTATGAATGAGTGGGCTGTCTATTGCTGTGCCTCTCCTCTCCTCTCCTCTCCTCTCCTCTCCTCTCCTCTCCTCTCCTCTCCTCTCCTCTCCTCTCCTCTCCTCTCCTCTCCTCTCCTCCCCAACACTCCTCTCTCCGCTGTGCCATGGGGTAATGGTGCAGGACAGGTGGTGGTGGTGGTGGTGGTGAGGCATCTCATGCTGATGAAGTGAAACATTCTCCACCATGGATCTATCTTGCTCTCAGTCTCTCTACCCCCTCCCTCTCTCTCTCTACCTCTCTCTTGCTCCCCTCTCTCTCGCTCTCTCTCTCTCGTTCCATCTCTCTGTTTCTCTCTCTCTCCCTCTCTTGCTCCCTCTCCCTCTCTTGCTCCCTCTCTCTCTCTCTCCATCCCTCTCGCTCTCTCTCGCTCTCTATCTCCCTCGCCCTCTCTCTTGCTCCCTCCTCTCTCTCGCTCCCACTCCAAGTCTCTCCATCTCCCCCTCTCCATTTCTCTCCCTCTCTCTCTCGCTCCCCCTCTCTCTCTCCCTTCCCTCTCTCCTTCTCTCTCTCTATCTCTCTCGCTCGCTCTCCCGCTCCCTCTCTCCATCTCTCTTGCTTTCTCTCTCTCTCTTCCTCTCTCTTGCTCACTGTCTCTCTCTCCCTCTCTCCTTTTCCCTCTCTCTCTCTTGCTCCCTCTTTCTCTCTCTCCCTCTTTCATCTGTCACTCTTTGATCTTCTGGGCCCATCTGTCAGTCAGCCTGTATCTGTAAGTTATACTGAGTACAGTACAGTCTTGTGCTACAACAGCAGAACCTGGCTCTGACCTGGCCTAACAGCTGACCTGGCTCTGACCTGGCCTAACAGCTGACCTGGCCTGATAGTTGACCTGGCTCCGACCTGGCCTGATAGCTGACCTGGCTCTGACCTGGCCTGATAGTTGACCTGGCTCTGGCCTGATAGCTGACCTGGCTCTGACCTGGCCTGACAGCTGACCTGGCCTGATAGTTGACCTGGCTCTGACCTGATAGTTGACCTGGCTCTGACCTGGCCTGATAGCTGACCTGGCTCTGACCTGGCCTAATAGTTGACCTGGCTCTGACCTGGCCTAACAGCTGACCTGGCTCTGACCTGGCCTGATAGTTGACCTGGCTCTGACCTGGCCTAACAGCTGACCTGGCTCTGACCTGGCCTGATAGCTGACCTGGCTCTGACCTGGCCTGATAGTTGACCTGGCTCTGACCTGGCCTGATAGCTGACCTGGCTCTGACCTGGCCTGACAGCTGACCTGGCCTGATAGGTGACCTGGCTCTGACCTGATAGCTGACCTGGCCTGATAGTTGACCTGGCTCTGACCTGGCCTGATAGTTGACCTGGCTTGATAGTTGACCTGGCTCTGACCTGGCCTGATAGCTGACCTGGCCTGATAGTTGACCTGGCTCTGACCTGGCCTGATAGTTGACCTGGCCTGATAGCTGACCTGGCCTGATAGCTGACCTGGCCTGATAGTTGACCTGGCTCTGACCTGGCCTGATAGCTGGCCTGATAGCTGACCTGGCCTGATAGTTGACCTGGCTCTGACCTGGCCTGATAGCTGACCTGGCTCTGACCTGACCTGATAGCTGACCTGGCTCTGACCTGGCCTGATAGCTGACCTGATAGCTGACCTGGCCTGATAGTTGACCTGGCTCTGACCTGATAGCTGACCTGGCTCTGACCTGGCCTGATAGCTGACCTGGCTCTGACCTGGCCTGATAGCTGACCTGGCTCTGACCTGGCCTGATAGTTGACCTGGCTCTGGCCTGATAGCTGACCTGGCTCTGACCTGGCCTGACAGCTGACCTGGCCTGATAGTTGACCTGGCTGACCTGATAGTTGACCTGGCTCTGACCTGGCCTGATAGCTGACCTGGCCTGATAGTTGACCTGGCTCTGACCTGGCCTGATAGTTGACCTGGCCTGATAGTTGACCTGGCCTGATAGCTGACCTGGCCTGATAGCTGACCTGGCCTGATAGTTGACCTGGCTCTGACCTGGCCTGATAGCTGGCCTGATAGTTGACCTGGCCTGATAGTTGACCTGGCTCTGACCTGGCCTGATAGCTGACCTGGCCTGATAGTTGACCTGGCTCTGACCTGACCTGATAGCTGACCTGGCTCTGACCTGACCTGATAGCTGACCTGGCTCTGACCTGGCCTGATAGCTGACCTGATAGCTGACCTGGCCTGATAGTTGACCTGGCTCTGACCTGATAGCTGACCTGGCTCTGACCTGCCCTGATAGCTGACCTGGCTCTGACCTGGCCTGATAGCTGACCTGGCTCTGACCTGGCCTGATAGCTGACCTGGCTCTGACCTGGCCTGATAGTTGACCTGGCTCTGGCCTGATAGCTGACCTGGCTCTGACCTGGCCTGACAGCTGACCTGGCCTGATAGTTGACCTGGCTCTGACCTGATAGTTGACCTGGCTCTGACCTGGCCTGATAGCTGACCTGGCTCTGACCTGGCCTGATAGTTGACCTGGCTCCGACCTGGCCTGATAGCTGACCTGGCTCTGACCTGGCCTGATAGTTGACCTGGCTCTGGCCTGATAGCTGACCTGGCTCTGACCTGGCCTGACAGCTGACCTGGCCTGATAGTTGACCTAGCTCTGACCTGATAGTTGACCTGGCTCTGACCTGGCCTGACAGCTGACCTGGCTCTGACCTGGCCTGATAGCTGACCTGGCCTGATAGCTGGCCTGATAGTTGACCTGGCCTGATAGTCGACCTGGCTCTGACCTGGCCTGATAGCTGACCTGATAGTTGACCTGGCCTGATAGTTGATCTGGCTCTGACCTGGCCTGATAGCTGACCTGATAGTTGACCTGGCCTGATAGTTGACCTGGCGTTTCTTAAATAAATAAAATACCTGACCAAACTATAATACCTCTACCATGGCTATGTCTCCCTGTCCACAGGTTAGGATCCGTATCAGTAGTCAGTAAAATGTAAAACAAGAACAATATTGATATCAGTTATTACATCATGAATGATTATTTCTCTATTCATTGCACGGTACTGGCAAAACATTGGTAATGCTTTACTTGACGCCTAGTGTCTTAACACGTTATGACATGGTCATAATCATGTCATAATATATCATAACAGCTGACATAACTTGTCATAACCTGCCATAATATGGTCATAACACTGTCATGACACAAATATTTACACCTGTCGTAAAATATATTGTGTTAATTTATGGCTGGTTATGACACCTACATAAGAGTGTCAAATCATACCACATAAGGCAAAACATTCCATTACACTATAGCCTACTTGTCAACAGTATGTTTATGTTATATAACGTTTTATGAAATTGACCATGTCAAATGATCATTCTAGTTGCGTACACATTGTTGTCAGACATGTACCTACCTCAGTGCTCTGATGCTGATGACTGGGATGAATACAGGAGTACATTTCAGGAGCAGGACAAGACACCCTCTTTTTGACTGATGACTGATATAAGGGCATGTACGTGATATGGCTTATATGATTAGGATGGTCATAATGATTCCTGACAGTGTCATAAAGTGTATTTTCTTAGTCCAAGTAAAGTGACACAGGATGGTCATAATGCTTCATGACAGTGTCATATGATGAAAAAAACATGACTGTAAAGAAATCATTACAACAACAACAAAGGATTTTAGAAACAAAAGGAAACTTCTTGGCAGGAAAAAACACATTTCAATGTGGGTTTTGACACTCTTATGCAGGTGCCATAACAAGCCATAAAATAACACAATATGTGTCACGACAAGTTATGTCAGCTGTTAAGACATTCTATGATACGGTTATGACCATGTCATAATGTGTTATGACGCTAGGTGTCAAGTAAAGTGTTACCAAAATGGTATGACGCACAGTCATATGCACAGTATACTCCACATCTCTTTCTCTCTCTCTCTCTCTCTCTCTCTCTCTCTCTCTCTCTCTCTCGTCAAACGGCTATCACCTCCTATCTGGGTTCTGGGTGAAAAACTTTAGAGATTTAACATGACACAAGGTACCACGCTGTCTCCCTACATGACCTTATAAGGAGCTGAGGCAGCACTACTCTGCCCAGTGGAGGTGGACACCCTCTAATAGATCTGACCCGTTCACTGTCATGTAGTGCGACAGATACACAAGAGCAGTGATATGATATAAGGCCATAAAGAGGACCCGGTGTCATTCCTCCTGTCTCTTTTAGCCACTCTAAGAGGCATGTGATGTCTAGGCCTATTAAAGTCCTGAACCATGGACGATGTTATAGCTTTATACGTTAGCCTGGTTAGATGCCCTTAGAGAGGTGATTAATACAAATTACTGCATCGTCTCTATACCATTATTATGTATGAAATTTATATTAAAAGGTTAAAAACCGATAAAAATGTGTAAGTATCGGGAAAATCAGTCCCAGGAAATGGATGTTGGATTAATTCCTGTCTGATGCCATATGGTAATGTTAAAAATAAAAAAAAAGATATGTAATTTAACGCTGCGCTGATAGGACATTCTCAATTACTGGCCCAGGGTGTAAGATTGAATGTGGTGCAATGTGACTTCATAGGGCTTGACGATCAAGGTGCTGATCCTTGGCAAGATAGGGTACATCAGAAATGGCACCCTATTCCCTACTACATTTAGACCAAGATCCATAGCATTCTGGTCAAAAGTAGTGCACTATATAGGGAATAGGGTGCCATTTCTGAGACGCAGCCTAATGTTGCCCCTCTAGCCATTTCCTAAGGCACGGTGGCTGTATAAGACATCCATTACCTCATTCACCTTCAGTCACACTACATTTACCTTTTAGTCCTTTAGAAGACATTCTTATCCAGAGGGACTTACAGTTAGTTAGTTCATTCATCTTTAAATAGCTAGGTGGGACAACCACACATCACAGTCATAGTAAATACATTTCTCCTCAATAAAGTATCTATCAGCAAATCAGAGCTAGTAAGGGGGAAAATAGCCAAGTGCCAGTGTTAGTTCACAAATGGCTCATTTGTTGTCCTAGCTTCAGGGGAAGCTGGTTCCACTACTGGGGTGCCAGGAAAGAGAAGAGCTTGGAATGGGCTGCCCTCCCATAGGACTACTGGGTTTGGGGTGTAGGTTTTGAGCAGAGCCTGAAGGTAGGGAGGGGCAGTTTCTCTTGCTGCTCCGTTGGCAAGGACCATGATCTTGTAGTGGATGTGAGCTTCAACTGGAAGCCAGTGGAGTGTGTGGATGAGCGGGGTGATATGGGAGAATTTGGGAAAGTTAAACACCAGGCAGGCTGCAGCGTTCTGGATAAGTAGCAGGGGTTTGATGGCACAAGCCGGGAGCCCAACCAACAGCGAGTTGCAGTAGTGCAGACAGGAGATAACAAGGGCCTGGATTAGGAGTTGTCAACCATAATGGAGAGGTCTTGGAGCGGACAGGCCTTAGACGGAAAGAAGAGCAGCTCCGTTTCATAGAGGTGGAGGTTGAGGTGGTGGGCCGACATCCAAGCTGAGATATCTGCCAGACACGAAAAGATGCATGTCGCCACCTGGGTGTCAGAAGGGGGGAAGGAGACAAGTAGCTGAGTGTCATCCACATAGCAATGTTAGGAGACACCATGTGAGGATATCAAGGAGCCGAGTGACTTGGTGTATAGAGAGAAGAGGAGAGGGCCTAGAACTAAGCCCTGAGGGACAACAGTAGTGAGAGTATGTGGTGCAGACACAGATCCTCTCCAAATCACCTGGTAGGAACGACCTGTCTGTAGGATGCATTCCAGGAGTGTGCAGAGCCTGAGACGCCCAGCCCTGAGACTACAGTATGTGAAGCTCGACTGTGTCTGGTCAGAGTAGAGTGAGCATCTCTCTGCTACCTCACTCCCTCTCATGGTGACATTTGGAGCCCTGTCACTCAGTCTTTGTGTTAAAACAGCATGTCATGTTTGGAGATATAGGAATACCCCATCTTTATACACACACACGTATAGTGTACGCATGCAAGAGCATAAACAAATACGCACATGCACACTTCACAACGACTGTGTTGATGTTTAACGACTGTGTTGATGTTTAACAACTGTGTTGATGTTTAACAACTGTATTTATGTTTATCGACCGTGTTGATGTTTAATGACTGTATTTATGTTTATTGACTGTGTTGCTGTTTATTGACTGTGTTGCTGTTTATTGACTGTGTTGATGTTGAACGACTGTGTTGATGTTGAACGACTGTGTTGATGTTTAACGACTGTGTTGATGTTTAACAACTGTGTTGATTAACAACTGTGTTGATTTTTAGCGACTGTGTTGATGTTGAATGACTGTATTGATGTTTATCAACTGTGCTGATGCTGAATGACTGTATTGATGTTTATCAACTGTGTTGATGTTTAATGACTGTGTTGATGTTTATCGACTCTGTTGATGTTTATCGAATGTGTTGATGTTTAACGACTGTGTTGATGTTTAACGACTGTGTTGATGTTTAACAACTGTGTTGATGTTAAACGACTGTGTTGATGTTGAACGACTGTGTTGATTAACAACTGTGTTGATTTTTATCGACTGTGTTGATGTTGAATGACTGTATTGATGTTTATCAACTGTGTTGATGTTTATAGAATGTGTTGATGTTGAACGACTGTGTTGATGTTGTACGACTGTGTTGATGTTTAATGACTGTGTTGATGTTTATCGAATGTGTTGATGTTTAACGACTGTGTTGATGTTTATCAACTGTGTTGATGTTTATCGAATGTGTTGATGTTTAACGACTGTGTTGATGTTTATCAACTGTGTTGATGTTAATCGAATGTGTTGATATTTAACGACTGTTTTGATGTTTAACAACTGTGTTGATGTTTAACGACTGTGTTGATGTTTATCGACTGTGTTGATGTTGAACGACTGTATTGATGTTTAACGTCTGGATTGATATTTAACGACTTTGTGGATGTTTATCGACTGTGTTGATGTTTATCGACTGTACTGATATCTTACCATTCACAAAGATGTGTGATTCTTCCTCCAAATGTCTGGAGAATAGAACGAACAGAGTGGGCTTCAGAAACACATCCAGTTGAATCTCTCTCCTCAGGAACATTCCGTCATCTCAACACCACGTGCCCAGATTGTCAACACTTCCTTCAAACCTTATTGAGCTGTGATGGAATTTGTAGTACTCTGCATTATTGCTAAGCTGTCATGATTAAAACATGCAATTCCAGTCCTCTCCAGTCTACCACTTCCAAAACTTCAATTTTATACAAGAGTGGGGGTCTAAAGCTCTAAAACGCTATGTTTGGCTTATGAAGGGCATTAGTAGTAATGCTCTTGGCTTGTTCCTCCACCCTCTTCCTAGAGAGAGCAGCAATGAGCTGTTTTATTGGATTGGTGGAATTTTATGCAGACAGCCGAATAACCCTTTGGAACCCTTTTAAGACTGTATAGTGTTATAGCAGCTGCAGGTAGCCTAGTGGTTAGAGTGCTGGGCCAGTAATTGAAAGGTTGCTGGTTTGAATACTCAAGCCGGCAAGGCTCATTTGATGTGCCCTTGAGCAAGGCACTTAACCCTAATAGCTCCTGTAAATTGCTCTGGATAAGAGTGTCTGCTAAATTACGTTAAAAAAAAACGTTTTGTTACAGTACGTGTTATTATCCTCATCCCTTTCACGAGTAACCAATCACAAATCTCCTTATTGCAGACATATCTGTACGATGTCCATATTAAGACAACGTCAGTCTCAAAAGGACTTGTTTCAGTCTCATATCAGTCAAAGCTTTAGACATAAATCTAGGGGGATGTAATCTCAGGCAGATTGTATTGTACCCTGTAGAACCCTCCGGAAGGCAAGGCAGCGCAGGCTCAGAGGGTTGAGGTGATGGAGATGATCGCATGGTGGGGTTTGTTCTTACCGTCCTTTTGTTGCAGAGTATCGCTTAGCTTATTAACTGACCTCAGGCTGAACACACACTGGTTTCCATGAAGGTGAGTTCTCGTGTGCCATATCATTATAATGTAATGAAACCTATGGTACGCTGTCTAATGTAGTGGTTATTGATTTTTTTTTAATGAGCAAGTAGGAGTGTCTGGTGAGCAGGTGTCGAAATTGTCAAGTCTATTTTTACTGATGTTAAATTATAAAGCATTCCATAATTACCTCTCATGGGACACTCCACCAGTTCTGACATATCAATCAAAAGTTAAATGAAATAAACAAACAGTCAGCTACATGATCTATGTTATTGGTCGCGTACACATATTTTACAGATGTTATCACAGGTGCAGCGAAATACTTGTGTTTCTAGCTCAACGGTGCAGAAATGCCTAGCTAAATGCTTGTGTTTCTATCTTCAACAGTGCAGTAATGCCTAGCTAAATGCTTGTGTTTCTAGCTTCAACAGTGCAGTAATGCCTAGCTAAATGCTTGTGTTTCTATCTTCAACAGTGCAGTAATGCCTAGCTAAATGCTTGTGTTTCTAGCTTCAACAGTGCAGAAATGCCTAGCTAAATGCTTGTGTTTCTATCTTCAACAGTGCAGAAATGCCTAGCTAAATGCTTGTGTTTCTATCTTCAACAGTGCAGTAATGCCTAGCTAAATGCTTGTGTTTCTAGCTCAACGGTGCAGTAATGCCTAGCTAAATGCTTGTGTTTCTAGCTTCAACAGTGCAGTAATGCCTAGCTAAATGCTTGTGTTTCTAGCTTCAACAGTGCAGTAATGCCTAGCTAAATGCTTGTGTTTCTAGCTTCAACAGTGCAGTAATGCCTAGCTAAATGCTTGTGTTTCTAGCTTCAACAGAGCAGTAATGCCTAGCTACATGCTTGTGTTTCTAGCTTCAACAGTGCAGTAATGCCTAGCTAAATGCTTGTGTTTCTAGCTTCAACAGTGCAGTAATGCCTAACAATATACACAAATCCCCTCAGAACGAACAACGTCAGAGTCCAGAATATAAACATCTATGTATATGATGGTGTGTAGAGACAGTATGGACAGTATATATCAATAGAAAAGGTGTGTAAAGCAGTAGTTATAGAGGATGAGCCATGACTAAAATACATTACATACATATGAAGACAATAAAACTGTACATAAACATTATTAAAGTGACCAGTGTTCAATAACTATGTACATAGGGCAGCAGTCCGTAGGGTGCAGGGTAGAGTGCCAGATGGTAGCTGGCTCATAACAGTGACTAAGTTAAGAGCCGGGTACTGGGCGGAGGTCGACTAAAGTGGCTTTGTGTCCATGCTTTCTTGATACCTCTGCATCTGCATAGTTAGTCTGGAAGGTCACACATGCTGCGAATTAAATTATTTGGATTATTCTGATATCCAGGAAGTAACTACGCTATACCCCTTATTAAAACTCAATCCCAAATGGCACCCTGTTCCATATAGAGTGCACTACGTTTGACCAGATCCCTATGGACCCTAGTCAGAAGTAGTGCACTAGAGGATAGGGTGCCATTTCAGATGCAGCCCCAGTCAGTGATCTTTGAAAAACCGCTGTTCCTTTAGTTCTGATCTGGGAACAGGGAAACCATCGGTATTGCTGCTGCAGACCTCTGGGAGTTACTGACTTCAGATTGCCTATTCCTCTGCCCCCCAGCCCATTCCTCCCTCCCGCCATCCATCTGTCACTATCAGTAAGTCTCTGAGAGTTCCGCTTGATCCTCGTCTCTCTGTCGCTGTCACTCCGTGGACACACACACACACACACGGACGCACACACAAAAATACCCACAGACGCATGCACGCACACACACACACACGTTGCGGTTGGCCACCAACTCCCCTGCTTTGTGCTCCTGCGCCGCAGCTCTGCCTCTGACGCATATGGTAAGCTAGCTGTACGCATCATGATGTCGGAGCATCCTTCTTTCCGCTCCTCTGACCTTTTCTTTGCATGTCTCCTTTTTTGGGAATCCTGAGGAGAAGACTTCTGCAACAGTTGACATATAGGTTTCAATTCCATAATAGAATCTGACATACAGGTACATAAACAGAGAGCTCATCTAGCTAGCTCACAAACACAACATCTAATCAATTTTGAGAATAGAATGATCCCATGGACCAAACTGGTTGATATGATGTCAATATGATGTTATTTGAACTAGTTTTGACAAGTTTTGCCTGCTAAGATAAATTAAGTGAAGTATTGGCCATAACCTTTGTGTAAAAGGTCATCCTAGGTTTTGGTTAGAGGGCTTTGAGGAAACTGTCTGAATTCAAGACCCCCATATATATATATATATATATATATATAATATAATATATATATACACACACACATACACACACACATACATACATATATATATATATATATATATATACACAAATATATATACACACACACACACACACACACACACACACACACACACACACACACACACACACACACACACACAAAAAAAAAAAGTATCTGGATACCTCTTGAAACTAGTGGATTCGGCTATTTCAGCCACACATGTTGCTGACTGGTTTATAAAATCGAGCACACAGCCATGCAATCTCAATAGACAAACATTGGCAGTAGAATGGCCTTACTGAAGAGCTCAGGGACTTTCAACATGGCACCGTCGTAGGATGCCACCTTTACAATAAGTCAGTTCGTCAAATTTCTGCCCTGCTAGAGCTTCCCCAGTCAACTGTAAGTGTTATTATTATGAAGTGGAAACATCTAGGAGCAACAACGGCTCAGCCGTGATTGGTAAGCCACACAAGCTCACAGAACAGGACCGCCGAGTGCTGAACCGCGTAGCACAAATGATCTGTCCTCGGTTGCAACACTCACTACCGAGTTCCAACCTGCCTCTCGAACCAAAGTCAGCACAATAACTGTTCATTGGGAGCTTCGTGAAATGGGTTTCCATGGCCTAACAGCCGCACACAAGCCTAAGATAACCATGCGCAATGCCAAGCATTGGCTGGAGTGATGTATCACGCCTCACGGTCTGGCAGTCCGACGGACAAATCTGTGTTTGGAGGATGCCAGGAGAACGCTACCTGCCCCAATGCATAGTGCCAACTGTAAGGTTTGGTGAAGGAGGAATAATGATCTGGGGCTGTTTTTCGTGGTTCGGGCTAGGGCCCTTAGTTCTAGTGAAGGGAAATCTTAACGCTACAGCATACAATGACATTCTTGACGATTCTGTGCTTCCAACTTTGTGGCAACATTTTGGGGAAGAACCTTTTCTGTTTCAGCATGACAATGCCCCCATGCACAAAGCGAGGTCCATACAGAAATGGTTTGTCGAGAACGGTGTGGAAGAACTTGACATGCCTGCACAGAGCCCTGACCTCAACCCCATTGAACACCTTTGGGATGAATTGGAACACCGACTGTGAGCCAGGCCTAATCGCCCAACATCAGCGCCCGACCTCACCGATGCTCGTGACTGAATGGAAGCAAATCCCCGCAGCAATGTTCCAACATCTAGTAGAAAGCCTTCCCAGAAGAGTGGAGGCTGTTATAGAAGAGTGGAGGCTGTTATAGCAGCAAAGGGAGGGACCAACTCCATATTATCACCCGTGATTTTAGAATGAGATGTTCGAGGAGTAGGTGTCTACATACTTTTGGTCATGTAGTGTATACACTACTATTCAAAAGTTTGGGGTCACTTAGAAATGTCCTTGTTTTTGAAAGAAAAGCAACTTTTTGTCCATTAAAACAACATCAAATTGATCAGAAATACAGTGTAGACATTGTTAATGTTGTAAATGACTATTGTAGCTGGAAACGGCTGATTTTTAATGGAATATCTACATAGGCGTACAGAGGCCCATTATCAGCAACCATCACTCCTGTGTTCCAATGGCACGTTGTGTTAGCTAATCCAAGTTTATAATTTTAAAAGGCTAACTGATCATTAGAAAAGCCTTTTGCAATTATGTTAGCACAGCTGAAAACGGTTGTTCTGCTTAAAAAAGCAATAAAACTGGCCTTCTTTAGACTAGTTGAGTATCTGGAGCATCAGCATTTGTGGGTTCGATTACAGGCTCAAAATGGCCAGAAACAAATAACTTCCTTCTGAAACTCAGAAACTCAGTCTATTCTTGTTCTGAGAAATTAAGGCTATTCCATGCGAGGTATTGCCAAGAAACTGAAGATCTCGTACAACGCTGTGTACTACTCCCTTCACAGAACAGCGCAAACTGGCTCTAACCAGAATAGAAAGAGGAGTGGGAGGCCCCGGTGCACAACTGAGCAAGTGTAAGTCGCTCTGGATAAGAGAGTCTGCTAAATGACGTAAATGTAAATGTAGAACAAGGACACTAAAGTGTCTAGTTTGAGAAACAGACACCTCACAAGTCCTCAACTGGCAGCTTCATTAAATAGTACCCGTAAAACACCAGTCTCAACGTCAACAGTGAAGAGGCGACTCCGGGATGCCGGCATTCTAGGCAGAGTTGCAAAGAAAAAGCCATATCTCAGAGTGGCCAATAAAAAGAAAAGATTAAGATGGGCAAAAGAACACAGACACTGAACAGAGGAAGATTGGAAAAAAGTGTTATGGACAGACAAATCTAAGTTTTAGGTGTTCAGATCACAAAGAAGAACATTTGTGAGACGCAGAAAAAAATGTAAGATGCTGGAGGAGTGCTTGACGCTATCTGTCAAGCATGGTGGAGGCAATGTGATGGTCTGGGGGTGCTTTGGTACTGGTAAAGTGGGAGATTTGTACAGGGTAAAAGGAATCTTGAAGAAGGAAGGCTATCACTCCATTTTGCAACGCCCTGCCATTCCGTGTGGACGGCGCTTAATTGGAGCCAATTTCCTCCTTCAACAGGACAATGACACAAAGCACAGCTCCAAACTATGCAAGAACTATTTAGGGAAGAAGCAGTCAGCTGGTATTCTGTCTATAATGGAGTGGCCAGCACAGTCACCAGATCTCAACCCTATTGAGCTGTTGTGGGAGCAGCTTGACCGTATGGTACGTAAGAAGTGCCCATCAAGCCAATCCAACTTGTGGGAGGTGCTTCAGGAAGCATGGGGTGAAATCTCTTCAGATTACCTCAACAAATTGACAACTAGAATGCCAAAGGTCTGCAAGGCTGTAATTGCTGAAAATGAAGGATTATTTGATGAAAGCAAAGTTTGAAGGACACAATGATTATTTCAACAACAAAAAAATCATTATTTATAACCTTGTCAACATTTCATGTATGTTTTCATGGAAAACAAGGACATTTCTAAGTGACCCCAAACTTTTGAACGGCAGTGTGTATATATACACTGCTCAAAAAAATAAAGGGAACACTAAAATAACACATCCTAGATCTGAATGAATGAAATAATCTTATTAAATACTTTTTTCTTTACATAGTTGAATGTGCTGACAACAAAATCACACAAAAATAATAAAAATAACAGGCGGGCCAGTCCATAGCATCAATACCTTCCTCTTGCAGGAACTGCTGACACACTCCAGCCACATGAGGTCTAGCATTGTCTTGCATTAGGAGGAACCCAGGGCCTACCGCACCAGCATATGGTCTCACAGGGGGTCTGAGGATCTCATCTCGGTACCTAATGGCAGTCAGGCTACCTCTGGCGAGCACATGGAGGGCTGTGCGGCCCCCAAAGAAATGCCACCCCACACCATGACTGACCCACCGCCAAACCGGTCATGCTGGAGGATTTTGCAGGCAGCAGAACGTTCTCCACGGTGTCTCCAGACTCTGTCATGTCTGTCACGTGCTCAGTGTGAACCTGCTTTCATCTGTGAAGAGCACAGAGAGCCAGTGGCGAATTTGCCAATCTTGGTGTTCTCTGGCAAATGCCAAACGTCCTGCACGGTGTTGGGCTGTAAGCACAACCCCCACCTGTGGACGTCGGGCCCTCATACCACCCTCATTGAGTCTGTTTCTGACCGTTTGAGCAGACACATGCACATTTGTGGCCTGCTGGAGGTCATTTTGCAGGGCTCTGGCAGTGCTTCTCCTGCTCCTCCTTGCACAAAGGTGGAGGTAGCGGTCCTGCTGCTGGGTTGTTGCCCTCCTACGGCCTCCTCCACATCTCCTGATGCTCTGGACACTACGCTGACAGACACAGCAAACCTTCTTGCCACAGCTCGCATTGATGTGCCATCCTGGATGAGCTGCACTACCTGAGCCACTTGTGTGGGTTGTAGACTCCGTCTCATGCTACCACTAGACTGAAAGCACCGCCAGCATCCAAAAGTGACCAAAACATCAGCCAGGAAGCATAGGAACTGAGAAGTGGTCTGTGGTTACCACCTGCAGAACCACTCCTTTATTGGGGATGTCTTGCTAATTGCCTATAATTTCCACCTGTTGTCTATTCCATTTGCACAACAGCATGTGAAATTTATTGTCAATCAGTGTTGCTTCCTAAGTGGACAGTTTGATTTCACAGAAGTGTGATTGACTTGGAGTTACATTGTGATGTTTAAGTGTTCCCTTTATTTTTTGAGCAGTATATATATATATATATATATATATAAATACACACACAGCTCTGGAAAAAATGAAGAGACCACTGCAGAATTATCAGTTTCTCTGGTTTTACTATTTATAGGTATGCGTTTGGGTAAAATGAACATTTTTGTTTTATTCTATAAACTACTGACAACATTTCTCCCAAATTCCAAATATATTTGCAGAAAATGACAACTGGTCAAAATAACAAAAATATGCAGTGTTGTCAGACCTCGAATAATGCGAAGAAAATAAGTTCATATTCACAATACTAATGTTTTAACTTAGGAAGAGTTCAGAAATCAATATTTGGTGGAATAACCCTGATTTTCAATCACAGTTTTCATGCGTCTTGGCATGCTCTCTACCAGTCTTTCACATTGATGTTGGGTGACTTCATGCCACTCCTGGCACAAAAATTCAAGCAGCTCGGCTTTGTTTGATGGCTTGTGACCATCCAGCTTCCTCTTGATCACATTCCAGAGGTTTTCAATGGGGTTCAGGTCAGGAGATTGGGCTGGCCATGACAGGGTCTTGATCTGGTGGTCCTCCATCCACACCTTGATTGACCTGGCTGTGTGACATGTGGCATTGTCCTGCTGGAAAAACCAATCCTCAAAGTTGGGGAACATTGTCAGAGCAGAAGGAAGCAAGTTTTCTTCCTTGAACGTGGCTTGATTCATGCATCCTTCACAAAGACAAATCTGCCTGATTCCATCCTTGCTGAAGCAACCCCAGATCATCACCGATCCTCTGCCAAATTTCACAGTGGGTGCGAGACCTAGAGAGGCCTACAAGCCACAGTGTCTCGCACCCACTAGCTAGAATAAAACAATGATTTTAATTTGACCCAAACGCATACCTATAAAAAGTAAAACCAGAGAAACTGATCATTTTGCAGTGGTCTCTTCATTTTTTCCAGAGCGTGTGTGTGTGTGTGTGTGTGTGTGTGTGTGTGTGTGTGTGTGTGTGTGTGTGTGTGTGTGTGTGGTGTGTGTGTGAGTGATATATATATATATATATAGATATATACTGCTCAAAAAAATAAAGGGAACACTTAAACAACACAATGTAACTCCAAGTCAATCACACTTCTGTGAAATCAAACTGTCCACTTAGGAAGCAACACTAATTGACAATACATTTCACATGCTGTTGTGCAAATGGAATAGACAACAGGTGGAAATTATAGGCAATTAGCAAGACACCCCCAATAAAGGAGTGGTTCTGCAGGTGGTAACCACAGACCACTTCTCAGTTCCTATGCTTCCTGGCTGATGTTTTGGTCACTTCTGAATGCTGGCGGTGCTCTCACTCTTGTGGTAGCATGAGACGGAGTCTACAACCCACACAAGTGGCTCAGGTAGTGCAGCTCATCCAGGATGGCACATCAATGCGAGCTGTGGCAGAAAGGTTAGCTGTGTCTGTCAGCGTAGTGTCCAGAGCATGGAGGCACTACCAGGAGACAGGGCAGTACATCAGGGGACGTGGAGGAGGCCGTAGGAGGGCAACAACCCAGCAGCAGGACCGCTACCTCCGCCTTTGTGCAAGGAGGAGCAGGAGGAGCATTGCCAGAGCCCTGCAAAATGACCTCCAGCAGGCCACAAATGTGCATGTGTCTGCTCAAACGGTCAGAAACAGACTCCATGAGGGTGGTATGAGGGCCCAACGTCCACAGGTGGGGGTTGTGCTTACAGCCCAACACCGTGCAGGACGTTTGGCATTTGCCAGAGAACACCAAGATTGGCAAATTCGCCACTGGCGCCCTGTGCTCTTCACAGATGAAAGCAGGTTCAGACTGAGCATGCGACAGACGTGACAGAGTCTGGAGACGCCGTGGAGAACGTTCTGCTGCCTGCAACATCCTCCAGAATGACCAGTTTGGCGGTGGGTCAGTCATGGTGTGGGGTGGCATTTCTTTGGGGGGCCGCACAGCCCTCCATGTGCTCGCCAGAGGTAGCCTGACTGCCATTAGGTACCGAGATGAGATCCTCAGACCCCTTGTGAGACCATTGCTGGTGCGGTTGGCCCTGGGTTCCTCCTAATGCATGACAATGCTAGACCTCATGTGGCTGGAGTGTGTCAGCAGTTCCTGCAAGAGGAAGGCATTGATGCTATGGACTGGCCTGCCCGTTCCCCAGACCTGAATCCAATTGAGCACATCTGGGACATCATGTCTCGCTCCATCCACCAACGCCACGTTGCACCACAGACTGTCCAGGAGTTGGCGGATGCTTTAGTCCAGGTCTGGGAGGAAATCCCTCAGGAGACCATCCGCCACCTCATCAGGAGCATGCCCAGGCGTTGTAGGGAGGTCATACAGGCACGTGGAGGCCACACACACTACTGAGCCTCATTTTGACTTGTTTTAAGGACATTACATCAAAGTTGGATCAGCCTGTAGTGTGGTTTTCCACTTTAATTTTGAGTGTGACTCCAAATCCAGACCTCCATGGGTTGATAAATTGGATTTCCATTGATTATTTTTGGGTGATTTTGTTGTCAGCACATTCAACTATGTAAAGAAAAAAGTATTTAATAAGATTATTTAATTCATTCAGATCTAGGATGTGTTATTTTAGTGTTCCCTTTATTTTTTTGAGCAGTATATATATATATATATATATATATATATATATATATGTGTATGTATGTGTATGTGTACATGCCTGTGCGTGAAGTCTGAAGACATGGCGTTGTGCCAGAACCTGTGCTAGGCTGGTATCGTGGAAGGTTGCTGTGCTGGGTGAGTGGAATCAAAACGTTGCTTTACCTCCAAGCCCAGGAGATAAAGTACCTGTGTGTGTGTGGCTATGTCCAACAAGCTCTCACAGTCTCACTGCAAAATTTGACATTTATCCACAGTTCTCGAATGGTCAAATTTCAATGTTGTTCCAAACGACACATGGTTAAGGTTTTGGATAGGGTTAAAACGTAAAAATAAAAAATAAATGTCCACCAATGGGATCAGACACAAAACCTTATGATCCATTGTCATGTGATTACACCCATCCACCACCTCCGGCCTCAACAAAACCTACTTGATGGTAATAGCGCTCACTGTTGCCCCTAGTGGCTGGTTTTGGAGGCATTTCCTGACATCCTCAGGACATGGATAGATGTCCAATTTCGAAATCACTCTTGAGCGATCTGCCTGGCTATGTCAGTGTGCAAGTTCTTTTGTGCTGTGTATGTGTGAGAGAAGAACCTAACGTCAGTAAGAGGCAGACCTCTCCTCTCCTCTTAGGGGTTAGCCTACCCGTGGGTGTCATTAAGTGTCTGGTGGGAGAGCAGAGCTGCTCCATGTTTAAAACAGGAGGGCAGCCAGGCAGGTGTCTGACTGAGCCAATCTGTGGGATGTCATTACAGAAACAGCAGTGCTCTGAAAGGGCCAGATTTATCAAAGGTCTCCCTCACAGGGGAGCACTTCCACTACAGTCACTCTGCTGCGTTTGCCAGTTCGACTTTTTTTTTTGTATTTTACACACCGCTGTGTTTTCAGGGAGGGAGATATGCCACAGAGAGAAACCAGAAGGACACGCATGCACGCAGGCTTGCACGCAAACACGCACACACACAAACACAAAAACACACACACACACACACACACACACACACACACACACACACACACACACACACACACACACACACACACACGACATGTTATGGCTCATGGAATATACCAGTGTGGTCCTCGATCGTCATTGTTGCTGATCAGAACAGGTTAATGATATACTTTTTCTAGACTCCTAAGCAATTATTCCTTACACGCATGGCTAATAAGCTGGAATCGATGTTGATTAAAAAGTGGAAGATGGGATATTGATATTGGAAAATGTTCTGAGGAGTGGTATTGAATTTCTATTTGTTGTGGTTTTCAATTGGTCGTGAGAGTCGATGACCACGTCACTGCTAAACTGTAGTGCTTATCTGGTCACAGGTCACAGGGTCGCATTTTCAATTTGTGTTCGTGTTTGATCCATAAGTTTGTTTGATTTGTGAGTGACTTCTAACTCTTTGAAACCGAGTCTGTAAATGTTATTCGATACAATCTATTTGATCATTACAATTATCTTAGAAGCCCGACATAAAATGTTTGACTATCATATCAGACCAATCTTTTATAGGCTACTTTCTTGGAAAACAAACCCCAGATCCTAAGATCTGCATAAATGTGGCGGGTGAGTAATTTGTTCTATTCTGACATGGGTTGTATCCCAAATGATACCCTATTCCCTATAAATAAATAAATAAATAAATAAATAAATATATATATATATATATATATATAATAAGAACATAATGCACTGCTTTTGACCAGAGCCCAATGAGCCTTCTTAATGGTGTTGAAGTTACTCTGTGAAGGGAGACTAAGATCTGAGGGGGGGACGAAAAAGAAGAAAAAAAAAACGCCTTACAATGAACACCCTACTAGTACTTTTGAAGATCATACACTCTATTTACACACACAAAAGTATGTGGACACCCCTTCAAATGAGTGGATTTGGCTATTTCAGCCACATCCGTTGCTGACAGGTGTATAAATTGAGCACACCGCCATGCAATCTCTATAGCCAAACATTGGCAGTAGAATGGCCTTACTGAAGAGCTCTGCGACTTTTGAAGATCATATTTTAGCCCTTGATGTACAGTACCAGTCAAAAGTTTGGACACACCTACTCAGTCAAGGGTTTTTCTTTATTTTCACTATTTTCTACATTGTAGAATAATAGTGAAGACATCAAAACTATGAAATAACACAAATGCAATCATGTAGTAACCAAAAAAAGTGTTCTAAATATCAAAATATATTTTATATTCTTCAAAGTAGCCACCCTTTGCCTTGATAACAATTTTGCACACTCTTGGCATTCTTTCAACCATCTTCATGAGGTAGTCACCTGGAATGCATTTCAATTAACAGGTGTGCCTTGTTAGAAGTTAATTTGTGGAATTTCTTTCCTTCTTAATGCATTTGAAATGACAGTCATTACTTTAAGACATGAAGGTCAGCCAATTCGGAAAATTCCCAGAACTTTGAAAGTTTCTTTAAGTGCAGTCGCAAAAACCATCAAGCGCTATGATGAAACTGGCTCTAATGAGGACCACCACAGGAAAGGAAGACCCAAAGTTCATTAGAGTTACCAGTCTCAGAAATTGCAGCCCAAATAAATTCTTCACAGAGTTCAAGTAAAAGACAACTGTTCAGAGGAGATTACATGAATCAGGCCTTCATGGTCGAATTGCTGCAAAGAAACCACAACAAAAGGACACCAATAAGAAGAAGAGACTTGTGTGGGCCAAGAAACATGAGCAATAGACATTAGACCGGTGGAAATTTGTCCTTTGGTCTGATGACTCCAAAAAAAGTATTTTTGGTTCTAACCGCCGTGTCTTTGTGAGACACAGAGCAGGTGAACGGATGATATCCACATGAGTGGTTCCCACCGTGAAGCATGGAGGAGGAGGAAGTGTGATGGTGTGGGGGAGCTTTGTTGGTGACACTGTCTGTCATTTATTTAGAATTCAAGGCACACTTAACCAGCATGGCTACAACAACATTCTGCAGCGATATGCCATCCCATCTGGTTCAAGCTTAGTGACACTATCATTTGTTTTTTAACAGGACAATGACCAAACACACCTCCAGGCTGTGTAAGGGCTATTTGACCAAGAAGGAGTGCTGCATCAGATGACCTGGCTTCCACAATCCCCCAACCTCAACCTGGTTTGGGATGAGTCAGACCGCAGAGTGAAGGAAAAGCAGTCAACAAGTGCTCAGCATATGTGGGAACTCCATCAAGACTGTTGGAAAATAGAATGATGGTCAAAGATAAAGTATAACACATAAAGTCCAAATAAAACATAATAAAAAGTAAGCTTGAATAACACTGAGGGGCAGTGTTTTTACAGCGAATGCCAGTTTGCCTGAGGCTGATGCCATGCAGGTGTTTGTACACATATACATACATGCATATACACACACTCTCATTCAAATACACACACACACAGACACACACACAGACACACACACGTAAATAGTGCCAGACATGCACTCATACATATACAGTTGGTCTTGCTGTTATGATCTTAGTTGTTCTTAGTTTTTTTTTGCATTGTTGTTTTCTGTTTTCTTTTGTCTTATTCTTTTTTCTCATGAGTTCATCTTCTTGGTTGTTGGTGCATTGGGGGGGGGATGGAATTCATTTTATTTTGTATTTCTTGGCGGGGGGGTGACTGTTGGATGGGTCTCGGATGGTTGAGGGACAGCTATGGGGAACTGTGGGGGGGGGGGGATCTTGGAGGGTTTGCGTCCCCGTTTTTTTTTTAGATCCATCGACGTGCCCCTGAGCAGGGCGTTGACCCTGGATGCTTCTGTGTGTCGCTCTGAATGGAAGTCTGTTGGATGACTGGTGTGGTGTAGTTGTTGAGCAGCATCACTGCAAGTATATTGTATGATTGGGATATAAAAAATATATATAATAATAAAAAATAAAAGACTGTTGGAAAAGCATTTCAGGTGAAGCCAAGAGTGTGCAAAGCTGTCATCAAGGCAAAGGGTGGCTACTTTGAGGAATATAAAATGGTTACAACATGATTTCATATGTGTTATTTCGTAGGTTTGATGTCTTCACTATTACTCTACAATGTAGAAAATAGTAAAAATAAAGTCAATCCTTGAATGAGTAGGTGTCCAAACTTTTGACTGGTACTGTACAGTATATGTAATCAATGGAAAAAGTCATAAGACCATAACTTGATACAAAACCTGCTTGGCTCACAACATGTTTCTCTCTGTACTGTTTCCAAGCCTGCTTCCCTGGAGCCAACCATGCCAGGAATACTTGGCTCATCCTAGCACTAGCTGCCTTCCCAGCAGCCGAGGCCAAGGTTAGGCCCCACTCAGGAGGTCCGTCCAGAGGAAAGGTGTGATGAATGGACTACAGCTGGACCTGGCCAGGCTGGCCTACATGAAAAAGCAGAGGTCCACATTCACAGAATTGGCTCATTTAGTACATTGTGTGTGTGTGTTTGTGTGTGTTTGCATGTGAGCTCCTCTACGTATGTATGTGTGTGATGCATAACACATTGTAAACTCACCAGATAGGACCTATTAGAGGTGAATCTAACGGAACCGTGCTGACTAACAATCTCAGGGTGCCAGTTTCCTCTCATACCCGCCACAGAGAGAACACACCAGGAAGAGAGGCTAGGGCTTCCTGGCATCGCGCCCACAGCCTGGGAACAAGTAGAAGCACTACTTCAAATGGACAGACGACTCGCTTAGGCAACGATAGTCACACACTACCATCATACATACAGTTGAAGTCGGAAGTTGACATACACCTTAGCCAAATGCATTTAAACTCAGTTTTTCACAATTCCTGACATTTAATCCTAGTAAAAATTCTGTCTTAGGTCAGTTAGGATGACCACTTTATTTTAATAAATGTGAAATGTCAGAATATTTCACCTTTTATTTCTTTCATTAGATTCCCAGTGGGTCAGAAGTTTACATACACTCAATTAGTATTTGGTAGCATTGCCTATAAATTGTTTAACTTGGGTCAAACTTTTCGGGTAGCCTTCCACAAGCTTCCCAGAATAAGTTGGGTGAATTTTGGCCCATTCCTCCTGACAGAGCTGGTGTAACTGAGTCAGGTTTGTAGGCCTCCTTGGTCGCACACGCTTTTTCAGTTCTGCCCACAAATTTTCTAATGAATTGAGGTCAGGGCTTTGTGATGGCCACTCCAATACCTTGACTTTGTTGTCCTTATGCCATTTTGCCACAACTTTGGAAGTATGCTTGGGGTCATTGTCCATTTGGAAGATCCATTTGTGACCAAGCTTTAACTTCCTGACTGATGTCTTGAGATGTTGCTTCAATATATCCACATAATTTTCCTTTCTCATGATGTCATCTACTTCGTGAGTGCACCAGTCCCTCCTGCAGCAAAGCACCCCCACAACATGATGCAGCTACCCCCGTGCTTCACGGTTGGGATGGTGTTCTTCGGCTTGTAAGCGTCCCCCTTTTTCCTCCAAACATAATGATGGTCATTATGGCCAAACAGTTCTATTTTTGTTTCATCAGAGGACATTTCTCCAAAAAGTATGATCTTTGTCCCCATGTGCAGTTGCAAACCGTAGTCTGGCTTTTTTTATGGTGGTTTAGGAGCAGTGGCTTGTTCCTTGCTGAGCAGCCTTTCAGGTTATGTCGATATAGGACTCGTTTTACTGTGAATATTGATACTTTTGTACCTGTTTCCTCCAGCATCT
Source organism: Salmo salar (assembly GCF_965601325.2). NCBI lineage: Eukaryota > Metazoa > Chordata > Actinopteri > Salmoniformes > Salmonidae > Salmo > Salmo salar. The sequence goes on from NC_138317.1 coordinate 36,184,448, forward strand.
TCACAAGGTCCTTTGCTGTTGTGCTGGGATTGATTTGCACTATTCGTACCAAAGTACATTCATCTCTAGGAGACAGAACGCGTCTCCTTCCTGAGCGGTATGACGGCTGCGTGGTCCCATGGTGTTTATACTTGCGTACTTTTGTTTGTACAGCTGAACGTGGTACCTTCTGGCATTTGGAAATTGCTCCCAAGGATGAACCAGGCTTGTGGAGATCTACAATTGTTTTTCTGAGGTCTTGGCTGATTTCTTTTGATTTTCCCATTATGTCAAGCAAAGAGGAACTGAGTTTGAAGGTAGGCCTTGAAATACATCCACAGGTACACCTCAAATTGACTCAAATTATGTCAATTAGCCTATGAACAGCCATGACATCATTTTCTGGAATTTTCCAAGCTGTTTAAAGGCACAATCAACTTAGTGTATGTAAACTTCGGACCCACTGGAATTGTGATACAGTGAATTATAAGTGAAATAATCTGTCTGTAAACAATTGTTGGAAAAATTACTTGTGTCATGCAGAAAGTAGATGTCCTAACCGACTTGCAAAACTATACAGTGGGGGAAAAAAGTATTTAGTCAGCCACCAATTGTGCAAGTTCTCCCACTTAAAAAGATGAGAGAGGCCTGTAATTTTCATCATAGGTACACGTCAACTATGACAGACAAAATGAGAAAACAAATCCAGAAAATCACATTGTAGGATTATTTTATGAATTTGTTTGCAAATTATGGTGGAAAATAAGTATTTGGTCACCTACAAACAAGCAAGATTTCTGGCTCTCACAGACCTGTAACTTCTTCTTTAAGAGGCTCCTCTGTCCTCCACTCATTACCTGTATTAATGGCACCTGTTTGAACTTGTTATTAGTATAAAAGACACCTGTCCACAACCTCAAACAGTCACACTCCAAACTCCACTATGGCCAAGACCAAAGAGCTGTCAAAGGACACCAGAAACAAAATTGTAGACCTGCACCAGGCTGGGAAGACTGAATCTGCAATAGGTAAGCAGCTTGGTTTGAAGAAATCAACTGTGGGAGCAATTATTAGGAAATGGAAGACATACAAGACCACTGATAATCTCCCTCGATCTGGGGTTCCACGCAAGATCTCACCCCGTGGGGTCAAAATTATCACAAGAACGGTGAGCAAAAATCCCAGAAACACACGGGGGGACCTAGTGAATGACCTGCAGAGAGCTGGGACCAAAGTAACAAAGCCTACCATCAGTAACACACTACGCCGCCAGGGACTCAAATCCTGCAGTACCAGACGTGTCCCCCTGCTTAAGCCAGTACATGTCCAGGCCCATCTGAAGTTTGCTAGAGAGCATTTGGATGATCCAGAAGAGGATTGGGAGAATGTCATATGGTCAGATGAAACCAAAATATAACTTTTTGGTAAAAACTCAACTCGTCGTGTTTGGAGGACAAAGAATGCTGAGTTGCATCCAAAGAACACCATACCTACTGTGAAGCATGGGGGTGGAAACATCATGCTTTGGGGCTGTTTTTCTGCAAAGGGACCAGGACGACTGATCCGTGTAAAACAAAGAATGAATGGGGCCATGTATCGTGAGATTTTGAGTGAAAACCTCTTTCCATCAGCAAGGGCATTGAAGATGAAACGTGGCTGGGTCTTTCAGCATGACAATGATCCCAAACACACCGCCCGGGCAACAAAGGAGTGGCTTCGTAAGAAGCATTTCAAGGTCCTGGAGTGGCCTAGCCAGTCTCCAGATCTCAACCCCATAGAAAATCTTTGGAGGGAGTTAAAAGTCCGTGTTGCCCAGCAACAGCCCCAAAACATCACTGCTCTAGAGGAGATCTTCATGGCGGAATGGGCCAAAATACCAGCAACAGTGTGTGAAAACCTTGTGAAGACTTACAGAAAACGTTTGACCTGTGTCATTGCCAACAAAGGGTATATAACAAAGTATTGAGATAGACTTTTGTTATTGACCAAATACTTATTTTCCACCATCATTTGCAAATAAATTCATTAAAAATCCTACAATGTGATTTTCTGGAATTCTTTTTCTCATTTTGTCTGTCATAGTTGAAGTGTACCTATGATGAAAATTACAGGCCTCTCTCATCTTTTTAAGTGGGAGAACTTGCACAATTGGTGGCTGACTAAATACTTTTTTCCCCCACTGTAGTTTGTTTACAAGACATTTGTGGAGTGGTTGAAAAACGAGTTTTAATGACTCCAACCTAAGTGTATGTAAACTTCCGACTTCAACTGTACTAAAGGTGCACATAAAGTCTTACAGTATAACCCTTCTGGAAAAACATGAATTTCACCTGATCACATGTGAAGTGTTCTCAAAAACACATGTTTTTATGTGACCATATGATCATATGTGAGGTTAATGTGATAACATGTAAAGCAAAATGTGACAACATGTAAAGCAAAATGTGACAACATGTAAAGCAACACGTGTAAAGCAACATGGGTTTGGCCGGTGTAGGCCATCGTTGGAAAAAATACTTTTTTTCTTAACTGACTTGCCAAGTTAAATGGTTAAATAAAAACATAAAATAACAAAACCACACGTGTGAATATGTGATCACATGAAGTGTTCCAAAAACACATGTTTTCTACATGTAAAATCATGTAGATACATATTGTAAGGGAATGTACATACATATTGAACATTTCTGTCTGAAACATTAAAACAGTCCTATCCATTATGGCTATAAAAGTAAAGGGAAGTGGAATCCTTGCTAGATTGACTCTATCATACTTAATTATGCACGCATGCTTACACTCACACACCATCAAACACACAGCTCACCAAGCCTGAGGTACCCAAGAACCCCCACCCAGAGAACCCCTGATCCTCCAATCAGACATGGGCCAGATGGCCACACATGTTGGGCCTCACCCCTAACACCCCCACGGTCATGTTGCTGGAACTACCCTGATTAGAGCAGCCCTGGCCTGGCCCAGACACTCTGCTACTGAACCCGCTGGCTGGCTTCTGTGGCCTGCCTCTCTGGCCTGCCCACGGTCGGCCTAAGGCCCACCCAGGCCTGGCCTGAATGCCAATGAACTGGATGTAGTGTCGCTGCAGGGCTGAGTGTTCGTGTGCTCTCTCTCTCCTCTGTATGGAGTAGCTGGAGGAGTGTGTGTGGTCTCTCTCTCCTCTGTATGGAGTAGCTGGAGGAGTGCGTGTGGTCTCTCTCTCTCCTCTGTATGGAGTAGCTGGAGGAGTGCGTGTGGTCTCTCTCTCTCCTCTGTATGGAGTAGCTGGAGGAGTGTGTGTGGTCTCTCTCTCTCTCTCTCCTCTGTATGGAGTAGCTGGAGGAGTGTGTGTGGTCTCTCTCTCTCTCTCTCCTCTGTAAGGAGTAGCTGGAGGAGTGTGTGTGGTCTCTCTCTCCTCTGTATGGAGTAGCTGGAGGAGTGTGTGTGGTCTCTCTCTCTCTCCTCTGTATGGAGTAGCTGGAGGAATGTGTGTGGTCTCTCTCTCTCTCCTCTGTATGGAGTAGCTGGAGGAGTGTGTGTGGTCTCTCTCTCCTCTGTATGGAGTAGCTGGAGGAGTGTGTGTGGTCTCTCTCTCTCTCCTCTGTATGGAGTAGCTGGAGGAGTGTGTGTGGTCTCTCTCTCTCTCCTCTGTATGGAGTAGCTGGAGGAGTGTGTGTGGTCTCTCTCTCCTCTGTATGGAGTAGCTGGAGGAGTGTGTGTGGTCTCTCTCTCTCTCCTCTGTATGGAGTAGCTGGAGGAGTGTGTGTGGTCTCTCTCTCTCCTCTGTATGGAGTAGCTGGAGGAGTGTGTGTGGTCTCTCTCTCCTCTGTATGGAGTAGCTGGAGGAGTGTGTGGTCTCTCTCTCTCTCTCCTCTGTATGGAGTAGCTGGAGGAGTGTGTGTGGTCTCTCTCTCTCTCCTCTGTATGGAGTAGCTGGAGGAGTGTGTGTGGTCTCTCTCTCTCTCCTCTGTATGGAGTAGCTGGAGGAGTGTGTGTGGTCTCTCTCTCTCTCTCCTCTGTATGGAGTAGCTGGAGGAGTGTGTGTGGTCTCTCTCTCTCCTCTGTATGGAGTAGCTGGAGGAGTGTGTGTGGTCTCTCTCTCTCCTCTGTATGGAGTAGCTGGAGGAGTGTGTGGTCTCTCTCTCTCCTCTGTATGGAGTAGCTGGAGGAGTGTGTGTGGTCTCTCTCTCTCTCCTCTGTATGGAGTAGCTGGAGGAGTGTGTGTGGTCTCTCTCTCTCTCTCCTCTGTATGGAGTAGCTGGAGGAGTGTGTGTGGTCTCTCTCTCTCCTCTGTATGGAGTAGCTGGAGGAGTGTGTGTTGTCTCTCTCTCCTCTGTATGGAGTAGCTAGAGGAGTGTGTGTGGTCTCTCTCTCCTCTGTATGGAGTAGCTGGAGGAGTAGTGAAGGGGAAATATTTAGCTGGGAGCAATAACGATGAGGACTGATTATTAATCAATTACGGCCACTTTGCCCGGAGCTTGGCGTTGGAGAGTGGGGAAGAGTAATTCTATTAGCAGTGATGTCTCGATAATGGATTTGATGTGTGTGTGCATATTATCATTTTTCTTCTCTCTCTCTCTCTCTCTCTCTCGTTCTTCCCCCTCTCCCTCTGTTTCTTCCCCCTCTTTCTCCGGTTATTGAAAGCTGGGAATATCATCTTCGTCAGCCCTTTAGTGTCATTTGGGCAAGGCGGAAGAGGAGGGATGGCGAGCGGGGAGAAGAATGCATGGAGGGGGGGGGGGATGGAGAGAAGAATGCATGGAGAGGGAACATGGGATCAGCCTAAATCCTGCAGTGTGTTTTTTCTCTCTCTCCCTCTCTCTCCCTCTCTCTCCCTCTCTGCAGAACATGCAAAATTACTGTGCATGTTCTGTGTCCCATGTCAGGGAGAGAGCATGTTCTGTGTTCCATGTCAGGGAGAGAGCATGTTCTGTGTTCCATGTCAGGGAGAAAGCATGTTCTGTGTTCCATGTCAGGGAGAGAGCATGTTCTGTGTTCCATGTCAGGGAGAGAGCATGTTCTGTGTTCCATGTCAGGGAGAGAGCATGTTCTGTGTTCCATGTCAGGGAGAGAGCATGTTCTGTGTTCCATGTCAGGGAGAGAGCATGTTCTGTGTTCCATGTCAGGGAGAAAGCATGTTCTGTGTTCCATGTCAGGGAGAGAGCATGTTCTGTGTTCCATGTCAGGGAGAGAGCATGTTCTGTGTTCCATGTCAGGGAGAGAGCATGTTCTGTGTTCCATGTCAGGGAGAGAGCATGTTCTGTGTTCCATGTCAGGGAGAGAGCATGTTCTGTGTCCCATGTCAGGGAGAGAGCATGTTCTGTGTTCCATGTCAGGGAGAAAGCATGTTCTGTGTTCCATGTCAGGGAGAGAGCATGTTCTGTGTTCCATGTCAAGGAGTGGTTTATGACCTTCTGTTTAATTTCCACTCATACATAAATGCATGCGGCGAGATATGGGACGCGTGTAAAATGGCACGAGGTGTCTAAGGTTTTTGATTAGATTCGTAGGATCCCCATGACGACAGCTCGTATTCGTAACGTCCCAAATGGCACCCTATTACCTTTGCACTGTGTTACTTTTGCCCAGGACCTCATAGTTATGCAATTTATATAGGGAACAGGGTGCCATTTGGGACTCAAACAATGAGTGTGTGGTTGTTTGCACTTTTAAAGACATTTAGAATGACGGTAAACATGTGCCTAACGCATGCATCTCTCTCTCTCGACATCACAATGCATCATTCCCTGTGCTGTGCCACAACTACCCAACACTGACAACACAATGCATCATTCCCTGTGCTGTGCCACACCTACCCAACACTGACAACACAATGCATCATTCCCTGTGCTGTGCCACATCTACCCAACACTGACAACACAATGCATCATTCCCTGTGCTGTGCCACATCTACCCAACACTGACAACACAATGCATCATTCCCTGTGCTGTGCCACACCTACCCAACACTGACAACACAATGCATCATTCCCTGTGCTGTGCCACACCTACCCAACACTGACAACACAATGCATCATTCCCTGTGCTGTGCCACATCTACCCAACACTGACAAAACAATGCATCATTCCCTGTGCTGTGCCACACCTACCCAACACTGACAACACAATGCATCATTCCCTGTGCTGTGCCACATCTACCCAACACTGACAACACAATGCATGGCATGTCGCATTGATCATGTTGCTCACATAAAAAAGGGAAAAGAACTGTTCTCACAATATAAGAACAAGCGTTAACACTTAACTTGAAGGGTTCCGTACCTACATAAAAGACTCCATAACACATTCCTAACAGATACATACTGCCTTCCTAAACCATACATAACACATTCATAACACATTCCTAACCAATACATACTGCCTTCCTAAACCATACATAACACATTCATAACACATTCCTAACCGATACAGACTGCCTTCCTAAACCATACATAACACATTCCTAACAGATACATACTGCCTTCCTAAACCATACATAACACATTCCTAACCAATACATACTGCCTTCCTAAACCATACATAACACATTCATAACACATTCCTAACCAATACATACTGCCTTCCTAAACCATACATAACACATTCCTAACCGATACATACTGCCTTCCTAAACCATACATAACACATTCCTAACCGATACATACTGCCTTCCTAAACCATACATAACACATTCATAACACATTCCTAACCGATACATACTGCCTTCCTAAACCATACATAACACATTCCTAACCGATACATACTGCCTTCCTAAACCATACATAACACATTCATAACACATTCATAAACAGTACATAAGCATTTCAGTATAGTGTTTTTAACATCAAAATAAAAAACAAACTGAATACAAGTTTTCACTCTGGCTTTTTCACCGGTTCATTTTCCCGGTTATCATCACTACCATAACTGAGAAACTGTGTCATCCATCCACGGTCCACTCTGGTGGTGTCACTGGCTCTGGCCCTGTGACAGTCAGCCAGTCAGCACACAGAGAGAAGACCGGGAAGAGAAGAAGCTCATTACACAGGTTAAAGATCTCTGGGGCCTAATTAAGAGCAGCTAATTTCCTACCTGCACAAGGAAACACTGGCCCAGTCATTTTTCATTATTAATACTTTAAACACTGGCTGACAGACAGCCAGCCTTGACGGAGGGAATCTCAGGCCCATCAATTAACCCCTGTCCTGGGTTGCTGCTGTGGCTAGATGGTCCTCCGGGGGGAGGCTATGGGGGTGGGGTGCAGCTTGTACATATGAATATTAATCTCTTCACCTTTATCATTTTGGGACTGAGGGGGGGAGGGGGGGACTGAGAAGGGAAATGAAGGGGGAGACGAGACAGAAGGGCCGGTGGCTCTAAGGACAAGAGATGCCCTCTCTTCGTGAGTGACCTTTACCATCTCTCTGTGTCTCACACTCACTCAACCTCTTGCTCCACATCTCCTTTGGAACCCTGGGAGGAACCTGAGGATGTCTGGGATTTTAACCTGCGTTTAGGTCTTTAGGATCTGTGTGTAGTAGAATCATCCATCAAGTCTGTCTTGGAGTGGTTACAGTTTAATGGTTTAACTGGCAAACAGATGAGGAGAGTGCTAGGAGAAAGGTGTAATTGTGAGCTATATCATTCATCTGCTTTAATATCATCCAATTCTCAAACTGTACTGGGGCCATGCCGGTATCAAGCGTTTTAGAGTAGAAGTGCTGATTTAGGATGAGTTTTTCCTTTTAAATCACAATGAATAAGATTACATGGACAGGAGGGACTGATCCTAGATCAGCACTTCTACTCTGAGTCACTTTATACATAAGCTGCCAGCCCTGAAGATAGATATCTATCTATATATCTATCTATGTGTATATACACACAAAAGTATGTAGACACCCCTTCAAATTAGTGGATATGTCTAGGAGCAACAACGGCTCAGCCGCGAAGTGGTAGGGTGCACAAGCTCACAGAACGGGACCGCCGAGTGCTGATACGCGTAACGTAAAAAATCGTCTGTCCTTGGTTGCAACACTACAGAGATCCAAACTGCCTCTGGATGCAACGTCAGCACAAGAACTGTTCGTCGGTAGCTTCACGAAATGGATTTCGATTGCCGAGCAGCCGCACACAAGCCTAAGATCACCATGCGAAATGCCAAGCGTCGCCTGGAGAGGTGCAAAGCTCGCCGCCATTGGACTCTGGAACAGTGGATACGTGTTCTATGAAGTGATCTCTAGAGCAGTGGAAACACGTTCTCTGGAGTGATGACTCACGCTTCACCATCTGGTAGTCCAACGGATGAATCTGGGTTTGGTGGATGCCAGGAGAATGCTACCTGCCTGGAATGAATAATGCCAACTGTAAAGTTTGGTGGAGCATGAAAATGCCCCCTTGCACAAAGCGAGGTCCATACAGAAATGGCTTGTCGAGATCGGTGTGGAAGAACTTGACATGCCTGCACAGAGCCCTGACCACAACCCCAGCAAACACATTTGGGATGAATTGGAAAGCCGACTGCAAGCCAGGCCTAATTGCCCAACATCAGTGTCCGACCTCACTAATGCTCTTGTGGCTGAATGGAAGCAAGTCCCTGCAGTAATGTTCTAACATCTAGTGGAAAACCTTCCCAGAAGTGTGGAGGCTGTTATAGCAGCAAAGGGGGGACCAACTCCATATTAATGCCCATGATTTTGGAATTAGACGTTCGACGTGTGTCCACATACACTACGTGACCAAAAGTAACATTGCATTCTGGACATGGAGATATTGATTAATACAGCAAATACTATTTCAGCAAAAGCTGAAGAGTTTCTCATCTACAAACCGATTTGAGGGAACACAAAAAGCACACTTTAAATCATGGCACTATGCATAAAACATGATATCAACAGAAAGTATGGAATATTTTTCCTCCATGACTGCTCCTCCTCCTGTAGTTTCCATTTCCTCCTGTCCCTGGGAGTCAGGATGCAGCCACAGAGACACCGACTAATCCCAAACGGCTCCCTATTCCCTTTATAGTGCACTACTTTTGACCAGGGCCCTGGTCAAGAATGAACTGTAAAGGGAACAGGGTGCCATTTGGGATGCAAAAACAGTGGTCGGGCTACCGCTCTCCCTGACTCGTGCCACTCTCCCTGACGCTCTCCCTGACTGGACCCCCTCTACCGCTCTCCCTGACTCGCTTCCACTGACTCATCCCCCCCACCGCTTCCACTGAATGATTCCCCTAGCGCCCAATGTACCATGACATGTGGGTCCAGTATCTCTGTAATGTATATGAAATAAAACATGGGCAACCATGTTGTGATCTGTGCCCTCTGTAGCACCTACGGTCCAACAGTGACCAATGCACCATGGCGCCGGAGCTGAAACCAATTGTTTTTTTGTTTGTTTGTTTATCTGCGTTGTTTGGAACTTATTTTTTAACTCTTTTTGAAGATAATGTTGCCGCTACCATCTCTTATGACCGAAAATAACTTCTAGACATCAGAACTGCGATTACTCACCACAGACTAGCATAAGCCTTTTCCTTCTTTCACGACTCCAACGAGCCTGAGGCGGAGGATATATGGCTCCCTCGGGAACAGGCCCCGAGCCCCGTGGTCTGCGTGAAGAGGCGGAGAAAGAGAGGCCGGAGAGCGGGCTGCCTGCTGAGAAGTCGGAGGCAATCAAATAAACCCCCACTTCCCTCAATTCTGCTAGCAAACATGCAATCTTTAGACAATAAATGGACGAGTTATTGGGAAGATTAAACTACCAACGGGACATTAAAAACTGGAACATCTTATGCTTCACGGAGTCGTAGCTGAACGACGACAATACCAACATACAACTGGCTGGTTATACGATGTAGCGGCAGGATAGAAGAGCGGCGTCTGGTAAGACAAGGGGCGGAGGTCTATTTTGTAAACAACAGTTGGTGCACGATATCTAAGGAAGTCTCGAGCTATTGCTCACCTGAGGTAAAGTTTCTCATGATAAGCTGCAGACCACATTACTTACTGAGAGAGTTTTCATCTATATTCTTTGTAGCTGTTACATACCACCACAGTCAGAGACTGGCACTAAGATAGCATTGAATGACCAGTATTCCGCCATAAGCAAACAACAAAATGCTCACCCAGCGGCGGTGCTCCTAGTTGGGGCTAGGGGGCAGTATTGAGAATTTTGAAAAAAATGTGTGCCCATTTTTAACTGCCTCCTATACCAACTCAGAAGCTAGGATATGCATATTATTAACATATTTGGATAGAAAACACTCTGAATTTTCTAAAACTGTTTGAATGGTCTCTGTAAGTATAACAAAACTCATATGGCAGGCAAAAACCTGAGAAAAATACAAGCACACAGTGACAAAGGATTCATTTTGCACTTCCTACGGCTTCCACTAGATGTCAACGGATCTTTATAAAGTTGTTTGAAGCGTCTATGATGAACAGAGACCGGATGACAAGGAAGGGAAGTTGACGTCCCTGGGATGTCGTCACTTCATTATTGCGCGCACATGCGCGTTCATGTGAGGCGAGACATTTTTCAAAACGTTTTTCAAGACACAGGAGAGGTCGGGTTGAAATATTACTGATGTTTCACGTTAAAAATGGCCCTAAAGATTGAAGCTAAACAACGTTTGACATGTTTGAACTAACATAAATAGATTTTTTTTTAAACTTTTCGTCGTGACTTTTAACATTTTGAGGAGCCTACTGAATGCGCTAACAACATGGAACAACTTGGAGTTATTTGGACATAAATTATGAACTTTGTCGAAAGAAACCACATTTGTTGTGGACCTGGGATACCTGGAAGTGCCTTCTGATGAAGATAATCAAAGGTAAGGGATTATTTACAATAGTATTATTGATATTAGATGGTTGCAAGATGGTGCTAACCTGTATATCCTAGCCTATTGTTCTTATAGCATAGCACCCCGTTTATTGCAAAGTGTGATTTCCCAGTAAAGTTATTTTGAAATCTGGCAATGCGGTAGCATTTACGAGATGTTAATCTATAATTCTTTGAATGACAATATTATAATTTACCAATGTTTTCGAATAGTAATTTTGTAAATTGTAACGCTGCTTCACCGGAAGCATTTGAGGGAGAAAAAATTCTGAATTTCACCGTCACTGTAAAATGCTGTTTTTGGATATAAATATGAACTTGATGGAACAAAAAATGCATGTATTGTATAACATAATGTCCTAGGAGTGTCATCTGATGAAGATTGTCAAAGGTTAGTGCATAATTTTAGCTGGTTTTCTGCTTTTGGTGACGCCTGTCTTTGAATTGACAAAACATTACACACAGCTATTTTCAATGTACTCTCCTAACATAACCTAACTTTATGCTTTCGCCGTAAAGCCTCTTTGAAATCGGACAATGTGGTTGGATTTAGGAGATGTTTATCTTTCAAATGGTGAAAAATAGTTGAATTGTTTGAGAAATTGAAATTATTAGATTCTTGCAGTTTTTAATTTCCCGCCATGGTATCTTGTCAATAAATCCCATTAGCGGGATCAGAGCGGGAAGGGGTCCTCTAGAGGTTAATAAATGTACAACCATAGGGAAAACAACTCTGGACCACCTATACTCCACACACAGAGATGCATACAAAGCACTCCTTACCCTCCATTTGGCAAACCTGACCATAATTCCATCCTCCTGATTCCTGCTTACAAGCAAAAATTTAAGCAGGAAGCACCAGTGACTAGATCAATTAAAAAAAGTGGTCAGATGAAGCAGATGCTAAGCTACAGGACAGTTTTGCTAGCACAGACTGGAATATGTTCCGGGATACCTCCAATGGCATTGAGGAGTACACCACATCTGTCATTGGCTTCATCAATAAGTGCACCGATGACGTCGTCGACCAATGGCATTGAGGAGTACACCACATCTGTCATTGGCTTCATCAATAAGTGCACCGATGAGCCCTGGATTACAGGCAGCATCCGCACTGAGATAAAAGGCTAGAGCTGCCGCGTTCAAGGAGCGGGACTCTAACCCGGAAGCTTATAAGAAATTCCGCTATGCCCTCCGACAAACCATCAAACAGGCAAAGCATCAATACAGGACTAAGATCAAGTCCTAATACACCGGCTCTGACGCTCGTCGGATGTGGCAGGGCCTGCAAACCGTTACAGACTACAAATGGAAGCAAAGATGAGAGTTGCACAGTGACACAAGCCTATCGGACGAGCTAAACTACTTCTATGCTCGCTTTGAGGCAAACAACACTGAAACATGCATGAGAGCACCGGCTGTACCGGAAGACTGTGTGATCACCCTCTCCGCAGCCGATGTGAGTAAGACCTTTAGACAGGTCAACATTCACAAGGCCACAGGGCCAGACGGATTACCAGGACGTGTACTGCAAGCATGCGCTGACCAACTACCAAGAATCTTCACTGACATTTTCAACATCTCCCTTTTTCCGAGTCTGTAATACCAACATATTTTAAGCAGACCACCATTGTGCCTGTGCCCAAGAACACTAAGTTAACCTGCCTAAATGACTACCGACCCGTAGCACTCACGTCTGTAGCCATGAAGTGCTTTGAAAGGCGGGTAAGGGCGCACGTCAACACCATTATCCCAGAAACCCTACACCCACCCCATTTGCATACTGCTCCAACAGATCCACAGATGATGCAGTCTCTATTGCCCTTTCCCACCTGGACAAAGGAACACCTATGTGAGAATGCTATTCATTGACTACAGCTCAGCATTCAACACCATAGTGCCCTCAAAGCTCATCACTAAGCTAAGGACAGTGGGACTAAATACCTCCCTCTGCAACTGGATCCTGGACTTCCTGATGGGCCGCCCCCAAGTGGTAAGGGTAGGTAACAACACATCCACCACGCTGATCCTCAACACAGGGGCACCTCAGGGGTGCGTGCTCAGCCCCCTCCTGTACTCCCTGTTCACTCATGACTGCACGGCCAGGAACGACTCCAACACCATCATTACATTTGCTGATGACACAACAGTGGTAGGCCTGATCACCGACAACAACGAGACAGCCTATAGGGTGGTCAGAGACCTGGCCGTGTGGTGCCAGGACAACAACCTCTCCTTCAATGTGATCAAGACAAAGGAGATTATTGTGGACTACAGGAAAAAGAGGACCGAGCACGCCCACATTCTCATCGATGGGGCTGTAGTGGAGCAGGTTGAGAGCTTCAAGTTCCTTGGTGTCCACAACACCAACAAACTAACATGGTCCAAGCACACCATGATAGTCGTGAAGCAGGCACGACAAAACCTATTCCCCCTCAGGAGACTGAAAAGATTTGGCATTGGTCCTCAAAAGGTTCTACAGGTGCATCATCCGAGAGCATCCTGACTGGTTGCATCACTGCCTGGTATGGCAACTGCTCGGCCTCCGACTGCAAGGCACTACAAAGGATAGTGCGAACGGCCCATTACGTCACTGGGGCCAAGCTTCCTGCCATCCAGGACCTCTATACTAGGTGGTGTCAGAGGAAGGCCCTAAAAATTGTCAAAAGACTCCAGCCACAGACTGTTCTCTCTGCAACCGCACGGCAAGCGGTAACGGAGCACCAAGTCTAAGTCCAAGAGGCTTCTAAACAGCTTCTACCCCCAAGCCATAAGACTCCTGAACATCTAATCAAATGGCTACCCAAACTATTTGCATTGCCCCCCCCCCCCCCAGCTTCTACCCGCAAGCCATAAGACTCCTGAACATCTAATCAAATGGCTACCCAAACTATTTGCATTGCCCCCCCCCCCCACCCCACCACCACTCTCTGTTGTCATCTATGCATAGTCACTTTAATTAACTCTACCTACATGTACATACTACCTCAACTAACCGATGCCCCCGCACATTGACTCTGTACCGGCACCTCCCTGTATATATTGTTATTCTTTTACCGCTGCGCTTTATCGTAAATTCCGGACTATAAGCCGCAACTTTTTTCCCAGGCTTTGAACCTCGTGGCTTAAACAATGACACGGCTAATATATGGATTTTTCCCGCTTTCAATTTTTTTTTCAAAAAAAAACATTCTGTGACGTGCTCAGTTTTTTGGCGGCATGAAGCTTTCATTAGACCAATGAAATTGCCTAACGGGTTAAGGTTTACTGTTTAGATTAAATCGAGCGCTCTCAAACTTCCCATCATTCTGATTACGGTAGTCATTTTGTCACCCTCATTATGGCAAAGACACGGAGAAATGCATATGATGCAGCTTTCAAGTTGAAAGCGATTGATCTGGCTGTTGGAAAAGGAAATAGAGCTGCTGCACGGGAGCTTGGTCTTAATGAGTTGATGATAAGACGTTGGAAACAGCAGCGTGAGGAATTGACTCAGTGCAAAAAGACAACTAAGGCTTACTGCAAATGTTTTATTTTTTGTTACAAGCCGTGTTTCGTTAAAGCCTATTTATTTTTGTTACAAGCCGTGTTTCATTAAAGCCTGTGTAAAGTTCATTTGTTTCAATGTACCGGTAGGCACCTGCGGCTTATAGACATGTGCGGCTTATTTATGTTCAAAATAATATACTGCTCAAAAAAATAAAGGGAACACTTAAACAACACAATGTAACTCCAAGTCAATCACACTTCTGTGAAATCAAACTGTCCACTTAGGAAGCAACACTGATTGACAATAAATTTCACATGCTGTTGTGCAAATGGAATAGACAACAGGTGGAAATTATAGGCAATTAGCAAGACACCCCCAATAAAGGAGTGGTTCTGCAGGTGGGGACCACAGACCACTTCTCAGTTCCTATGCTTCCTGGCTGATGTTTTGGTCACTTTTGAATGCTGGCAGTGCTTTCACTCTAGTGGTAGCATGAGACGGAGTCTACAACCCACACAAGTGGCTCAGGTAGTGCAACAACCCAGCAGCAGGACCGCTACCTCCGCCTTTGTGCAAGGAGGAGCAGGAGGAGCACTGCCAGAGCCCTGCAAAATAACCTCCAGCAGGCCACAAATGTGCATGTGTCTGCTCAAACGGTCAGAAACAGACTCCATGAGGGTGGTATGAGGGCCCGACGTACACAGGTGGGGGTTGTGCTTACAGCCCAACACCGTGCAGGACGTTTGGCATTTGCCAGAGAACACCAAGATTGGCACATTCGCCACCGGCGCCCTGTGCTCTTCACAGATGAAAGCAGGTTCACACTGAGCACGTGACAGACGTGACAGAGTCTGGAGACGCCGTGGAGAACGTTCTGCTGCCTGCAACATCCTCCAGCATGACCGGTTTGGCGGTGGGTCAGTCATGGTGTGGGGTGGAATTTCTTTGGGGGGGGGGGGGGGTCGCACAGCCCTCCATGTGCTCGCCAGAGGTAGCCTGACTGCCATTAGGTACCGAGATGAGATCCTCAGACCCCTTGTGAGACCATATGCTGGTGCGGTTGGCCCTGGGTTCCTCCTAATGCAAGACAATGCTAGATCTCATGTGGCTGGAGTGTGTCAGCAGTTCCTGCAAGTGGAAGGCATTGATGCTATGGACTGGCCTGCCCGTTCCCCAGACCTGAATCCAATTGAGCACATCTGGGACATCATGTCTCGCTCCATCCACCAACGCCACGTTGCACCACAGACTGTCCAGGAGTTGGCGGATGCTTTAGTCCAGGTCTGGGAGGAGATCCCTCAGGAGACCATCCGCCACCTCATCAGGAGCATGCCCAGGCGTTGTAGGGAGGTCATACAGGCACGTGGAGGCCACACACACTACTGAGCCTCATTTTGACTTGTTTTAAGGACATTACATCAAAGTTGGATCAGCCTGTAGTGTGGTTTTCCACTTTAATTTTGAGTGTGACTCCAAATCCAGACCTCCATGGGTTGATAAATTGGATTTCCATTGATTATTTTTGTGTGATTTTGTTGTCAGCACATTCAACTATGTAAAGTAAAAAGTATTTAATGAGATTATTTCATTCATTCAGATCTAGGATGTGTTGTTTAAGTGTTCCCTTTATTTTTTGGAGCAGTGTATTTTTTATTCAGGTGCGCTTAATAGTCCGGGAAATTACGGTAATTACTTGATACTTTTCTCTTATTCTTATCCATATTTGTTTAAACTGCACGGTTGTTAGGGGCTCATAAGTAAGCATTTCACTGTAAGGTCTACACCTGATGTATTCGGCGCATGTGACTAATAAAATTTTATTTGATCCAGTGCTGTATCTCATATAACATATATATATTATAAAAACATTGTTCTTTTCTTTGCGCTCTGTCTGGGCTACCAAGATAGATGGGTTGGTGATGTCTGTGTCCTCCTGGTCTCTGTGGACTCACGGTCCTCCTGGTCTCTGTGGACTCACGGTAGTGTAGATCGTGTGGTTCATTCTAAAGAGAGAGATCTAGACCACCCCCATGAGTCAAAAAGGTACAGATGTCATAATGAATCACTGGGTGTCCCAAATCAAAAATATATATAGGACAAAACACACATCACGACAATAGAGACACCCCCCAACACTACATAAAAGAAAGACCTAAGACAACATAGCATGGCAGCAACACATGACAACACAGCATGGTAGCAACACAACATGGCAGCAGCACAACATGGTAGCAGCACAAAATATGGTACAAACATTATTGGGCACAGACAACAGCACGAAGGGCAAGAAGGTGGCGACAACAATACATCACGCAAAGCAATGAAAACTAGAATGTTTTTTCCCCCATGTCTTTATTGATGTGGTTTTCCCTACCGAAAGACAAACATTGTTCTCTAACCAAGAATATAATAACAGAACACCAGACCTGAATGAAAGATCATGATCAATATTGCCATAGTCATAACAGCATGTGCAAAGATTCTGTAATACGTAGAAATGTCACCTTTAAACTGCATCCTACTATACCGTTAGTTCATGTAAACCATTTCACGCGTGTGCACTGTGCATCAAATTCACAAACAAAAGAAAATAAAAAACATTGGGGAAATCCATTGCAACATAACACTTTTTTTGTGCGAGCACACAGTGTAGCAAAACAGCCGGCGCATGAACGGCCCGAGGCCGTTCTTATTTACAAGCAATAAAAAGCCTTACACCTGTTGATTGGTGGCAAGACTCGAACACTCGCCTCTGTGGGTGTTTCCCAACTGGCACCCTATTCCCTAGATAATACACTACTTTTGAGTAGGAATACGGCACCGTTTGAGTAGCATACCTGTACCATGGCTACTGCCAGATACCCATTCAAAATGGGCTTTCTCTGTGAAGTATAGCCTAGTGTACCAAGTTTGGAAAAGTTATTCAGACAATTGCCCATCGTCTCTGGGGGTAAACATTAGTTCAGTGGAAAACTCCAGGATCAAGACAGACAGGGCAAACCAAAAGACCAGTATTCACGCTAACCTGTTCCAACTGGACAGGATTTAGAAGAGTGGGTGCCAACTAGACCGCAGTTAGACAGACAGACAGACACACACACACACACACACAAAGAGAGAGTGAAAGAGAGACTGAGCCAATAAACTAGTGTCTCCCATCAAACTAGATAATCTTCCAAAAACACTCCAAAAAGGCCAGTAACCGGAATCAGAGGTTTTGTTGGACTTATCTGTTCCAGGTTCATTTTAAGCAATATTTATAATGTTACTTTCCTTGTAAAGTATGCAAAACACATTAAAATCTAGCAAAAGAATAATTAACAAATCAATTAATAATCATAAGAATGACTGATAATCATATCAAAACTATTCATAAGCAGCTTTTTAAAAGGATACTACAGGACTTTGGCAAGGAGTCCCTTTATCTCCTTCCCCAGAGTCAGATGAACTGGTGGAAACCATGTTTTAATACTCCGTGTCCAGTATGACTCTGGTTAAATAGATAAAGGGCCTCATTGCCAAAGTCCAGAAGTATCCCTCAACAACCTATGACAATTTAAAATATACAAGTGTCATACATGTTGTCAAATTTGGGCAATTAAAAATGAGGCCAGACCTTGCTTTGTTAGCTTCATTAGTTAAATGGATTCCAGTGGTACACCAGTGTGAATGATTGGGCCAAAGCCATGCCAAAAGCCAGGGGCTCAAATGAAACTCACATTAAATACAAAATACGGCCTGTACCCTCCTGGCTTGGTTAGTAACGTCTTACTGGGCTCCATGGCACACAAACATACGTTTTTACAGAACCAAACATGTTGACTTCCTGGCAGTCATTAATGTAGTAATGATTGAAAAGCAACAGCTGTCCATTGGTTGCCACATCCATGGTACACAGATCACCAAAGATAAATTAAAACAATTCAGGGGGTGCACACAGACAGCATTCATTGTGACGTTAGGACCAATTCAGGGGTGCACACAAACAGCATCCAAGTTTGGGGTTGCACACAAACAGCATTCATTGGGTAATTACACAGATCACCAAAGACAAATTAAAACAATTCAGGGGGTGCACACAAACAGCATTCATTGTAGAGTTAGGACCAATTCAGGGGGAGCACACAAACAGCATCCAATTCAGGGGTGAACACAAATAACATTCATTGTAACATTATCAGCTTTAAGTATGTTTAGTGTTTCAGAGGGTCTCCTTCCATAAAGAGTGAGAACGTTGAACCAATAGAATGCAATACCTGAAAACTTGGACGGATACACATTGCCTTCGAGACAGATTCTTGAAAAAAAATGTAATTAAAATATACTTTATAAAAAAGGCTGCAGGGCTACCCAGCAGGGCGACCCAGCTAGCACAGTTGACCGAATAGGTCTTTGGATACTGACAGCAGTACCTTTGACAGCAGTACCTCTGACAGCAGTACTCTGTAGAGTTATTGGAGGCATGAGTTTGGACATTTTTATTGCATTCCAAACGGTACCCTATTCCCGACACACATCACACAAACATGTTTTACCAGAGCCCAGGCCTGGTCAAAAGTAGTGCACTAGAAAAGGGAATAGGGAACAATTTCAGATGCAGCCTCCCTTTCAAAGTACAGTATGCAACTCCTGGTAGGGTTTGGGTGTTATACAGTGAGGGGAAAAAAGTATTTGATCCCCTGCTGATTTTGTACGTTTGCCCATTGACAAAGACACTCTTAAAGGGAGTGCTCCTAATCTCAGCTTGTTACCAGTATAAAAGACACCTGTCCACAGAAGCAATCAATCAGATTCCAAACTCTCCACCATGGCCAACACCAAAGAGCTCTCCAAGGACGTCAGGGACAAGATTGTAGACCTACACTCGGCCTGGGGCTCCATGCAAGATCTCACCTCGTGGAGTTGCAATGATCATGAGAACGGTGAGGAATCAGCCCAGAACTACACGAGAGGATCTTGTCAATGATCTCAAGGCAGCTGGGACCATAGTCACCAAGAAAACTATTGGTAACACACTACGCCGTGAAGGACTGAAATCCTGCAGCGCCCGCAAGGTCCCCCTGCTCAAGAAAGAACATATACATACCCGTCTGATGTTTGCCAATGAACATCTGAATGATTCAGAGGACAACTGGGTGAAAGTGTTGTGGTCAGATGAGACCAAAATGGAGCTCTTTGGCATCAACTCAACTCGCCGTGTTTGGAGGAGGAATGATGCCTATGACCCCAAGAACACCATCCCCACCGTCAAACATGGAGTTGGAAACATTATGCTTTGGGGGTGTTTTTCTGCTAAGGGGACAGGACAACTTCACCGCATCAAAGGGACGATGGACAGGGCCATGTACCGTCAAATCTTGGGTGAGAACCTCCTTCCCTCAGCCAGGGCATTGAAAATGGGTATTCCAGCATGACAATGACCCAAAACACACGGCCAAGGCAACAAAGGAGTGGCTCAAGAAGAAGCACATTAAGGTCCTGGAGTGGCCTAGCCAGTCTCCAGACCTTAATCCCATAGAAAATCTGTGGAGGGAGCTGAAGGTTCGAGTTGGCAAACGTCAGCCTGGAAACCTTAATGACTTGGAGAAGATCTGCAAAGAGGAGTGGGACAAAATCCCTCCTGAGATGTGTGCAAACCTGGTGGCCAACTACAAGAAACGTCTGACCTCTGTGATTGGCAAAACCCTTGTTGGCACCAAGTACTAAGTCATGTTTTGCAGAGGGGTCAAATACTTATTTCCCTCATTAAAATGCAAATCAATTTATAAAATTTTTGACATGCGTTTTTCAGGATTTTTTTGTTGTTATTCTGTCTCTCACTGTTCAAATAAACCTACCATTAAAATTATAGACTGATCATTTCTTTATCAGTGGGCAAACATACAAAATCAGCAGGGGATCAAATACTTTTTTCCCCTCACTGTATGTACTGCATACATCCTCATTCACCATCGACTAAGTGAACCCAGTTACTTTAAAGTGGCATTTTAAAGCAGAAATGTAGTTCTGTCTCTCTCTGTAGAGTCGACCTCTCTGAATAACCCCCTAATGAACCGCTCCCGTCGCTCACAACCCAAGGCATTCAGCAGGAAAAAAAAGGATTTTTAATAATTTGTGTGCCTGCTGCTGTGAATTAGCTACCGGTGCGTTTTTCTCTCCAGACATACTTGCTGACGGCACACAGGCTGGCACTCAAAAATGCTTATCATTACAAAAACTCATCTACTGGCTACCTTCCATTCCCCAATATTAGCACAAGTAAAATACATAAATAAAAACACTACTGAATAAATAAATGCTTTTTTCCCTCCCCTTTGTTTTAAATGGAACAAATTTTGGCACACAAGGTTCTTTGAGGTGCCAACCCCCCCTCGCCCCCTCTCCTCGGCTGGTGGTCTACATATGTGTGAGTGACACAACCTGTTCGGCACTAGCTCATCCCTCCCTCCTTTCCCTGGCATAACATTCCCCCTACTCCTTAAGCAGAGGAGTTTCCCCTCTCCCTGCCGCCCACCTCCCTCCCCTCTGCTCTGCTCCTTAACAGCAGGCTGCAGTACGTCCATCAGAAGAGCTGCATGAAGAAGTCAGGAGCCCAGTCCAGGGCGGTCTGGGCCACAGCCAGAGCGGCCGCCCCCAAGGTGGCTGAGATGCCCCACACGGCCATCTTGACGAGCTGGTTGGCAGCCTGGTTGGCATCCTGGTTCGGCTGCGTGTCCCTGGACAGGACCAGCTGGGAGTCTGGGCCTCCGAGGCCTCGGGCCCGGCCCTGGAGAAGCTGCCGACGTAGGACCGAGTCAGGCCGCTGCTGCTGAGTGGCCGTCTGGAAAGCCTTGAAACAGTTGATGGTGATGCTGGAGACAGACAGAAGTAGATACTGTCTGAGAGAAACACTTTCTCATCTCTGCTGAGTTAGTTATGGCTTACAAGAATACTGAAACGGTAGACAAATATATGTTAATAAGAAAGATTAAGGGAAAGAGACAGGTGAAAAAAAGTTAACAACCATATGGGAGGGAGGGAGGGAGGGAGGGAGGGAGGGAGGGAGGGAGGGAGGGAGGGAGGGAGGGAGGGAGGGAGGGAGGGAGAAAAGTAGGGAAGAAGGGAGGAAGGGAACAGTGCCCTATGGCCTTAACAAAGACACTTCATATGGCTACAGCTTTTTCTCAATTACATTAGCAACACAACACCAGCTAGTGCTGATGGGTAAGACCACAGCAACACACATTTTTTTATTTTTCTCCTCAACAGTTCGGAGAAAAACATCATTAAAAAATCATAAAATATTCACTTCCATTTCATTATCATCCCTCTGGAAGTAATAGTAAACATGGCGCTGCAATACCAAATGCAAATGCCTTTTTTCCTGATTATGAACCTTGCAACAAAAAAACGGGACGGTTAATGGCAGAAAAGCGCCTCTGGGAAAATGGTACCCTGAGTGTTCGTGCCTGGGCTGAGGGGCTCAATGTCTAAGTCGTTCGCTCTCCTTTTTTAAAGAGGGCTTTTAGAGTGTCCCCCTCTCCCATCTCTCTCCCTCTCATTAGTATAATTTGCTACTGCTCCCAGGCTGAAAATAGCTGACAGGTAACAGCAGAGCAATTAACTTTTAAACTTTCACTTTAAACAGCTTAACACCCCAGAGGGCCAGGTTGTTCTGATGAACCTCCTGTAGTGTACATACTGTAGTGGTACACCGATGACTCCTATCACTCACTCCTCTCCTACGGCATCCCAAATGACACCCTACTTCCTATATAGTGCACCACTATTGACCAGAGCTCTATGTGCCCTGGTCAAAAGTAGTGCACTAAATAGGGAATAGGGTGACATTTGGAATACACACTCTGTGTGACAGTGTACTGTGCAGTCGGTGGCTGGCTTAGCCCATGTTCTCTCCTCTCATTTGTCCTCCTGTTGAAAGGGACTAGGACCTCGCCAATGACCGTGACACTGAGGCTTTGAATACAGCTGACAGGATAGTGAGCTGATGACTGTGATCAAAGCAGCTCATTCTAAACCTTCAGGGAGTTGGGGGAAATATTTTGTCAGGTTGAGGTGGCTTTGCTGGTGTCTTAACTTAGAAATGAAGTATGTTGTCATTTCAGGGATATAGGGCCATTTCAAAATGAATTTGGCTATTGGCCTTGTGAGCCTTCCACCCTGTGCCCACCTGTCATTCTCTGTGACGTGGGCCGCAATAGTTGTGTATTCATGTTTTAATTAATGTTTAGCATTACTACACCAGTGATGCGTCCCAAATGGCACCCTATTCCCTAGGTCAAAGTAAAGTAGGGACACAACAGAGGTCAGACGGGTGAGTCGGCATGCAGCTGTCCTCGTGACCCAGAAGAAGCAGAGGATGTTAAGTGTGGTTGAGTCGTCACCGACAGGCCCTGTTCTGTTTGTCGTGGTGCCACCGGGAGCTGCTCTCTCAGCCGTGCAGTGTGACGCAACACTACCGCCCTGCTTGCACTCTCCCTCTTTACTTTTGAGTCCCTTTCTAGCTCTTTCCTTTGCCCTCCCCAGGATACACAGAATAAGTGGGTCACTAGTTCTAACACTTTACCTCACAGGTCATGTCATTCACCACTCTACTACTGAGCAAGGTGAGGGGACACGAGGTCATATGTTACTCTACATTAGGTCAAAGTTAAACAAACACGGACATGACCTTCCTTAACGAAGCTAATGCCAAGTCTCGAATAGGAGACCCCCACAGCCCACTCAGTCTGCCTAGCTCTCCTGGGTTGTATTCATTAGACACTAAAACAGAAGAAAACGGACTGAAACAGGGAGAATTCTACCTGAAATGCCCAATAAGTAATGCTACTTTTCCATTGCAAAACATTGTTTGCATTAATGATTATGACCCTGTCTTCTAGATGTCGCCTCCTCGCTCTACCCGATGTTACCTTTTGACTGACTGACTGACCTTACTACAGGAAGGAAGCAACCAGAAACCAGCCATCCAGAGAGCGTGGCACTATCAGTGTAACTACATTGCCTGTCAGGCAGACATTTGTATCCGGCTGTCACTCAAGGCCTCCTGTCAGCAATGTCATTTACCCCCGGAGAGGAATGACTGCAGCTCTAGTGGAAGGATACAGACCGAGAGACGACTGCAGCTCTAGTGGAAGGATACAGACCGAGAGACGACTGCAGCTCTAGTGGAAGGATACAGACCGAGAGACGACTGCAGCTCTAGTGGAAGGATACAGACCGAGAGACGACTGCAGCTCTAGTGTAAGGATACAGACCGAGAGACGACTGCAGCTCTAGTGGAAGGATACAGACCGAGAGACGACTGCAGCTCTAGTGGAAGGATACAGACCGAGAGACGACTGCAGCTCTAGTGGAAGGATACAGACCAAGGGACGACTGCAGCTCTAGTGGAAGGATACGGACCGAGAGACGACTGCAGCTCTGGTGGAAGGATACGGACCAAGGGACGACTGCAGCTCTAGTGGAAGGATACGGACCGAGGGACGACTGCAGCTCTAGTGGAAGGATACGGACCGAGGGACGACTGCAGCGCTGGTGGAAGGATACGGACCGAGGGACGACTGCAGCGCTGGTGGAAGGATACGGACCGAGGGACGACTGCAGCGCTGGTGGAAGGATACGGACCGAGGGACGACTGCAGCTCTAGTGGAAGGATACGGACCGAGGGACGACTGCAGCTCTAGTGGAAGGATACAGACCGAGAGACGACTGCAGCTCTAGTGGAAGGATACAGACCGAGAGACGACTGCAGCTCTAGTGGAAGGATACAGACCGAGAGACGACTGCAGCTCTAGTGGAAGGATACAGACCGAGAGACGACTGCAGCTCTAGTGGAAGGATACGGACCGAGGGACGACTGCAGCTCTAGTGGAAGGATACGGACCGAGGGACGACTGCAGCTCTAGTGGAAGGATACGGACCGAGGGACGACTGCAGCGCTGGTGGAAGGATACGGACCGAGGGACGACTGCAGCGCTGGTGGAAGGATACGGACCGAGGGACGACTGCAGCGCTGGTGGAAGGATACGGACCGAGGGACGACTGCAGCTCTAGTGGAAGGATACGGACCGAGGGACGACTGCAGCTCTAGTGGAAGGATACGGACCGAGGGACGACTGCAGCTCTGGTGGAAGGATACGGACCGAGGGACGACTGCAGCTCTGGTGGAAGGATACGGACCGAGGGACGACTGCAGCTCTGGTGGAAGGATACGGACCGAGGGACGACTGCAGCTCTGGTGGAAGGATACGGACCGAGGGACGACTGCAGCTCTGGTGGAAGGATACGGACCGAGGGATGACTGCAGCTCTAGTGGAAGGATACGGGCTACGGAGAGGGAAAGTGAGGGAGGGAGGGGGGTAGGGGGTATGTAGATGTCACTGTTAACTGTGAATTGGTATGGCAAACACTCACAACCACACACACAAAAAAAAAATCAGCGCCAAGCATCCTATCACACAACGTCATGACCTTCAAGATGTTAACACACGGACTTGTTTACAATCATACGATGCCTTTGCGTATGAAACACAGATTTTTAGACTGAGTATGAGAGAGAGGAAGGAAAAATGAATGCAGAGGCAACTCTTCGCTTCTCGTTGGAGGGAGCTCTGTCAGAGGTGATTGTGCACAAGGTCTAACTGGCTAATCCGTTTCCAACGCTTCTGTGCTTCCCAGCATGCTCGCTGTCGCTGCGCAGGAACCACTGCCGTGCCAGCCCACTCCACCCCCACCTCAACCCCCCACCGCCTGGCTCAGAGATGTGCCGGAGGTGATATCACTGTCCCCCAGTGCAGCCTCAGTGGAGGCCAAGCCGGCTACATCACAGTCCTGCTGGGCCAGCCGCCTCTCACAGTAAATCCAGAAGGCCGGGAGGGGAGGCCCCTCAACCAAACAGCCAACCAACCTACTGCTGCTGGAGGAGCTGATGCACTGGGTGGGGTACAGCTGGCAGCTTCTGCAGGAAAGAAGTGCTAGGCTAAATTCTGTTGATTTGATTGTGATAAATCACAATGTTTCTTAATCATCAGAAAATTGTCACTGAAGAGGCCTGAAAAAAGCTATTGAGGGAGAACTCTACATCACCACATCCTCCCCATTGTAGCCCATTCTAACCACATCCTCCCCATTGTAACCCATTCTAACCACATCCTCCCCATTCTAACCACATCCTCCCCATTGTAGCCCATTCTAACCACATCCTCCCCATTCTAACCACATCCTCCCCATTGTAGCCCATTCTAACCACATCCTCCCCATTGCAGCCCATTCTAACCACATCCTCCCCATTCTAACCACATCCTCCCCATTGTAGCCCTTTCTAACCACATCCTCCCCATTCTAACCACATCCTCCCCATTGTAGCCCATTCTAACCACATCCTCCACATTCTAACCACATCCTCCCCATTGTAGCCCATTCTAACCACATCCTCCCCATTCTAACCACATCCTCCCCATTGTAGCCCATTCTAACCACATCCTCCACATTCTAACCACATCCTCCCCATTCTAACCACAGCCTCCCAATTATAGCCCATTCTAACCACATCCTCCCCATTCTAACCACATCCTCCCCATTCTAACCACATCCTCCCCATTGTAGCCCATTCTAACCACATCCTCCCCATTGCAGCCCATTCTAACCACATCCTGTCCGGGGGTATCATCGGATGGGGCCACAGTGTCTTCTGATCCCTCCTGTCTCAGCCTCCAGTATTTATGCTGCAGTAGTTTATGTGTCGGGGGGCTAGGGTCAGTCTGTTACATCTGGAGTATTTCTCTTGTCTTATCCGGTGTCCTGTGTGTATTTAAATATGCTCTCTCTAATTCTCTCTTTCTGTCTTTCTCTCGGAGGACCTGAGCCCTAGGACCATGCCTCAGGACTACCTGGTATGATGACTCCTTGCTGTCCCCAGTCCACCTGGCCGTGCTGCTGCTCCAGTTTCAACTGTTCTGCCTGCGGCTATGGAACCCTGACCTGTTCACCGGACGTGCTTGTTGCACCCTCGACAACTACTATGATTATTATTATTTGACCATGCTGGTCATTTATGAACATTTTAACATTTTAACATCTTGACCATGTTCTGTTATAATATCCACCCTGCACAGCCAGAAGAGGACTGGCCACCCCTCATAGCCTGGTTCCTCTCTAGGTTTCTTCCTAGGTTTTTGGCCTTTCTAGGGAGTTTTTCCTAGGGAGTTTTTCCTAGCCACCGTGCTTCTTTCACATGCTTTGCTTGCTGTTTGGGGTTTTAGGCTGGGTTTCTGTACAGCACTTTGAGAATATCAGCTGATGTACGAAGGGCTATATAAAAATAAATTTGATTTGAAATTTGATCCTCCCCATTGCAGCCCATTCTAACCACATCCTCCCCATTGCAGCCCATTCTAACCACATCCTCCCCATTGTAGCCCATTCTAACCACAACCTCCCCATTGCAGCCCATTCTAACCACATCCTCCCCATTGCAGCCCATTTTAACCTCATCCTCCCCATTGTAGCCCATTCTAACCACATCCTCCCCATTCTAACCACATCCTCCCCATTGTAGCCCATTCTAACCACATCCTCCCCATTGTAGCCCATTCTAACCACATCCTCCCAATTGCAGCCCATTCTAACCACATCCTCCCCATTGTAGCCCATTCTAACCACATCCTCCCCATTCTAACCACATCCTCCCCATTGCAGCCCATTCTAACCACATCCTCCCCATTGCAGCCCATTCTAACCACATCCTCCCCATTGTAGCCCATTCTAACCACATCCTCCCCATTCTAACCACATCCTCCCCATTGCAGCCCATTCTAACCACATCCTCCCCATTGTAGCCCATTCTAACCACAACCTCCCCATTGCAGCCCATTCTAACCACATCCTCCCCATTGCAGCCCATTTTAACCTCATCCTCCCCATTGTAGCCCATTCTAACCACATCCTCCCCATTCTAACCACATCCTCCCCATTGTAGCCCATTCTAACCACATCCTCCCCATTGTAGCCCATTCTAACCACATCCTCCCAATTGCAGCCCATTCTAACCACATCCTCCCCATTCTAACCACATCCTCCCCATTGCAGCCCATTCTAACCACATCCTCCCCATTGCAGCCCATTCTAACCACATCCTCCCCATTGCAGCCCATTCTAACCACATCCTCCCCATTGTAGCCCATTCTAACCACATCCTCCCCATTCTAACCACATCCTCCCCATTGCAGCCCATTCTAACCACATCCTCCCCATTCTAACATCATCCTCCCCATTGTAGCCCATTCTAACCACATCCTCCCCATTCTAACCACATCCTCCCCATTGTAGCCCATTCTAACCACATCCTCCCCATTCTAACCACATCCTCCCCATTGTAGCCCATTCTAACCACATCCTCCCCATTCTAACCACATCCTCCCCATTCTAACCACATCCTCCCCATTCTAACCACAACCTCCCCATTGTAGCCCATTCTAACCACATCCTCCACATTGTAGCCTATTCTAACCACATCCTCCCCATTGCAGCCCATTCTAACCACAACCTCCCCATTGTAGCCCATTCTAACCACATCCTCCCCATTCTAACCACATCCTCCCCATTCTAACCACATCCTTCCCATTGTAGCCCATTCTAACCACATCCTTCCCATTGTAGCCCATTCTAACCACATCCTCCCCATTCTAACCACATCCTCCCCATTCTAACCACATCCTCCCCATTCTAACCACATCCTCCCCATTCTAACCACATCCTCCCCATTCTAACCACATCCTTCCCATTGTAGCCCATTCTAACCACATCCTTCCCATTGTAGCCCATTCTAACCACATCCTCCCCATTGCAGCCCATTCTAAAGTCAATCAGACAAATAGAGCCAGAAACCAGGGGTTGGAGTGCGGTGAAAGCTACTAATTTCATCTCCGCCCCAAGAACAATATTGGGGCATGTACCACACGACCCAGCCTTCCCAAATTACCCACTCCACCTCCCCCCACCTCCCCCTCTGATGGAGATGGGGGTTTTGCATGCTAAATAAGACAGCCCCATAATTACCTAGGGACTAGGCTTATTTAGTGGATAGCTGGCATCCGCACAAGCCCCCCCCCCCCCCCCTCTCTCTGTGGTGTGACGAGTGTGACGTTGAAAAGAGAATACATCCCAAACCCAGACGACTAACCCTCCCATCCGTCTCCACAACCTTTTCTGACAAGAGACAGGTTTTTCTGCTTCTCTCGCTGCCTGTCAGATCTGAAGTGAACCAGATTTCTGTCACTGGATCCAAAACACTGTTTAGAAGGCATTTCTGTCCACCAGGGAGACATGAATAGAGGGAGAACAACATTGCTCTTGCGGGCATGGTAAAGGTATTCATTACCTCCCGCTGGTGTTGATAGCATCATAAAAGTGAGACAAGCAACCTACCTGTGGGGGGAAAAAGGAGAAACGCACAGGGATCTACAGGCTCAATCTCACAGACCGACACATAGTGTTTGCATACAAAGGACTGGTATGCAAACAGGCAGGACTGAATGTCAGCCACATCACAATAGACACTAAGGAGGAAGAGGATCAGCTCCAGCATCATGAGGAGAATAGTCTGTGGTGTGGGCTGGGGGACTTTGTGCTCAACAACCCCACCTGCTGGACATGTGGAAAAACCACAGAGCGCTCTACTCTACTCGCAGTCTGAACAAAGTTAGATCTACTGCGAATACTACACAGGGGACTATCTCCCCTCACGTTCCCTATGTTTCAGGTCAGTTCAGACTAAAACCTGATTGTTGGATATGTGAATATTGTAAGTCTAGAGTGTGGTACGTTCAGCCCAACACACTATTGGGGGCACACTGCCTGCCCTCAAGGACACCTACAACACCAAGTGTCGCAGGAAGGCAAAGAAGATCATCAAGGACCTCAGCCACGGCCTGATCTCCCATCCCTCAGACGCAGGCAGTAGAGGAGCATCATGGCTAAAACTGACAGACTGGCTAATAGCTTTTACCCCGAGACGATCAGACTACGCAACAGCAACCACTAGTCAGCAACCTGACCCCCCTGTCCCCCTCCTGCCCCCCAGACTTCCTTTTTTGGCTTTGAGGTTCAGATCTGAATTTGAGGGATCTAGAGGATCCACGCCAGGCCTGAACAGTAAAATCCCATCCCTTACAACAGACAGACATCCAAGAGTCTGCAGGCTGGATGGAATCCCCTGCTGGGTCTACACTGCAGATAATCCACCGTCTACAAGCTCAATCTGACTGTGCTACATTTGGTTCCAAGTAATGTCTCCTCCATTACCAAGTGACTGGCAGGATCCACATCTCCATTAATTCCTCAGCCAGATGTAGCAGGAGCCTCTGTTCTTTAGATCATAGACCCTGACAACACTAGTCATAACACTGGACTACTAGTTGGTTGAAGCAGTCTCCTCCCCTCCCAAAGGTACTGTATTATAGAGGGAGACCCTGAAACACTCACCTCTTGCGGGACTGCAGAGCAGCACGCTTGGCCAGCAGGGAGGGTGGGTAGCGGGTAAAGAGGCAGTGGGCCTGGGTGATGAGCTCCTCGTAGGGCAGGTCCTGGGGGATCTTAGACAGGAGTTGGTGCACCATGGCCATGTCACACTCGGTTTGCTTCACCTCCTTCTCCCTGTGCAGGACGATCTACAAAGGAGACAGAATATTAGCATGCTCTGTCCCATTCAACCAATCAGTAGAGAGTAGTGACAATTCGTCTAGCTACATTCTGTTAAAACCCAATTAATACGTTTCAATACATTCATAGTAGATCAACGCCTACCATCAACGCCTACCATTATACACCAGACTGTGATCTCATCCGGGAGATGTGCGGTGAGTAACGATTGTGGGTTTTGGCCGGGCACACACCCCCCCCTCCGTGCCGAGTAACCTGAGCGGCAGGACGAACTACTGTGCCTGGTAACCTGAGCGGCAGGACGAACTACTGTGCCTGGTAACCTGAGCGGCAGGACGTACTACTGTGCCTGGTAACCTGAGCGGCACGACGAACTACTGTGCCTGGTAACCTGAGCGGCAGGACGAACTACTGTGCCTGGTAACCTGAGCGGCAGGACGAACTACTGTGCCTGGTAACCTGAGCGGCAGGACGAACTACTGTGCCTGGTAACCTGAGCGGCAGGACGAACTACTGTGCCTGGTAACCTGAGCGGCAGGACGAACTACTGTGCCTGGTAACCTGAGCGGCAGGACGAACTACTGTGCCTGGTAACCTGAGCGGCAGGACGAACTACTGTGCCTGGTAACCTGAGCGGCAGGACGAACTACTGTGCCTGGTAACCTGAGCGGCAGGACGAACTACTGTGCCTGGTAACCTGAGCGGCAGGACGAACTACTGTGCCTGGTAACCTGAGCGGCAGGACGAACTACTGTGCCTGGTAACCTGAGCGGCAGGACGAACAACATTTCCTGACTGCTTTGTATCCCGACTTCAAAAGGCCTCAGGCCCCCTTTGGTTTGTATGCAGCTCCAATATCTAGCAGGGGATAGGCTTATGGAAGGAGACGAAAGGGGCCATTTAAAGCAATCTAGCACAAACACAGCTAGTCCTCCACACCAAACCTCTGGTGAGTTCATTACAGTTGTTTAATTAACTGGTCTAGCTACAACAAAGTGCCCTGGATCCCTGTACTTGCTTGTGTGAGTGTGTGTGTGTGTGTGTGTGTGTGTGTGTGTGTGTGTGTAAAAAGATAAATCCTTGCCTTTTCTTTTTGAAAAACTTGTTGTTTTCTTTTGCTGCTGACAAGTAGTCAAAAAACAACTCCATTTACAAAGCGCAGAGCGAGAAAGACACATTTGAAGTTTGGCGAGATATCACTTCCCCAATACCATCTAATGAGAGCTTAGTGGAATGTGTGGACTACTTCGTGTTTTTTTGTCCATTAGTGACCACTGTCCTATACACTGAGAGGACAAAACATTAAGAACACCTGCTCTTTCCATGACAGACTCACCAGGTGAATCCATGTGAAAGATATTATCCCTTACTGATGTCACTTGTTAAATCCACTTCAAATCAGTGTAGATGAAGTGGAGGAGACAGGTTAAAGAAGGATTTTTAAGCCTTGAGATAATTTAGACATGGATTGTGTATGTGTGCCATTCAGAGAGTTAATGGGCAAGACAAAATAATGAAGTGCCTTTGAACGGGGTATGGTAGTAGGTTCCAGGCACACCGGTTGGAGTGTGTCAAGAACTGCAACGCTGTTGGGTTTTTCACACAACAGTTTCCCATGTGTATCAAGAATGGTCCACCATCCAAACAACATCCAGCCAACTTGATACAACTGTGGGAAGCATTGGAGTCAACATGGGCCAGCATCCCTGTGAAACGCTTTCGACACCTTGTAGAGCCCATGCCCTGACGAATTGAGGCTGTTCAGAGGGCAAAAGGGGGTGCAACTCAATGTTTTGTACACTCAGTGTAAATAAGAGTGCATCTCCGAATTCACCTCAGATAGTAATTTGAGCATGGTACAGTCACTTACAGAAAATACACACTGCACCAAAAATATGTTCAGCAGACAACTTGAAAGCACACAGGCGCAGGTACAGAGTAAGGCAGAAGAAACATGTCCATTCCTCACAAAAATGCACAACAACATATCTATTGTATTACTATAAAACAGAGGTCACAGTTCAAATGGTGGTTCTTACCACAGCAGCGAAGTAGATGGCCATCAAAGGGTGTGAAGCCAGGAAGAAGTCATAGAGCCTGAGAACGTGACGGAACTCAGACAGGACGTGGCCGTACCATGTGATGAGCCAGCTCAGAGCAAAGATGGTGCCCACCTCGGCCCTGCAGCAAAACACATGAAGGCAGTTATAATTTTTGGGATAATGTGATAGGCTAGAGGTACGATATATATATATATATTCCTCAAAAAAAATAAAGGGAACACTTAAACAACACATCCTAGATCTGAATGAAAGAAATAATCTTATTAAATTCTTTTTTCTTTACATAGTTGAATGTGCTGACAACAAAATCACACAAAAATAATCCATGGAAATCCAATTTATTAACCCATGGAGGTCTGGATTTGGAGTCACACTCAAAATTAAAGTGGAAAACCACACTACAGGCTGATCCAACTTTGATGTAATGTCCTTAAAACAAGTCAAAATGAGGCTCAGTAGTGTGTGTGGCCTCCACGTGCCTGTATGACCTCCCTACAACGCCTGGGCATGCTCCTGATGAGGTGGCGGATGGTCTCCTGAGGGATCTCCTCCCAGATCTGGACTAAAGCATCCGCCAACTCCTGGACAGTCTGTGGTGCAACGTGGCGTTGGTGGATGGAGCGAGACATGATGTCCCAGATGTGCTCAATTGGATTCAGGTCTGGGGAACGGGCGGGCCGGCCCATAGCATCAATGCCTTCCTCTGGCAGGAACTGCTGACACACTCCAGCCACATGAGGTCTAGCATTGTCTTGCATTAGGAGGAACCCAGGGCCAACCGCACCAGCATATGGTCTCACAAGGGGTCTGAGGATCTCATCTCGGTACCTAATGGCAGTCAGGCTACCTCTGGCGAGCACATGGAGGACTGTGCGGCCCCCCAAAGAAATGCCACCCCACACCATGACTGACCCACCGCCAAACCGGTCATGCTGGAGGATGTTGCAGGCAGCAGAACGTTCTCCACGGCATCTCCAGACTCTGTCACGTCTGTCACGTGCTCAGTGTGAACCTGCTTTCATCTGTGAAGAGCACAGGGCGCCAGCGGCGAATTTGCCAATCTTGGTGTTCTCTGGCAAATGCCAAACGTCCTGCACGGTGTTGGGCTGTAAGCACAACCCCCACCTGTGGACGTCGGGCCCTCATACCACTCTCATGGAGTCTGTTTCTGACTGTTTGAGCAGACACAAATGCACATTTGTGGCCTGCTGGAGGTCATTTTGCAGGGCTCTGGCAGTGCTTCTCCTGCTCCTCCTTGCACAAAGGCGGAGGTAGCGGTCCTGCTGCTGGGTTGTTGCCCTCCTACGGCCTCCTCCACGTCTCCTGATGTACTGGCCTGTCTCCTGGTAGCGCCTCCATGCTCTGGACACTACGCTGACAGACACAGCAAACCTTTCTGCCACAGCTCGCATTGATGTGCCATCCTGGCTGAGTTGCACTACCTGAGCCACTTGTGTGGGTTGTAGACTCCGTCTCATGCTACCACTAGAGTGAAAGCACCGCCAGCATTCAAACGTGACCAAAACATCAGCCAGGAAGCATAGGAACTGAGAAGTGGTCTGTGGTCCCCACCTGCAGAACCACTCCTTTATTGGGGGTGTCTTGCTAATTGCCTATAATTTCCACCTGTTGTCTATTCCATTTGCACAACAGCATGTGAAATTTATTGTCAATCAGTGTTGCTTCCTAAGTGGACAGTTTGATTTCACAGAAGTGTGATTGACTTGGAGTTACATTGTGTTGTTTAAGTGTTCCCTTTATTTTTTTGAGCAGTATATATATATATATATATATATATATACATACACACTCACATACATACGTGGACACCCCTTCAAATTAGTGGATTTGGCTATTTCAGCCGCACCCGTTGCTGACCGGTGTATAAAATCGAGCACCCAGTCATGCAATCTCCATAGACAAACATTGGCAGTAGAATGGCCTTACTGAAGAGCTCTGCGACTTTCAACGTAGCACCATCATAGGATGCCACCTTTCCAACAAGTCAGTTCGTCAAATTTCTGCCCTGCTAGAGCTGCCCCGGTCAATTGTAAGTGCTGTTATTGTAAAGTGGAACCGTCTAACCGAGTGATGAAGCGCATAGCACGTAAAAACTGTCTGTCCTCGGTTGCAACACTCACTACCGAGTTCAAAACTGCCTCTGGAAACAACGTCAGCACAAGAACTGTTCATCGGGAGCTTCATGAAATGGGTTTCCACGGCCGAGCAGCCACACACAAGCCTAAGATAACCATGTGCAATGCCAAGCGTCGGCTGGAGTGATGTAAAGCTCGCCGCCATTGAACTCTGGAGCAGTGGAAACGCGTTCTCTGGAGTGATGAATCATAGTTCATCATCTGGCAGTCTGACGGACAAATCTGTGTTTGGAGGATGCCAGCAGAACGCTACCTGCCCCAATGCATAGTGCCAACTGTAAAGTTTGGTGGAGGAATATTAATGGTCTGGGGCTGTTTTTCATGGTTCGGGCTAGGGTCCTTAGTTCTAGTGAAGGGAAATCTTAACACTACAGCATACAATGACATTCTAGACGATTCTGTGCTTTCAACATTGTGGCAACAGTTTGTGGAAGGCCCTTTCCTGTTTCAGCATGACATTGCCCCTGTGCACAAAGTGAGGTCCATACAGAAATGGCTTGTTGAGATCAGTGTGGAAGAACTTCACTGGCCTGCAGAGCCCTGACCTCAACCCCATCCCTGCAGCAATGTTCCAACATCTAGTGGAAAGCCTTCCCAGAAGAGTGGAGGCTGTTGTAGCAGCAAAAGGAGGGTCCAACTCCATATTAATGCCCATAATTTTAGAATTAGATGTTTGACGAGCAGGTGTCCACATACTTTTTTGGTCATGCAGTGTGGTCATGTAATGTAGTCAAAGGTAGAGGAAAGATGGAGGAGAGAGTGTGCTGAAATAGCAGTGGGCCGGATTCCAACAGCCTAGGCCATGTGAACATGTCAAGTGAATTCAAAGTACATCGTCACAGAGTCTCAATACACTTTACAAGAGGAAATAAACAGCAACAACATCGCTCAACCTCTCATTATAAAAAGCAACAGCAACATCAACAGCTAATTTGTACACTGGCTAATGAAAAAACACCAGTTGAAGTCTCACTAGCTGATGTCACAGGAGGTTGGGGATGATGGGTTTGTGGTAATGGCTGGAGCGGAATTACTGGAATGGTATCGAATACTTTCCATGTGTTTGATGCCATTCCATATGTTCTGTTCCAGCAATTATTATGAGTTGTCCTCCCCTCAGCAGCCTCCACTGGTTGATGCACAGAAAAATTCAATCTCCTGCTGCTGCTGGGGGGGGGGGGGGGGCAGCGCTTATCCTGTATTTGCCTCCAAAGTGGGGATGGATGTCTTAGTGAAATGTGTAAATAAAAGGCTACATCCCACAGGGCTCTGGTCAAAAGTAGCACTATATAGGAAATGGTTTCCATGGAAATAGGGTGCCATTTGAGACACACCCACAAGTTATGCCGATGCCAGCTTCTGTGAGTAAGGACGGTCACACACTGATGATGTAATTATAGACTACAGAGAGCCCAGTCCTAAAGGCAAGGCATTAGGCACGGTTCACTACAGAAGCCCTTTGGACTGCAGTTCTTAATGCAGCTCTATTTTAGGAGCCAAAAATGGCTCTTGGGTGATTGCACGCCAGCGGGAGCTGAAAAATATTTTGGTATCTCAGATTGTTCTGGCAATTCTCACATAGGAACGTCATGCTTTT
Source organism: Salmo salar (assembly GCF_965601325.2). Taxonomy (NCBI): domain Eukaryota; kingdom Metazoa; phylum Chordata; class Actinopteri; order Salmoniformes; family Salmonidae; genus Salmo; species Salmo salar. The sequence continues at coordinate 36,220,238 of NC_138317.1, forward strand.
TACTTTTTAATGTCTTAAAATGAACAAATTCAAAAAAGGTAGATATATTTGTAATGTTGAATAAATGTGTGATGTTTAATTTCAGAATCTAGACATACTCCATATTGTATAGCACACTATAAGGAGGATAACGACAGCAAGATGTCTATATCATTTACGGTTCACAGATCATAGGGTCTTACATGACAAATCTAAAAAAGCGCTTAAAATGTCTGCTTTCAACAGCTTTTTCTCAAAAATGGTTGGTGATACAAAATGTAAAAAGCATTTCAAAACATCCTTCCTCTCAATTAAGTTTATTATGTGAAAATTGCCAGAACAATCGGAGATACCTAAAAAAATTCTGCTGGCGTGGAACGATCCTTTTCTGAGTTGTTATTTCTGGGCTTGGCAGGAGAACAACTCATTGTACTCTTGAGTGCCGCTCATTTAAATCCCCTGTGTCTAACATCCATAAGCAGCCCTATAGCCAACTGAACATTTAGGACGGAAACCACAACAGCAACAATCATTGCATTGTCAAATGTCTTGCCTCTATAAACCTTTCATTTTGTTAAAATTAAGTAACGCCTACTTATAAAAACTAGGCTAAAGAACTGTTCTAGCATCAAATACTTCTTCAGGTAGCCTAAAAGGTAGCCTAAAAACAGTGGCAGCAGGGCCAGACGGAGCACACCAAACCTGTGGGCTTCTGTCTCAAATAGTACCCTATTTTCTAGGTAGGGCACTAGCCTACTGTACTTTTGACCAGGACCCATAGAGCTCTGGTCAAAAATAGTACACTACATAGGGAGATATGATGCAATCTGGGATGCACCCTTCTGCTCGTGGCCCTACACTAGCCTACAGTGACCAGAACAGAGACAGCAGGTTAGAAACCTCCCTCCTGCCAGCCCGTGTCCCAAGATGCACCCCTATTCAATATTTAATAACTAGATCCTCCTATTCTCTACATTTTACATGGCGCTACTATCAAAAATAACTTTATTTTCTATCAGGGCCTGGGGACACTCTGCACGCAACAGAGAAAGACGGAGGGAGTGAGTGAAAACTCAACACTAGAGGTTTATGTGATACAGGTTACCCCATAAAATTCCAACGCAACACCCAGGACACAAATAAGACGAGGACAATATCAAGTACTGTGGTAGTGCGTGTTAGTACACCACACACTGGGGTTTTAAGAGGGTTGGTTACACACACACACACTTTGACCAGCATTCAAATAAAACACAGCTTCAGGTTTTGAGTCTAAACATTGATCCTTATCTAACGCGTTACATTTCCTCTGAGCTGTATGAAAGACATGTCTAGCGTGCAAAAACAAGAATGTCCTCAACCATGCGACTTGCCAACGCAACAATCATATTGACGTTGAAAAAACCTTAAGATGGTTGACAATCAAGACACTGACAGAACAGTGACAGCACAGTGGAAGGCGGTGGAATCCTTTGACTGGCTGACAGCTAGCTGTGGAGACAGGAAACCAGGGCCCATTCTTAACTCAGTCTTCCAATTAAATCCCACCGTGCTATACGTTCTTGTCAGACCATCAATTATACAAACACATCAAATAAATAAGAAATCCAGTCTTTCCTCATTCTCTAGCCCTCTGTTCTGATGTCTCATACTAACTACACACACTGATGGCAAGGCAGGTAGAGACAGATTGATTTTACTCTATCCCATCGATTACTTCTCTCTCAGTTTGACTCGAGTGTAATTAATATCCTGGCTGCGACAACCTACCTTTCCAAGACAAACATGTACACTCTACTGCCCCCTTCAGGAGAGAAGAGTGGGAAGCATGGCCGGTGTTCATAAAGCATCTCAGAGTAGGAGTGCTGATCTAGGATCGGCTTTGCTTTTTGGATAATAATGAATACAATTACATGCACATGGGAGAACTGATCCTAGATCAGTATTCTACTTTCAGAGCCTTCATGAATATGGGCGTACACAAGTAAACACATTTTATGTATACACTGGATGTCAAATATATATATTTGACATCCAGTCAAAAGTTTTAGAACACCTACTCATTAAAGGGTTTTTCTTCATTTTTACTATTTTCTACATTGTAGAATAATAGTTAAGACATCAAAACTATGAAATATCACATATGGAATCATGTAGTAACCCAAAAAAAAAACAAAAAAAAAAGTGTTAAACAAATCAAAATATATTTTATATTTGAGATTCTTCAAATAGCCACCCTTTGCACACTCTTGGCATTCTCTCAACCAGCTTCACCTGGAATTATTTTCCAACAGTCTTGAAGGAGTTCCCATATATGCTGAGCACTTGTTGGCTGCTTTTCCTTAACTCTGCGGTCCGACTCATTCCGAACCATCTCAATTTGGTTCAGGTTAGGGGGATTGTGGAGGCCAGGTCATCTGATGCAGCACTCCATCACTCTCCTTCTTGGTCAAATAGCCCTTACAAAGCCTGGTGGTGTGTTGGGTCATTGTCCTGTTGAAAAATAAATGATAGTCCCACTAAGCCCAAACCAGATAGGATGGCGTATCGCTGCAGAATGCTGTGGTAGCCATGCTGGTTAAGTGTGCCTTGAATTCTAAATGAATTCTAAATGAATCACAGACAGTGTCACCAGCAAAGCACCCCCACACCTTCTCCTTACAGTGGGAAATACACATGTGGAGATCATCCGTTCACCCACACCGCGTCTCAGAAAAGACACGGCAGTTGGAACCAAAAATCTCCAATTTGGACTCATCAGAACAAAGGAAAGATTTCCACCAGTCTAATGTCCAATGCTTGTGTTTCTTGGCCCAAACAAATCTTTTCTTGTTATTGGTGTCCTTTAGTTGTGGTTTCTTTGCAGCAATTCGACCATGAAGGCCTGATTCACAGTCTCCTCTGAACAGTTGATGTTGAGATGTGTCTGTTACTTGAACTCTGTGAAGCATTTATTTGGGCTACAATTTCTGAGGCTGGTAACTAATGAACTTATCCTCTGCAGCAGAGGTAACTCAGTGTCTTCCTTAACTGTGGCGGTCCTCATTAGAGCCAGTTTCATCATAGCGCTTGATGGTTTTTGCGACTGCACTTGAAGAAACTTTCAAAGTTCTTGAAATGTTGTGTACTGACTGACCTTCATGTCTTAAAGTAATGGACTGACGTTTCTCTTTACCTATTTCAGCTGTTCTTAACATAATATGGACTTGGTCTTTTACCAAATAGGGCTATCTTCTGTAAACCAACCCTACCTTGTCACAACACAACTGATTGGCTCAAACGCATGAAAAAGGAAATAAATTCCACAAAATAACTTCTAACAAGGCACACCTGTTAATTGAAATGCATTCCAGGTGAATCTGGAATGAATCTGGAATGAATTCTCAACCTCATGAATATGGTTGAGAAAATGCCAAGAGTGTGCAAAGCTGTCATCCAGGCAAAGGGTGGCTATTTGAAGAATCTCAAATATATTTTGATTTGTTTAACACATTTGTTTAACACATTTGGTTACTACATGATTCCATACGTGTTATGTCATAGTTTTGATGTCTTTACCATTATTCTACAATGTAGAAAATAGTAAAAATAAAGAAAAACCCTTTACTGTCACATACACCAGATAGGTTTCACCTAACCTCTGATGTGTGAATATTTATTTATTTATTTAACAAGGCAAGTCAGTTAAGAACAAATTCTTATTAACAATGACGGCCTAACAAAAGGCCTTCTGTGGGGATGGGAGGTGGGATTAAAAATACTATTAAAATTAAAAATAAATTAAATATAAATACAGGACAAAACACACATCACGACGAGAGAGACAACACAACATAAAGAGATACCTAAGACAACAACAAAGTAAGGCAGTAACTCATGACCTGAACCACCTACTGAGATGTGCCTTTTGTTTAGTAAATCAGATGATAATATGAGGTGCTAGGGAGGCTGGATTGGGTCTTTAACTCTAACAAATCCACACAAAAAAACGAATAATTACCTCAGCATAAAATCATGTAGCTGTGGATCAACTTGCTCCAGTATTGGCATTAGGTAGTTCAGTATGTGCTTGGTGCTGTCCATGGTAGGATCCATGAAATCCCTGCAGGAGCATAGCGTGGCCATGATGGACACAGAAGGGAAGCCATCTTTGTTGTGTTAAAATGTTAAAACAAGGGGTATAATAAGAGAACAGGGTCGCAATATTATTTGAAATCTTTCAAATACTTGTCAAATAAAAATAAAATAATGTTGCATGTGTCGTAAAACAACAGACTAACAGTAAAAATCTGTGTTTGATTGAGCTTGCCTGGCGCAATGAAACCAATGGAATAGTCTGAAAATTGCCATGCCCACCCATCTGGCACTACAGTCAGGCTCAAGCAAAATCTCACAGTAGTTGAAAGATTTCAAATACTATTTCAACTCAGGCCTGGGCTGTTATTTATTCATAAAGCGTCTCATAGTAGGTGTCCTAATATAGGATCAGATTTACCTTTAATATTGAATAACATTACACTGTATATGGGTAGGGGGGGACCTGATCCTAGATCAGTAACAAAAGCAATAACCCTCATAATCAATAACATTATACTGTATTATTGGCAGGGGGGGGGGGGGGCAGATCTGATCCTAGATCAGTAACAGCAATAACCCTCATAATGTATAAGATTATATACAGTGTGGGCAGGGGGGACCCGATCTGATCCTAGATCAGTAACAGCAGCAATAATCCTCATATCTACCTGAGGTGGTGATTGGAAAGGGTCTCCACCATGGCAATGGCCATGCGCTCTCCAACCACCAGTAGGAAGGTGACCACGATGTCATGGTAACCCTGGTAGTAGTGTAACGCAGGGTTCTTCTGTAGGACAACCAGGATGATGTCGATCAGCTGTTCCTGTAGTACCTGCCTCTCGTCCACACGCATGCCTGGGGAGAGGGGAAGAAAACATGGCTGTATCTCAATACTGACTGGGGAGAGGGGAAGAAAACATGGCTGTATCTCAATAGCGAATGGGGAGAGGGGAAGAAAACATGGCTGTATCTCAATACTGGTTGGGGAGAGGGGAAGAAAACATGGCTGTATCTCAATACTTCGGGAAAAAATTAAAAATATTACAAATTTAAAAAAAAAGAGATAGCAGCAAACTCTTTCGCTCTGATTCAATCCATATATTAACAACCAACGTCTAGGCAGCAAACTGCAATCACTAGAGCTTCAGATACTCGTCTCAACCTCAGTGTCTCCATACCTGTCAACTGTTTGCTTTCATCATTTAATTAACTTCAAGAACACTAGACACTGATACAAGCAGCCCATCTCTGGTAGACACAAGGACTGGATTGAAGTCGGTTTCCATCATATTGGTTTTAGTTTTAATAATCAAGTCTCCTTCAATCAGTGGTCATGATGAAGAAAAGGAAATCAGGAAATGCTTAAGGAAGCCACTGAAGAACAGTATTGAGATGCCCCCCAGTAAGACCCTGAGTTAACTGACAAAGGGAGGAGACCGTGAAGTATCAGCTGACCCCTGATCAGATCAAATGCATGTACAGTGAGTGAGTAACTTCCATTCTATTTTATTCAATGGCAGGGAGTAAGTTGCCTCTACTCTAATGTATTATATTCTATTGTATTCTATGTCAGGCACAGTGAGTGAGTTACCTCTTGGGAAACGTTTCATGGACCTCCTGACATCAAGGAGCACCTGGTTGAAGTCCTTGTGGTTCTCTCGGATATCCTTGGCTGGAATCAAAACACAACTGCTTGGTGTCCACCCCCCTCCCAACCATTGGTTTCAGTTGAACATACAATATTCATCAGTACTACTGCCAAAGGCCTTGAATGTTGCTTGTGGGGTATTTACGTTCCTCTGTTGCACAGTTTTGAGGACTAAGGATGAGTCAACGTTGATAGAAGCCACCTGAAGTTAATGAGGTTAATAGTAGGCTACATTCATTTAACATACATCAACGGACTATAGACAGCTAGATGCATGCTGACACAATGTACAACTTGGCGTCATAGGGATAGTTTCTACAGCCATGTCTCAGGGCAATGGCCAACTGCAATAATGGGCATCCATATTCCTCACATGTAAACATCTCACTCACTTGGTTTAGCAGGCAAGTTGTACACATTGACGCTGAGCAGCTTGGGCCAGACTTTCCTCCTGATCTCGTCTGTTAGAAGGCCTCCCTCGCTGATGGCCGCCCTCCGCAGGGTCTCAATGTCCACAGGGTCACAGTTCAGGGCCTGGTGGATCTCCACCAGCTTCAGCTTTTTCCACGACTCATGCTCTGTTTGACAACAGAAAATATGAATTGAGATCATACATGTCGTTCAGATAGCAGTACGGTCTTGACTGTGGTCACGGTTGGCTTGGATGATATCCCCAGTATTTATTGAGTACCACTGCAAGCAACAGCTCTTGTCTATGCTGGTATGTTGAAATCACTTTTTGTCAGTCAACTCCTTTGACATAATGCTATTTAAAGTGCTTGCTTTTCACACTTAATACTATGTTACTAATTTGAAATGTAGTGCATATAGTTAGCAATAGTATCCCACCAATCTATTTCAATCTTGCTTTGCTTCAACTGCATGGGCAACTTTACTGACAGTAACTACTTTCACTTATGCAGGTTGACATGTTTTGAAAAAGAATGAGTGATTATGAATTCTAGAATGTGCATTTGTATTGCCATTAAGAATGATGGTTCATATGGATAAATCCCATCCAGGCTCTGCTCTGGGTCAATCGATGGTCACATTGCTTTGTTGTTCCACGTAGCATGTTGGGCAGCTGGCCAGCCGACAGAGGACTCATACAGAGCTAGTTACACGAGAAGCTATGCATCTATTCAATTATCAACTGTACAACTATTCTCACCATGTACTATATGGGTAGATTATCTGCAATTTGGTAATGATTTAGTACTGATTGATTAAGTTTACCTCCATGTTGCTGTGCATTCCCATTCACCCGGGCTCCTGTACCTTGCTGGTGTTTCCTTCCCTTTTTCATATCCTGTTAAAATTAATAGAGCATCAACAGTACATATGTTTTGCTATCGGCACTTGCAGATATAAATCCAGCTTTAAAATAGTTTATCTAACGACAGAAAACAACAATTAAAACGAATTCAGAGCATGAGCTGTCATTTGTCAAACAGCTGTTCCTGTCCATCGGCACTTGTCCCAGGAAATCAACAGAGGTATTTATTTTGAGGAGGGATTTATATTTTTATGTTATCTGATTGGTGAAAAAGGATCTCCTTCTAAAAATCTACGCATCTTATTGGCTCATTCACTGTCAATTGTAAATAGATTAAGGCGGGCTCAATGTATTAGCATTTGTAGTTTTATGTTCTCACCGATTTCATCGTCTGGTAAGCAAATTCGTGGCTATGAGTGGACTTTGAGCAAAAACACATGTTTATTAATAATATTTCACATATTTTATAGGGCTTTTTTTTATAATGACTTAATCCAAAAGTATTAAAACGGTGCGCCACTTGGCAGCACCAAAAGAACTTCAACTCCCGAAGTCCTCGTCGGTTCACTTCAGGACGACAGAGCGAGCCCCCATAGAATCTCATACAAACTATCGCTCCTCCTCAATCAACCGAATGTTGGCGTTTACAACAGGGACTGCAGCCCGCTCCTCTACAGCTTGCTGACAACACGGGCTGGACTTTCCAGCCGAGACTTGAGGGAGAAACGTCTAGTGCAATTCCAGCAAGATAAGGTTGAATGTATCAAATTTAGGAAATGGGCGACAGAAACGATAGAGTCCCAATGATGACAGGCAGGACAAGGAGATCAACCATCGGCCCCACGCCAGCTGGGGGCAATTCGAAACAAGCCAATGGCAGCAAGCAGAGCAGCGCAGGGGAAAAAACGCCAAGCCATCCGAGCCACAGCAACGGGAAGGTGAAGAAGGAAAAACAGGTGCACGAGCCGGTCAGGACACCACAGGAGAGGAGCAAAATATGCGAAAGGCTCAGGTAAAGCATGACACAGAAGCATAACACACGGCTTTTTGAGGTCACAGACACGTATTCAATCCCTGATGTCTTCAGTTCTAGCTGCCTGTCACTGATCTTTTGTCACTCAGAATGTTATGTATTGAAGGCCTTTGGTATTAACTATAGGTTCCTCATAATATGAGGCCAAAGACTAATCAGCTAGGTTCACTTACGCCATGTATGTTCTCTTTGCTTAGCTACGTGTTTGAGAGAAATCTAGGCCACATGTCTATAGGCTACATTTGCAGATCATGTATTCTGCAGTGAATGTAAATGTGTAACACCAGTGGAGCTATGGCTGTACACCATTCAGTGATCCTCAATCTTGGTCCTGGCTGGATGACGCACAACAAAGTCTGTTGATTCAACTAATCATCAACTCCTTTTTACTGTCTCCCCAGCTGCCATGTCCTCCAGGAGTCCCTGCTCAGCTCAGCCAGTGGATACAGTAACTACAGAGGCATCCTGAACTGGTGTGTGGTCATGCTGGTAAGTGCGAGCCTGCCTTCTGTACATAGCAAATTGCACATTAAATTGTCATCCACCTCCTATGATTAAGGAAATATGGACATGTACACACCATATAAATATAATTATTAATCATTCTATTTCTATGGTACACACTCAAAAAAAATCTCATTTGTTTTTAAAAAACAATACTTTTTTGGGGGGGTTGGATGACATAATGTGATTAATAAGGAGCATGCTACACTTGATGCACTTTTTTCTTCCAATTATTGATAAGCATGCGCCTATTAAGAAACGGACTGCTAGAGCTGTTAACAATCTGTAGATTGATGAGGAATTGAAAAGCTGTATGGTTGGGTGGGACGATGCAAAAGGAGTTCACATCTGATTGGCAAACTTACTGTAAATTGAGAAATTATGTGCCTAAACTGAACAAAAAGAAGAAATTGTCTTATGAAACCAAAATAATTGAAAAAGTATGATTGGGGAAAAAAGTGTTGGAATACTTGAAATTAAATAATGGGCAGAAAGACAAATTCAACTCCATCTCTCATTGAATCAGATGGCTTATTCATAACAAAACCTTCTGATGTTGCCAATTACTTTAATGACTTTCTTTGGCAAACTAGGCATGAAATGCCAACAACATATGCATGCATAAAATACCTAATAATGAAAGAAAAGCATTGTAATTTTGAATTCTATAAAGTTAGTGGAAAAGTTGTCCATCAATAATGAGAAACCACTTGGTATAGACAACTTCGATGAAAGGCTACTGAGAATAGTAGCGAAATATATTGGCTCATATCATTTTTTATTTTATTTATTATTAACAATGTTTGTCCTCAGACCTGGAGGGAAGCCAAAGTCATTCCACTACCTAAGAATGGTAAAGTCCACTTTACTGGCTCTAACAGCTGACCAATCAGCTTACAGCAAACTTCTGGGAAAAATTGTTTTTGACCAGATACAATGCTATTTCTCTTTAAACAAATTAACAACAGACTTTCAGGGCACTCAACATGTACTGCACTGACAAAAATGACTGCTGATTGGTTGAAATAATAAGAAGATTGTGGAAGCTGTACTGTTAGCTTTCATTATAGTCTTTGATATAATTGACCACACTTGTTTAAAAAAAAAAACTTGTTATGGCTTTTCAACCTCAGCTCTGAATCCACAATATGGCAATATTTCTAATAGAACACAAGGTTTTCTTTAAAACATGTAAATGTCTGGTGTACCGCAGGGCAGCTCTCTTGGCCCTCTACTCTTTTCTATATTTACTAATGACCTGCAACTGGCATTAAGCAAAGCCAGTGTGTCTACTAGGGTTTCCGTTAGCAGGTAATAGCTGGCTTTTGTCCGTTTTTTAAAATGTATTTATTAAGAAAAGCTGATGTCCGGGAGAAGAAAAAATCCCATTGCTTTTTAACCTTTTCATTGATGGAAATGCATTTGACTGGTCATGCTTATCGGTCTGTAGGTTAATTTGCATAATTTAGTGGAATTAAATTGGCATGTGTGTACAGTATATTTGTTATGGATCTTATTTATCACGTGTACAGATACAGAACCTTTGAGTGGAAAATCTGTCAGACAGCACGAGAGCCGCTGCTGCAGCATCATGTGGTGCTTTCAAGACAACTGGGAACTCTGAAAAATACGAGGTTAAATCATGACTTCAGTGATCTTCAGGTCGGAAAGTCAGGGCACTAGAAAGAGGCCAGAGTTCCTGAGTTGGATGACCGTTAAAAATGTTTTTTTTCTCCCAGTCGGAGCTCGTGTTCTTTCCCCCCAGTCGTTTTGAACGTACTGAAGTCAGAGTTCCCAGTTGTTTTGAACGTGGCAACGGAAGGCAGGCTTCATCACACACCACTTTGCAATGAGCTGGAGGCAGTATGTGTTTTGAAAACATACTTAATTGTTTGAAACTCTGAATGTTTTAATACATATGAGGCATGTCATACCTTGCTTCAAAGTAGCCTAATAGATCTCCTCTCTTTCTAAACAATATTTTCAACTCTTGACACATGAAACTGCTCACATGTTCAGTGCCCTTTTGAACAGAGTGTTTTCCTGCTAATTGCATTATGGAACTAACATTCACATGTAGCCTCCTGCTTTGTGTGCATTGCTGCACTTATAATGTGAATAAATAATAGTTTATCAACATTTTAAAGTTAAACATTCTGATCTGTTGCATCAGACTTACTGTTTTTTTATGTAGCCTAGGCCTACTGGTTGTATGAACTTGGGATCTATCGTCCCACAACTGTCCCAGAGTCTGTTTGGAATAGGCTTTTTCTTTCTCGACGAGCTGACCAATAGAATAGGTAGCGTAAACTTTCCTACTATAGTAGATTGACATAAGCTAGTGATTTTACTGTTCGTTACTCAGCTTGTTGGCTGAGGAAAAATAAATGTGGACAGTTATTCTAACATGTTCAAAGTACACCAGAATTCGATAAGGACTGCACATCATTGCATCCTTGACTTGCATGTTCTGTTAATATGAATTACCATATTCTAAATGTGATTTCTGTCATTCTGAGCACCGTGGGTGGACGTCCTAATCAGGTTACACACCCAATGCATATGGGTCTGGTAAATTTAAAAAGTTGCCGGTCAAATGTCCGGCGCCACATTTTCCGTAACGGAAACCCTGGTGTCTACGTATGCTTATGATTCAACCCTATACGTGTCAGCAACCACTGTAGCCCTAAACAAAGAGATGGAGTCCGTTTTAGAATGGGTCCTGAACATCTCTAAAACTAAGCATTGCATATGGTACAAATCATTCCCTAAGTTCTACACCTCAGCTGAATCTGGTAATGAATGGTGAGGCTGTTGTGCAAATTGAGGAAACTAAGTTACTTGGTGTTAACTTGAATTGTAAACTTTCATGGTCAAAACCTATTGATTCAATGGTTGTAAAGATGGGAAGGGATCTGTCTGTGATAAAGAGATGCACTTCGATCCTCTTCACTGTAATTGGAGGGATAATATCAATACTATGCATGCCAGACTCTACTGGCTAAAGTAGAGGAGAGACTGACTGCATCACTTATTTTTAGAAGCAACATTAATGTGTTAAATTCAAAATTGTTTACATAGTCAACTGACACACACCAGTGGTCTTTTCAGTTTCCAAATCCAGGACCAAAAAATCCAGGACAAATTCAAGAAAATGTGCAGTATTATATAGAGCCATGATTGCATGGAACTCACTTCCAGCTCAGATTTAGCAGATGAACAGCAAACCTGGTTTACTGATTTAAAAACAACACCTCACAGCACAACGCCTCTCCCTATTTGACCTAGATATTTTGTGTGTATGTACTGATATGTAGGCTGTGTGGCATCTTTTTTAAATGTATGCGGTTCTGTCCTTGACCTGCTTTTGTCTATTAATGTTCATTATTATGTCATGTTCTGTGTGGACCCCAGGAAGAGTAGCTCCTGCTTTCCCAACAGCCAATGGGGATCCAAATAAACTACCAAATCTAGGCCTGGGATTCTGCCCCTGTTTTGCCACTGAAACCGTCGAGACCTATTTATGCTTAAACCGCTTTCACAGAATAATCACCTGATCTAAAAGGTGTTTTGAAGACAGACATTCAGAAGTAGGCCACTGCTACATTTTCATAAAGCAGGCTGTGCAGAAGCCTCTGGTTGCTCTGTGAACCACCACCACTCTGTTAGTCTGGTCTTTGATCTATTTCAGCTGGAAGCCAGTTGCTGTAGGAGGTGCCCTGAGGTTAGAGCCACAGAGAGAATACAGTGATGCTGCTGGCAACTGAGCAGCTATATTGGGGCTATTAAAATCAATCTGCATGGACCCATATTGTCTTTTTTAGACTCTGGAACTCAGACTGCAATTTTTTTGAATACCATGTTGAATACTCTTCTGTCAATCAGGGTATTCATTGGATCTGTGCAGACTCCAACTCTGATCAGCTTTGAGGATGGATGGTTGATTCTGTCTCTCAGTAGACCTACATGTCTTCTTTCCTGCCAATAGCTGCAGTTGTTTTGACCGTCAGCCGATCTCAGCTCGATCTCAGCTAGATCTCAGCTTCTCTTGTGCTGTTGTCTACACAGTGAGAATCATGCATACAGTAGATAACCGTTGTAGCTCAATGGTGTGGTAATGTCTTTTCAGTGCTGTCTCTCAATAGCAATGGTAAACAATATTTTTATCCACGCTACGCCTGAGCACGGCAAACATAAAATGATCAGTTTGATAAGAGAATAAGGAACTCGTCTCTTGCCGCCTCATATTTTATTATTATTAGAGAGAAGTGTTATATGAGCTACGAAGAGACTTCGGACGAGAGCTGATGCTTTTTGGCCATGTGTTATACAGCTTGCCTCATTCAACTCTCTTGCTCTCACTCACTCACTTCTTGATCACTTTCTTGCCCTTATATCAACAAACTAAAACTTTACTTTACATTGTAGCAGTAACAGAAAAGACAGTCACCACCCCTCTCTTGACACTTTGGCAGATAGACTCTGTGGTGGGTATTTAACACTGTAACACGTTGTCCTCCTGTTTCTCTCAGTGAGAGGAGCCTGACAGAGGTTCTTACTCTAATCTCTCTACAATGTGTCCCTTCACATATTTTAACTCATTGTGCTACTCCACCTGCCTCTTGTAGCCTACTGGCGGACATAGGTCGAACAACACATCCAAGCAAGTTTTCTGGCATAGGTCCATTGGACAAACCGGAGGTCCATTTTAGCTGGGTTTAATGTGGTCTCTGATGTTTTGATCAGTCAAGTTTGCACTGTTTAGATAAGCAAGGTGCAACCTATTTACACAGTGCAAACACGGTCTGCCTGGTATGCTAGGCTGCTGGCATTGTTACAGTAATGGAGTGGGCAATGGGCATTGGCTGTCATTTGACTTTGCTGGGGAGGCCAGAGCACTCATGACTCCCATCAACTGTTTGATTTGTCAGATGATGTGTTACAGTTAATTCTGTCCCCAAGGATAAGGTCAAGTGATGACACAGTCTGAGGTGAGAATTTATTTCTTCCTTTGAGGATAACCATTTTTCCTGTTCTCCTTCAAAAGTGTGACTGGAATTTCAAGGGTATTTTATCATTTTTCTGGCAGAACATGGCATTTATAACTTGCACGGACAGAAGGGAGGAATTGTTAAATGCTAATTACTGAAATGAATACGGACAGAATCCCATGTCTTCTAGCTAAAAATAAACACCCATTTATTTCTGTTTGAAGAGAGACTGCTGGAAAAGCTTCCCATCGTCTTCAAAGCATCTGAGCGAGAAGTCTAATTTCCAAAGCCGGTATTAATCTGTCTTTGAAACATGATCGCTATGCCATTCCCCAGAAATCATCCCTATATTCTTTGTACCCGGTAATGAATAATTATGAAATTCAAGTGGAAAATTGCTGGCAAGAGGGGATATGTGCGCTAGAAAACAGATCTAACAGCGAGGAATGTCCATAGAAATATAATTAATTTGAATGTATTTCTATGGGCATGACGTCCACGGTCCTTTTTGCAACAATCCTTTACAGATGGCTTACCACATCGTCTTACGTCAGATTCCGCCTGACACACGTTGTGTAGGAGTGATGCCATCTGACGTAAGAAAATGGGCTCATCAAGGATATTATTCTGTCACAATGATGCCCAGCTAGTTAGAAAGGGCTTGTTCCTCTGCATGTGCTGCTTAATGTAGGCCTAACCAGGTTTCTCTTTCTATCAAAGGGCTCCTGACCTAGCCTCCATCTATCCGCTGTATGTAGGCTGTGTTAATAAACCATCAATATTGCAGTTTCCATATCTAACAGGTCATGTACACTATATATATGTGGACACCCCTTCAAATTAGTGAATTTGGCTATTTCAGCCACACCCACTGCTGACAGATGTATAAAAACTAAATTGAGCACTAAATTGAGCACCCAGCTATGCAATCTCCGTAGACAAACATTGGCAGGAGATTGGCCTTACTGAAGTGCTCTAACTTTCAACGTGGCACCATCATAGGATGCCATCTTTCCAACAAGTCAGTTCATCACATTTCTGTCCTGCTAAAGCTGCCCTAGTCAATTTGGAAGTGCTGTTATTGTGAAGTGGAAACGTCTAGGTGCAACAACGGCTCAGCCGCGAAGTGGTAGGCCACACAAGCGCACGGAACGGGACCGCAGAGTGCTGAAGTGTGTAGCGCTTAAAAGTTGTCTGTCCTCGGTTGCAACACTCACTACCGAGTTCCAACCTGCCTCTGGAGGCAACATCAGCACAAGAACTGTTCGTCGGGAGCTTCATGAAATGGGTTTCCATGAGGGAGCAGCCTCACACAAGCCTAAGATCACCATGTGCAATGCCAAGCGTTAGCTGGAGTGGTGTAAAGCTCTTGGACTTTGGCTCAGTGGAAACGCATTCTCTGAAGTGATGAATCACGCTTCACCATCTGGCAATCCAATGGACGAATCTGTGTTTGTCGGATGCCAGGAGATCACTACCTGCCCCAATGAATTTTTGCCAACTGTAAAGTTTGGTGGTGGAGGATTAATGATCTGTGGCTGTTTTTCATGGTTCGTGCTAGGGCCCTTTAGTTCCAGTGAGGAGAAATCTTAACGCTACAGCAATGACACACTACATGATTCTGTTCTTCCGACTTTGTGGCAACATTTTGGGGAAGGCCCTTTTTTCTGTTTCAGCATGACAATGCCCCCATGCACAAAGCGAGGTCCATACAGAAATGGTTTGTCGAGATCCGTGTGGAAGAACTTAACCGGTCTGCACAGAGCCCTGATCTCAACCCCATCGGATAACTGTGGGATTAATTGGAACGCTGACTGCGAGCCAGGCCAAATCCTTCAGTGCCTGACCTCACTAATGCTCTTGTAACTGAATGAAAGCAAGTCCCCACAGCAATGTCCCAACATTTTAGTGGAAAGCCTTCCCAGAAGAGTGGAGGCTGTTATAGTAGCAAAGGGGGGACCAACCCATGAGATGTTCGACAAGCAGGTGTCCACATACATTTGATAATGTAGTGTATGTTATGTTAGGTTAGGTAGCCAAAGGCTACATGCATAATTGATGCTTAGCTACACTACATGACCAAATGTATGTGGGCACCTGCTCGTCGAACATCTCATTCCAAAATCATGAGCATTAATATGGAACATTGCTGCGGGGACTTGCTTCCAGAGTATGTGAGCAGAGTTGAGTGGTCGGAAATCCCGCTCATCGCTCATGGAGCGGTCCGCACTCACAGGAAGAAAATAACTGCCACTCCAAATTCGCTCCATTCATTAAAATCACAATTTAACCAACACCCATCTATTTTTGTGGCTTCCTGGACCAACCATTTGGTTTTGAATTATTGAAACCAAACCATATGATTTGAATGAAAAGTATTTGAATAAACAAAGGTGAATCTAAGAAGCTCACCATGTTAAATAGGCTACATGTCATATTAAACAGCATATAAACTCTCTAAATAGGTCAGGAGCCAGACAGTCTAAGAAGGCTATATGATTTCAATTATTTCAAGGCTATAGCCTACAAAGAAACACATTGTGAGTGTGACACACTAGGCTGGTAGGGAGTCAGGGACATTAGGTCCTCAGCATTTAAACAACATTTCTTTGTATTAAATCATTTTATAGCCTTTAAATTCATTTTTGTCTGTGGCTTCAGGCTCATGCGACGGTGCCTGGATGGCAGGCCAGCAGTGGGGAATATCCTCTCCGTGCTTGCAGAGCCACTGGGGATGCTAAACATCCTTTTGGCCAGGTTGGGCAGAGATTTATTTATTTGATTTTTCTACTCTCTGAATGGGTCTCTTGGGGTCTGTCTGTTTTTCACGGGCCTTTTCAGAACGGGTCTTACTATCCTCGAGTCCATTCGGAACGGGTCTCCTTTAAAAAATAATAAGTTATGCATATCGGGCCGGGTGGGAAAGCGATGGGTCCATTTGGGAATGGGTCAAACGTATTAGACCTGTGAAGACCTATAGCTCAAACATAAAGATAGTATTGAGTATTTTTGGGGAGGAGGGGTGAGAGCAAATTAGCAGTTCATCTATATCAGATGACAGAAAACAGGTACATTGTGAGAAATGAGGAAAGATATATATATATACACACATAGAGTATCTCACAAAAGTGAGTACACCCCTCACATTTTTGTAAATATTTGAGTATAACTGTTCATGTGACAACACTGAAGAAATGACACTTTGCTACAATGTAAAGTAGTGAGTGTACAGCTTGTATAACAGTGTAAATTTGCTGTCCCCTCAAAATGACTCAACACAGCCATTAATGTCTAAACCGCTGGCAACAAGTGAGTACACCCCTAAGGGAAAATGTCCAAATTGGGCCCAATTAGCCATTTTCCCTCTTTGGTGTCATGTGACTCGTTAGTGTTACAAGATCTCAGGTGTGAATGGGGAGCAGATGTGTTAAATTTGGTGTCATCGCTCTCACACTCCCTCATACTGACTGGTCACTGGAAGTTCAACATGGCACCTCATGGCAAAGAACTCTCTGAGGATCTGAAAAAAAGAATTGTTGCTCTACATAAAGATGGCCTGGGCTAAAAGAAGACTGCCAAGACCCTGAAACTGAGCTGCAGCACGGTGGCCAAGACCATACAGCGGTTTAACAGGACAGGTTCCACTCAGAACAGGCCTCGCCATGGTCGACCAAAGAAGTTGAGTGCACGTGCTCAGCGTCATATCCAGAGGTTGGCTTTGGGAAATAGACGTATGAGTGCTGCCAGCATTGCTGCAGAGGTTGAAGGGGTGGGGGTCAGCCTGTCAGTGCTCAGACCAAACGCCGCACACTGCATCAAATTGGTCTGCATGGCTGTCGTCCCAGAAGGAAGCCTCTTCTAAAGATGATGCACAAGAAAGCACACAAACAGTTTGCTGAAGACAAAGGACATGGATTACTGGAACCATGTCCTTTGGTCTGATGAGACCAAGATAAACTTATTTGGTTCATATGGTGTCAAGCGTGTGTGGCGGCAACCAGGTGAGGAGTACAAAGACAAGTGTGTCTTGCCTACAGTCCAGCATGGTGGTGGGAGTGTCATTGTCTGGGGCTGCATGAGTGCTGCTGGCACTGGGGAGCTACAGTTCATTGAGGGAACCATGAATGCCAACATGTACTGTGACATACTGAAGCAGAGCATGATCCCCTCCCTTCGGAGACTGGGCCGCAGGGCAGTATTCCAACATGATAACGACCCCAAACACACCTCCAAGACGACCACTGCCTTGCTAAAGAAGCTGAGGGTAAAGGTGATGGACTGGCCAAGCATGTCTCCAGACCTAAACCCTATTGAGCATCTGTGGGGCGTCCTCAAACGGAAGGTGGAGGAGTGCAAGGTCTCTAACATCTACCAGCTCTGTGATGTCGTCATGGAGGAGTGGAAGAGGACTCCAGTGGCAACCTGTGAAGCTCTGGTGAACTCCATGCCCAAGAGGGTTAAGGCAGTGCTGGAAAAGGATGGTGGCCACACAAAATATTGACACTTTGGGCCCAATTTGGATATTTTCACTTAGGGTTGTACTCACTTCTGTTGCCAGCGGTTTAGACATGAATGGCTGTATGTTGTGTTATTTTGAGGGGACAGCAAATTTACACTGTTATACAAGCTGTACACTCACTACTTTACATTGTAGCAAAGTGTCACTTCTTCAGTGTTGTCACATGAAAAGATATAGTCAAATATTTACAAAAATGTGAGGGGTGTACTCACTTTTGTGAGATACTGTATATATTTATATATTTTTTTCCACCCTTGTTGATCCCACATCTCATCTCCTGTTTGTTTTTGGAGAAATACAGGAGGAAAAACAAGCCATACTGTATCAAGTTACTCTGCCTTGTGTGGGTTGGTTCCCAGGGTTATCTTTTGCCAGAATAGATTGTTATCAGCCTTCATAGAATGGAGATGATTAAGTATGGCTCATATCAACATAGGGCAGTAGACTTTGACCTGTTAAAATCAAGATAGAATCCTATCTTTGGTCCAGACTGGTGTGCGTTCATCTTAACTACTAAACTAACACCCTGGAACAGAAATTACTACTGATCAATGTCTTTTCATTCATATGATTTTGTTTGTATGAATTTTGTCAATACAATAGAGAAGTTAAGAGATGCTCCGGAACTTTGGCAACTACTAAGTATTTTTTAAACTTCCTGCTTTGGGCTGAATGTGTCAATCTATTCATAATCTATGAGCAGAATTACTGTCTTACCTCAGTTAACCATGAAATCTCTAGTAGAATGCAACTGTTTTTCTGGAAGCTGTGCTGCACCATTTGCCTTACATTTCCCCCCACGTGGGCCAGCACCCTAGCAATTCGAGTTCAACCAATGAGCTTCAGCCCCACGCCATATGAGTCACAGAGCGAGAGCAATGACGTGGTGCACATATCTGCACATAATGTGATGTAGTATGCCATTTTTAGGGATGACTTTTGGCTCATGAGTGCTACTTTCATAACTACTGGCTAAAAAGTATACAAAAGTACTGGAGAATCCCTTTAATAAGAATGGCATAGCCTAAGCTTACTATCACAGTGTACCTTTTGATGTACCTTTTTCAATTGGTAAAGCACATTAGCGCTGTCTCCAACAACAACAAAAAGTATTGGTCGGCCAAGAGTCGTCTCTTCAAACAATCAATTGGTCAAAATGTTTAAATGTGTAATTTTCCATATAGACACATTCTATGTTTGAATAAAATCAATTATATGTAGGCTACTGTGCTTGTCTGATGCTTTAAGCACAGCGATCAAAAAAAATTAAGACACACAAATTACTAAAGAGGAGCCTAACCAGAAGAACAAATCCTGACCCTCCTCCACCTGCTGCTGGCCTTCTGCAGATTCTACCTTTTTTAACTCCTGAAGTTGCCGGGTAACATGCTACACCAGCGGTCGGCAACCTTTTCCATTTGGCATGCCAAGTTATCGTACCATTTCTACTGATCTGCGTGCCAGTTATGATTTTCATTTGCACATTTTCGTGGAACAGTTTCATTTCATTTTATAATAAGGTCATCGTACAGTGATTCTTCCTTTAAAAGTTACGAGCTTATGCTGTAACCGTTTGTGGTAGATAGTGTGGTGCAATGACAGAATGCTACCATCTCAAAGTCAATGTCATGTGGTTAATCAAAACTCTATCTAAAACTATATTGCCAATATGTAAAAATAGCTTACATAAAGCCAACAAATAAAAACATTGCAGCCCACAGGTAGAAAGTATCCTGATTTAAAAAAAAATATCTCTATCTATCCTATAAATCACATTGGCTACACATGGCCTATCTGCAAGGAACTTGAAACATTGTATCAACTAACTTGGTCTGCCCAAAGCTTGTGCTATCAACATTGGAGAGAGCTGGAAAGATGTTTCAAATTGTTTACGTTGAGAACTATTGTCATTCTCAATTAATGTAAAAACAGACTTTGTTTACTTACTGTTTGAGGCAAAGAAAAAATGACTTTGAGAAGCTCCACGGTGATGGTGAGTTAAGACAATGGGAAATAGTATCAGATCCCCAAATGGGAACATTTATAGGCCTACATTTGCGTGCCGGCCAGGTACGTGGCAGGGTCTGCAGACAATCACAGATTACAAAGGGAAAACCAGCCACGTCATGGACACCGTCATGCTCCCAGACAAGCTAAATACGTTCTCTGTGGTCAACATGAGTAAGACATTTAACCGTGTTAACCATCGCAAGGCTGTCGGCTCAGACGGCTTCCCTAGCCGCATCCTCAGAGCATGCGCAGACCAGCTGGCTGGAGTGTGCACAGACATATTCAATCTCTCACTATCCCAGTCTGCTATCCCCACTTGCTCCAAGATGTCCACCATTCTTCCTGTTCCCAAGAAAGCAAAGGTAACTGAACTAAATGCCTATTGCCCCGTAGCACTCACTTCTGTCATCATGAAGTGCTTTGAGGCTAGTTAAGGATCATGTCACCCTAGACCCACTTCAATTTGCTTACTGCTCCAATAGATCCACAGACGGTGTATTCGCCATCGCACTGCACACTGCCCTATCCCATCTGGACGAGGAATACCTACATCAGAATACTGTTCATTGACTATAGCTCAGCCTTCAACACCATAGTACCCTCCAAGCTCATCATTAAGCTTGAGGCCCTGGGTCTGAACCCCGCCCTGTGCAACTGGGTCCTGGACTTCCTGACGGGCCGCCCCCAGGTGGTGAAGGTAAGAAACAACCTCTCCACTTCGCTGATCCTCAAGGGTGCGTTCTCAGCCCCCTCCTGTTCACCCAAAACTGCGTGGCCATGCACACCTCTAACTCAATCATCAAGTTTGCAGAAGACACAACAGTAGGAGGCCTGATTACCAACAATGAGACAGGGTGTGCATGGCGTGGAGGTGTGGTGCCAAGAAAATAACCTCAACGTCAACAAAACGAAGGAGCTGATCGTGGACTTCAGGAAACAGCAGAGGGAGCACGCCCCTATCCACGGGACCGCAGTGGAGAAGGTGGAAAGTTTGAAGTTGGCCTGCGTACACATCACTGACAATCTGAAATGGTCCACCTACACAGACCGTGTGGTGAAGGAGGCTGAAGAAATGTGGCTTTGGCCCCTAAGACCCTCAAACTTGTACAGATGCACAATTGAGAGCATCCTGTCGGACTGTATCACTGCCTGGTATGGCAACTGCACCGCCCGCATCACCGGGGGCACACTGCCTGCCCTCCAGGACACCTACAGCACCCGATGTCACAGAAAGGCCAAAAAGATCATCAAGGACAGTAACCCCCCGAGCCACTGCCTGTTCACCCCGCTACCATCCAGAAGGCGAGGTCAGTACAGGTGCATCAAAGCTGGGACCAAGAGACTGAAAAACAGCTTCTATCTCAAGGCCATCAGACTGTTAAACAGCCATCACTAGGCGGCTTCCACCCGTTTACGTAACCCTGAACCTTAGAGGCTGCTTCCCTGTATACATAGACATGGAATCACTGGTCACTTTAATAATGGAACACTCATCACTTTTTTTTATAATGTTTACATACCGCTTTACTCATCTCATATGTATATACTGTATTCTACTGTATTTAGTCAATGCCACTCTGACATTGCTTGTCCTAATATTTATATATTTCTTAACTCAATTATTTTACTTTTAGATTTGTGTATTGTTGTGAATTGTTAGATACTACTGTGCTGTTGGAGCTAGGAACACAAGCATTTCACTACACCCGCAATAACATCTGCTAAATATGTGTATGTGACCAATAACATCTGCTAAATATGTGTATGTGACCAATAACATCTGCTAAATATGTGTATGTGACCAATAACATCTGCTAAATATGTGTATGTGACCAATAACATCTGCTAAATATGTGTATGTGACCAATAAAATGTGATTTGATTTGAGGTGAGCCTAGTCTATACGTAATCAAGGTGTGTGTGTGTGTGTGTGTGTGTCCTTTCTCAAGATTGACAGGAGCGATCCAAACAAAAGACCATTAATCAATTGACAACTCGCAAATGGAATTGAATAAACTTTTTCTCACAAGTGTAGCCTAGGTTATGTGTTCTGCAAACAACGTGTCCACTCCTCAATGGTAAGAGTATTATAATAATAATAATAATAATATATTGAATGCATTAAAAAATAATTTTCCATAACCAAACAAACATTGTAGATTACAAATGATGGTAAATATACTACTGGTGTGTCATCCCCGCAGACTGCAATGGATTAGTCCACTCCGACAGGTGCTGTGTATGTATGTATGTATGTATGTATGCCATTGCTCGACAAAAAGTCTACCAGCAGCCTATTAACTAAACAATCGACCAGTCGATTAAATGGGGTCAGCCCTAAAGCACATTTTATATTTTAATCATTAACAGACGCTCTTATCCAGACAGACTTACAGGAACAATTAGCGGTAAGTGCCTTGCTCAAGGGCACATTTTGATTACTGGCCCAACGCTCTTCTTAAGCGCTAGGCTACCTGCCACACACTGATTACAAAATGTCTTGTATTGCAGGTCTTGAGCAATGCACGCCTTTTCCTGGAGAATCTTCTAAAGTAAGTATGTGCAGCTATAGGCACCCCAAATATCTATTAGTCTAGTCTGTTAAACTTCTATATCATCATGTGTTGATCACTGAGATCCGAACTGTATCTCCCATCACCGCAGATCCATTCATTTTGACCACAGCTTCTGTAGTAAGCCTCTCATAACTATCTCCTTGTGAACAAAAATATCCATCCATGTGACTTTTTTGTCTCTTTCCCTCCTCTCTCTGATAGATATGGGATATTGGTGGACCCCATCCAAGTTGTTTCACTGTTCTTAAAAGACCCATATAGCTGGCCTGCACCATGCCTTGTCATTGGTATATAGCTTTAATCCGTTTCCTCTTTGGCATGCTAACTGTATTATTGTGGTGGTTGTACATCTTCCAAAATCTATTTATTTGAATAGCTCATTGTCTGGCTTTTGTTGCTTAGCAACCTGAGTCTATACCTGTTTAAAATACCATCAAGTGTTTTTCCACCAACTGTGGGCAAATGTACTCATTTTGGAACAATGTAGCAATATTATACAGCTGTCTTTTGTTGAATACCAGAGTGTGTTTTTTTTATTTTTCCTCCTGCAGTCTCCAACGTGTTCATAATGGCAGCTTTGTACACAGAGCGGAGGCTATCTGTGGTGAGTGTCGTGCCATAATGTCTGGGACTAATGTGAACGATGCACTGTGAAATCTTACTAATCTCTCTGTTGCTCGTGAACACAAACATTTCAGACATCTGTTAGCTGGAAATGGAGGGGGACAGCATTTTCCTCTAATCAAAACCAATGTGGCTCCTCTAGCTAGTTGACAACAAGGGCTGTTCTTTGTGTCTTTGGAAGGTCACTTGTTTTTTTTAGATAAGGATTATATTGTATTTCACCCCCCTAATATTTATTAGATAGGTCAGGTAAAGACTGACAGGAAAGGTGGAAGGAGAGGGGAAAGGATGTACTAGAAAGAGTGGGCTGGATTCGAACCCACAGCCTCACTGGTACCCACACTCTTACTGGTACATGTATTCTGGAACCACCCCTGTCCCACAGAGATCCCAGATAGTTTTAATTTTAATCCTGTGCTCGGGCCACTGTGTTAACAATGGTTTTAATTCCTGTTGCTCTGCAGGGCACCATCTCAGAGACGACTGGAACATTTCTTTACTTGGTCAATCTGACTACCCTCCTCTGTTTCCCATCAGCCACTGTGCTCACGCTGACCTCCATGACCCCAGGTGAGATGGCCTGATCGTGATGCTTACGCTGCATGGTCATATACATAGATCTAATGTGTCTAGGCTAAAAAAATATTTCTTGATCAAAAAGACTAAAGGCTTTTCTCAGAGCGGATGTATTTAAAAGAGGCACATATAGTTTTGTAAAGCTTGATAATATCAATAATTTTTTTCTTGTCCAGCTGGTGGAGTCTTTGCCCTGGGTGTGTACACCATCCTCTTCATGAAGCTGTACTCATATAAAGACGTTAACATGTGGTGCAGAGAGATTAGGCATACCAAAGCCCGCACCCTGACCCGCTCCCATTCATGTGAGTACTACTGACCACTACTGACCAGTAGTACCACTGTGTCGAACTTTACATTTTAGTCATTTAGCAGACGCTCTTATCCAGAGCAACTTACAATTAGTGCATTCATCTTAAGATAGCTTGGTGAGACATCACATCATGTCGTGTACATTTTCCCTCAAAGTATCTATCAGCAAAGTCAGTGTTAGTAGGAAAAGACAAGGGACCTTTTTTGGGGGTGGGGGGGTGTCGGGGGCACCGTGGGAGTTATTTAAGATACTCTTCAAAGACGTAGGTTTTTGGAAGATGGTCAGGGACTCCGCCATTGGGGTGCCAGTACAGAGAAGAGCTTTGACTGGGCCAAGAGACCAGAGGTGGCAGAACGGAGTGCTCGGGTTGAGGGTTTAAGCATAGCCTGAAAGTAAGGAGGGGCAGGTCCTCTTGCTGCTCCGTAGGCAAGCACCAAGGTCTTGAAGGTAATGTGATCTTTGACTGGAAGCCAAGGGAGTGTGCAGAGGAGAATGGTGACGTGTGTGGGAGGAGTAGGAAGGTTGAACACCAGGCAGGCTGCGGTATTCTGGATAAGTTGCAGGGGTTTGATGGCACAAGCGGGGAGCCCATCCAACAGAGAGTTGCAGTAGTCTAGGCGGGAGATGACAAGGGCCTGGATTAGGACCTGCGCCACTTCCTGTGTGAGGAAAGGTTGTACTCCATGGATATTGTAGAGCATGAACCTGCAGGAGCGAGTCACTGCTTTGATATTTGCAGAGAACGACCGGGTGTTGTCCAGGGTCACGCCAAGGTTCTTTGCACTCTGGGAGGGGGACACCGTGGAGTTGTCAACCATCATGGAGAGATCTTGGAGCAGGCAGGTCTTCCCTGGGAGGAAGAGCAGCTCAGTTTTGTCGAGCTTGAGGTGGTGGGCCAACATCCAAGCTGAGATGTCTGCCAGGTACGTGGAGATGTGTCGCCACCTGGGCGTCAGATAGGTGGAAGGAGAAGAGTAGTTAAGTGTCATCTGTATAGCAATGATAGGAGAGACCATGTGAGGATATGACTGAGCCGAGTGACTTGATGAAAAGAGGAGAACACTTGGGGGGCACCAGTAGTGAGAGCACGTGGTCCAGACACAGATCCCCTCCATGCCAACTGGTAGAGCGACCTGCCAGGTAGGATGCAATCCAGGAGTGTGCAGAGCATGAGATGCCCAACCCTGAGAGGGTGGAAAGGAGGATCTGATGGTTCAAGGTGTCAAAGGCAGCGGATTGATCTGAGGATGAGATCAGAGGTGAAAGAGTTAGCTTTGGCAGAGTGGAGAGGCTCTGTGATACAGAAGAGAACAGTCTCTGTTGAGTGAATAGCCTTGAAGCCTGACTGGTTAGGGTCAAGAAGATCATTCTGAGGGAGATAACGAGAAAGCTGGTCAGAGACGCTCACGTGTTTTTGAAAGAAAAGACATTAGGCATACCAGTCTGTCGTTTTTGACGTGAAAGGGGTCAAGTCTTGGTTTCTTGAGAAGGGAAGGGACTCTGGCCATATTGAAGTCAGAGGGGACGCAGCCAGTGGTCAACGATGACTTGATAAGGGAAGTGTGCAATGGGAGGAAGGGAGTGGGGTCAAGTGGGGTAGTTCTGTGTGAGTGGGATCAGTGGGCTCAGTAGGCTTAGTGAATGAGTAGCGGATTTTGTCTGCGGAGGGAGGTGGAGGATTCAGGACGATGGAGGAGAGTTTCCCAGGGTTGGAGACAGAATATTTCAATTTAGAGTGATAGTGGCTTTAGCAGTGGATACAGAGGAGGAGAAGGTAGCGAGGAGGGAGTGGAAGGATGATAGGTCCTCCGGTAGTGTTCCTCCATTTCCGCTCAGCTGCCCGCATTCCTGTTCTGTTAGCACGCAGTGAAGGACTCAGCAATGGAGCGGGAGGGGAAGGTCGAGCCGGCCGGGAGGAAAGGGGACAGTGAGAGTCATAGGATGCGGAAAGGGAGGAGAGTAGGGTCGAAGAGGCAGAGTCGGGAAACAGAAAGGACAAGGATTTAGCAGAAGGGAGAGAGGATCGACGAGGAGAAAGTAGTGGAAGAGAGAGAGTGAAGATTGCAGCGGCACATGACCATCTGGGTAGGGGCTGAGTAGGTAGGGTTGGAGGAGAGGGAGACCATCTGGGTAGGGGCTGAGTAGGTAGGGTTGGAGGAGAGGGGGACCATCTGGGTAGGGGCTGAGTAGGTAGGGTTGGAGGAGAGGGAGACCATCTGGGTAGGGGCTGAGTGGGTAGGGTTGGAGGAGAGGGGGACCATCTGGGTAGGGGCTGAGTAGGTAGGGTTGGAGGAGAGGGAGACCATCTGGGTAGGGGCTGAGTAGGTAGGGTTGGAGGAGAGGGAGACCATCTGGGTAGGGGCTGAGTAGGTAGGGTTGGAGGAGAGGGAGACCATCTGGGTAGGGGCTGAGTAGGTAGGGTTGAGGGAGACCATCTGGGTAGGGGCTGAGTAGGTAGGGTTGATGGAGAGAAAAGGAAACAAAGTAGTTGCCAGAGACATTAAGATGAGGTCAAGCATATTTCCTGCCTTGTGATTGGGGAAAGGGTGAGGTCAAAAGAGGAAAGGAGTGGAAAGGCGTTGGTAGGTTAAAGTTGCCCAGTACGATTAGTGGTGAGCCATCATTGGGAAATTAGCTTATCAAGGTGTCAATGTCATTGTGGGCACCAGGTGGGCGATAGATGACAATAATGTTAAGCTTGAGAGAAGGGACCGTGACTGCTGGGAATTCAAATGAGAGAGACAGTTGAGAGGGGGGGGGGAAGAGAAAATCTCTATTTAAGAGAAATGAATAGCTCTGTGCCACCACCGCGACGACCAGATGCTCTCGGACTATGAGAGAACACATAGTCAGATGATGAGAGAGCAGCTGGAGTAGCAGTGTTCTCTGGGGAAATCCATATCTCCATCAGGGCCAAACGTGAAGGCAATATAGGCTGAGATGAACTCAGCATACAGGTTTACCTTCATACTACCTACCTTACTTGCTGCGTGTGTGTGTGTCTGTTTGCTTGTGTATTTATGCATGTGTGCATAATTAGGACATTCATTAATTTAAGTAAAAGCACAAATAGCCAAAAATGTTAGAGGTGCTTCAAATTCTATGGCTGCCATCTTTCTACAGTACACCCTCCAGAGGATAATACTCTACCTGGTTGACATTATTGGTATTTGATCTTTACTCCAGTGCTGCTAGTGTAATTATGTCAACTGGATAGCATCGCCAAATTAGAATGTTGACATACTCACTCTCACACTCACACACAGCTCTGGGTCTTCTCTCAATTTGCGCCCTCTCGATAACACGGATGCTGGCTGAGATCTGATTGGCTATCCCAGGATAATTACGCTGACCTCTCCAAAATGCGTGTGATGTGAGGAGAAATAGACGGGTATTTAATTAGCTGTATGACTCATTGCTGTATGAGTAACTTCTGTGACCTGTTTCTTTGGCTGGGCTGTTGTTTACTGCGAAAAGCTTTCAGCGTTTGTTTAAATATGTATATTTTGCCCCCTGAATAAATACGAACACACACACAGATGATTAGATGCACCCTCATGTTTGCAGCAATGTCACACTTTCTGAAAAGTTACTGTTCTGCCATCGCCATCTATTGGTTGTGTAGAAGTACTGCTGTCAGAAATAATTTGTTTTTTTTCATCCAAACTTTCTATGCCCCCATAGGTCCATCTGTGGCCCAGTCAAATGGATCAGCTGTACATGCTCATGTGTCCTACCCTGGGAATCTCACACACAGAGGTCAGAACAGAAAGAGATGCAAAACATAATGACTAGTAGCTAGTTGCAGTGTACTGTTGAAAAATAATGTAATCCATAAATCCAAATAAACAATTTTTACGTACAAAATTCTTATTTCAAAAGAAGATGAATTAATTTGTGTTTCACTGTCCTCCCTCCACAGATATCTATTACTTTGTGTTTGCCCCAACACTCTGCTATGAGCTGAACTTCCCCCGGTCACCACGGATACGCAAGAGCTTCCTGTTGAGGAGACTCTTTGAGATGGTGAGGTCAAAGATCATATCATGAAAACAGAGATGTGCTATTTACATGCACCCTAAATAATACACACTGCGATTATGAAAACATATTTTTAAAGGGCCAATTCGCAGTTAAAGCATTTTTCCCCACAACTGTTTCACTAAAAAGCTGAGGGATGGGACTGGAGATATGTAATCACTCTCAAATTCATAGATGGAGCTATGGATGCAAGAACAGACCATCCCATTATATTTTTTACCATGTTTTGAGGCTATGCAGTGTTTGTTTGCATTCACTTTATTTACAAACATTGGACTAAAACTAATCTCATGAGGCATTTATTAAGTTACATTCTTCAAGAATCAATGGGTACATATCATAAATTCAAAAAATGTATGTAGCAACTGCTGATTGCCTCTTTTAATACATTTTGAAAGATGTTGTGTCATCTAAAAACTGATCTCAAATCTTTTCCAGCTTTTCTTCATACAGTTACTGATTGGATTGGTACAACAGGTACGTTCATTATGTGTTATCCATACTGACATTTGTTGCTATTTGGTGTATTTTCACTCATCAAACCAGATTAAAATTATTTTGATTAATGGGTGACTTTATTATCCCAAATAACAAGGTATACTTTTATGTTAACCATGTCTCACAGATGCACTAATCTGGATGTTATTTGATTTCAGTGGATAGTGCCGACGATTCAGAATTCGATGAAACCATTCCAGGTAAATATTAACATCCGTTGTCTGTTAGACTTCTGTCTATTCAACTGCTCCATTCCTTTGTGCTTAGGGGTGACTTAGTTTCATGTACCCTCTATGGCAGGATATGGACTTTTCCAGAATGATGGAGCGCATGTTGAAACTGGCTGTGAGTACAAATACAGACCACATAACCTAAACCCATGTCTCCATTAAGGCTGTCCCCCGCCCCCCCCCCCCCCCCCCAAAAAAAAAAAATATTAAATGTTTTCATAAATAGACGCACACTGTGTTTTAATAAAATCAACTACACTGAACAAAAATATAAATGTAAAGTGTTGGTCCCATGTTTCATGAGCTGAAACAAAAAAATCCCAAAAATGTTCTATATGCACAAAAAGCTTATTTCTCTCAAATTTTGTGCACAAATTTGTTAACACCCTTGTTAGTGAGCATTTCTCCTTTGCCAAGATATTCCATCCACCTGACAGGTGTGGCATATCAAGAAGCTTATTAAACAGCATGATCACAGGTGCACCTTGTGCTGGGAACAATAAAAGGCCACTTTAACATGTGCAGTTTTGTCACACAATGCCACAGATGTCTCAAGTTTTGAGGGAGCGTGCAATTGGCATGCTGACTGGAGGAATGTCCACCAGAGCTGTTGTCAGAATTTCTGAGGAGTATTTCTGTCTGTAATAAAGCCCTTTTGTGGGGGAAAACTCATTCTGATTGGCTGGGCCTGGCTGCCAAGTGGGTGGGCCTATGCCCTCCAAGGCCCACTCATGGCTGCACCCCTGCCCAGTCATGTGAAATACATAGATTAGGGCCTAATTCATTTATTTCAATTGACTAATTTCCTTATATAGACTGTAACTCAGTAAACACATACATACAGTACCAGTCAAAAGTTTGGACACCTACTCATTCAAGGTTGTTGTTTTTTTACTATTTTCTACATTATAGAATAAAAGTGAAGACATCAAAACTATGAAATAACACAAATGGAATCATGTAGTAACCAAAAAAAGTGTGCAAAGCTGTCAAAGGAAAAGGGTGGCTACTCTGAAGAATCTCAAATAAAATATTTGGTTACTACGTGATTCCATGTGTTATTTCATAGCTTTGATTTCTTCACTATTATTCTACAATATAGTAAAAATAAAGAAAAACACTTGAATTAGGTGTCCAAACTTTTGACTGGTACTGTATGTACATAATCCTTAATGTCCAGACTGTCTAATGGCACAAGGCTTCCTCTCCTCTCCCCTCTACCCCAACAGGTTCCCAATCATTTAATCTGGCTCATCTTTTTCTATTGGTTTTTCCACTCTTCCATGAACTTCGTAGCTGAGCTGATGCGGTTTGGGGACAGGGAGTTTTACCGGGACTGGTGGTAAGTGGATGTTGATTTCCAGTTAGCCTTGTATTTGTTTTTAGTTTGTTATTCGTGCAGTGATACCATGTGAATTGTGCCATCTGTTTGGGTTACATGTAGTGATAGATGTAATGCTAAAATAGCTTAGTCAAAACAATTGTTTTACTTCAAGAGCGAGGCTGCCCTGCACATCCTTTCCCTCCATGTCATATACAGTTGCAACTTTGTCTCTCTGAGCCAGTCGCATGTTGTTTTGTAGGAACTCTGAGCCGGTCACATGTTGTTTTGTAGGAACTCTGAGACGGTCACATGTTGTTTTGTAGGAACTCTGAGACGGTCACTTACTTCTGGTCTAACTGGAACATTCCTGTGCACAAGTGGTGCCTCCGGTGAGTAGGAGTTGAAGAAATAACATTGATTGAAACAATACCACCACCTACAGCACTGACTTTATGGCAGTGTGTGTTCACTAAGTGCCGTAACCTTCTGTGACATAATGGATGGTTTTAAGATTTACTGTAAAGTACACTCTGGGTTACTGTCTACAGTTCCAAACTAATAAATCATTTATTTTCATCATCCGTTCTCCACAGCCACTTTTACAAGCCCATCATGAGGAGGGGAGCGAATAAGTGGGTCGCCCAGACGGCCGTCTTCCTGGTCTCCGCCTTCTTTCACGAGGTTTGTGTGGGTGGCTGCCATCGAACGCTGACTCATGGTTTCACACTTGACTTACCTGATTTTACATGTCAGTGTTAAAGGCTGCACTGTAATAATCCTCCTCCCTCTCTTTCAGTACTTGGTGAGCGTTCCTCTGAAAATGTTCAGACTGTGGGCGTTTATGGGCATGATGTCTCAGGTCAGACAACCTTTTCATTATCAAACGGTGGATTTGGGTGACCTCTGTTAGTGGTTACACACACAGGTTTTTAAAGTACCTGGCTTTAGAGTTCAGTGTTAAAGGACGGTTTCCCCCTAAAACTGACCTTTTCAGATTCCCCTTGCCTGGTTTGTTGGCCGCTTCCTGAGAGGTAACCATGGCAACGCTGCAGTCTGGATCTCGCTCATCATTGGCCAGCCCGTCGCCGTGCTGATGTACGTCCACGACTACTACGTAATACATTACATGTCACAATCATGAACAGTTGGTCGCAAGCAGAGGAGCAATACATTATACTAAAGGACAAATTGAATGTCAAATGTTTACTTTGAAAGGGAAAAATATTATGAAGCTTGACTGAATAGTAAGAATGTTACACTAAGTAAATAGTTTGGCCTCCAGAAACCATTTCTCTAATGCACTTATACATCAGAGAGACTTGGCTCCCGTCCTATCATTGCTGTGAAACACTGCCCTGACAAAACTAGAGAACATTTGTAGGCCTTTTCTCTGTTTCTTACTTAGTCTACAACTATGAAGATCAATGCAGACATTCCTATAGATAAACCTTACAAATCGGTGTGCTGCTTTTCCTCATGTGTTTGACACATCTTTCTTGCCTTTGATTAAATGATCTGAGTATATTATTTGAAGTTGTGAACTCATGTGGCTGCAGTAATAACCAGTCACATGTATTGTGCATAAGTCAAGCCAAATCTGTTATTACACTTGTGAAACTAATGTGTTTGCACTACAATGCATGCTGTTTGCTAATAAATACACTTTTTTTTTTTTTGCCATAATCTTTGTAAATGGAACTGGTGGAGTTGTTGCACATGCAGCTAAGAAAAATATGGAAATGTCTGTTCTACTCCATTACAACCAACTAATTGCAGCATTACCACAAATGGAAGAGGCAAGTATAAGGGGGAGAAAGTAAAGAACTTGTCTGTAGGTGCTGCATTAAAGAAAATTGTGGTAAATAAAGTATACCAGTTTCAATTTAAGAACCAAGAAAAATGTACAGCTGCGCCATATTGCAAAATAACTAGGAAGAGATTTTTAATGTACTGATTCCATGGCACATGGTTTATGAACTGATACACAAAACGACACTGGATTCAAAACTTAGTTTTTCAATTAAAATGATTTATACAAAATTCTTGCAACCAATAGAATGTTATAGGGTATACAACCATCCCAGCTCTGCATATTTTGCTGCGAAGAGAATCATTTGTTTTGGTACTGTCCATATGTAGCTTGTTTTTGGTCGCAGGTTCAGGAATGGCTGACAAAATGCAACATTTACCTGGAGTTAACTCTGCAAATAGCACTGCTGGGTGATTTTAAAGTCAGTCAAATCGATCAATAATATAACTTAGCAAAAATTGAGGGGGGGGGGGGGGGGGGGAAGGAAAATATATATTTACCAAAAAAAAATAGATGGGGGATGATGCAGACAATTACATTGATAGAAGCCACAATATTAAAGCTTATCTACCCCCTCCCCCAAATGTACTAAATAGACAAGTGCTCTTAAGATGAATCAGAGCTTAAGTACAATAAGTTGTTTTATGCCAATATTGCCATCCTATTAAAAAGATGCTGGTGATCCAAATAGTAATAACCATATTGATTGTGTTGTACCAAACATACAGTATGCATTTGTCCCTTTACTCCATTCCAGACCTTCTGCACTTCAGTGATCCTTGTTTTGTCACTAGTATACTGGAACTGTGGTCTAGTTAGCCCTCAACCCTTCATGTTCAGTAGGACAGTCTATACATGCCTTTTTTCTTCAGCAAATTGCCTACTTATTCATGCCCGTGTGCCTGACATCTCTACATGAGCCACATAAACCAAATCCAGCCTGTATTCTCACTTCAGAGAAACTAAAGTGCTTAGTTTCTATTGTCATTGTAGAAAATAAGTATTGGTTGAGTTCGGTTTTAATTCTTTCTTTACACTTTTCATTCTTTACACTATTCATTCAGGAAGTTTGCTCATTTACAATCAAGATTAGTGTATATTTGATGGGCAGGTAAGAGGTATTTTCAAAATGTGATGTTTGTTTATACTGTAACTCAACTAAAGATCTATTTTAAGCCCCCAATCTAGTGGGTAATATGTTTCTAGAACCTTGAATACCAGTGTGAAGTCAAAGGATTGCATATGTAGGTGAGAGGGTAGATTTTTCTATTAAATAAAATCCTGCCTGTGGAACTGTAACCTGACTATTTGCTTTCTTGTACATAATGTAATAACCATGAGTTTACCATGTCCAGTGCTGTTGTCAATTATTCATTTGTTGCACAATAATTGAGGGTTCCACTTGGAATTGCTGATTTTTCTGCTAAACAATGTTTATTGTGCAGAGAAACAAGAATTTAAGCAACAATCACATGGTTCCAAAATATGAAAAAAAATGAACATTACAACAAATTCAGACAATCTGCAGATAAAATTCACATCTGGTATGGGGTAGGAGAATCGATTCAGCTGCCCTACTGCTATAAAAATACAAAAGACAAACATGTCAATTAGCTACAAGAACTGCAATCCATATTGTACTTTTCTTCAACAGATCATTCTTTGAGATGCATATGGACCCTGGTCAAAAGTAGTGCACTATAAAGGGAATTTGGTGTGCAGACTGTATGAGCTGTGCAGTCCAGAAGAAATACCAGCCCGCAAAGACGCACGAGACTGAACTTCACTGTCAACGTTCGAGTTGACATAATATTAGCCCCCTTTCAATGCAACATACTGAAACAAAATGAACTATGCACGACTCAGTTTTAGGCAGAACGCATCATCATCGGAGGAATTCTATTGCATTGACAGGCACGAGCGGTTGCGAATAGATGTGCTTGTTTTGAGATCAAAGCAAGATATTTTTTCCCCAGTTATAGCTAGTCAGCAATGGGGGAGTGATGGCTTCCAACAAAAGCATAAAATGTGTACATTTATAGCCATCTTTGAAAAGCGAGTCAGGTAAAAGCTTTTTTTATGTCGCAGTGCTGTATTTTTAGATGGGCAGCCAATAAGCATCACACTGCTACTGTAGGCTGTATCATAGAACTATTATTCACTATTTCAATAGTCAGTTCCATGTTAAAATCTTATGGGATGCTTTTGATGATAGGCCACTCTGGTAGGCCTACATTATGATCAAATAGCCACAGTAGCAAACTAACTTAAGCATGGCCTCAGTCTTCACAGTAAACGCACGCCAGAGGTGGCACAGAATTTTCGCTCAAGTTTGTGCTCAGCATCCCGAAAATTAGCTCAGTGCCGGAATTTCTTTTAGGAAACATTGGCTGTAGGCCTACATTATGACAAAGTAACATTTATCTTGAAATTGACATTATTTGTGCTCACCTTTGCTTTGTTCTGTACGGGTAAATACAGTTTGAACTCTGCAGGGAGCTCATCTTCTGAGTACAGTCGGTCAGAGAAGTACACTCTCCGGATGCGGCAGTTTGCATGGATCTGGAACCCAAAAAATGTAATTATAATTATTTCACCTTTATTTAACCAGGTAAGCTAGTTAAGAACAAGTTCTCATTTACAACGGCAACCTGGCCAAGATAAAGCAAAGCGACACAAACAACACAGAGTTACACATGGAATAAACAAGCGTACAGTCAATAACACAATAGAAAAAAAGAAAGTCTATATATAGTGTGTGCAAATGGCGTGAGATGGTAAGGCAATGAACAGGCCATAGTAGCGAAGTAATTACAGTTTAGCAAATTAACACGAGTGATAGATGAGCAGATGATGATGTGCAAGTAGAAATACTGGTGTGCAAAAGAGCAGAAAAGTAAATAAAAACAATATGGGGATGAGGTAGGTAGATTGGGTGGGCTATTTACCGATGGGCTATGTATAGCTGCAGCAATCGGGTTAGCTGCTCAGATAGCTGATGTTTAAAGATAGTGAGGGCAATATAAGTCTCCAGCTTCAGCGATTTCTGCAATTTGTTCCAGTCATTGGCAGCAGAGAACTGGAAGGAAAAGCGGCCAAAGGAGGTGTTGGCTTTGGGGACGACGAGTGAGATATACCTGCTGGACCGCATGCTACGGGTGGGTGTTGTTATCGTGACCAGTGAGCTGAGATAAGGCAGAGCTTTACCTAGCATAGACTTATAGACGACCTGGAGCCAGTGGGTCTGGCGACAAATATGTAGCGAGGACCAGCCAACGAGAGCATACAGGTTGCAGTGGTGGGTGGTATATGGGGCTTTGGTGACAAAACAGATGGCACTGTGATAGACTGCATCCAATTTGCTGAGTAGAGTATTGGAAGCTATTTTGTAAATGACATCGCCGAAGTCGAGGATCGGTAGGATAGTTTTACGAGGGTATGTTTGGCAGCATGAGTGAAGGAGGCTTTGTTGCAAAATAGGAAGCCGATTCTAGATTTAATTTTGGATTGGAGACGTTTAATATGAGTCTGGAAGGAGAGTTTACAGTCTAGCCAGACACCTATGTATTTGTAGTTGTCCACATATTCTAAGTCAGAACCGTCCAGAGTAGTGATGCTAGTCGGGCGAGCGGGTGCGGGCAGCGAACGGTTGAAAACATGCATTTGGTTTTACTAGCATAAGAGCAGTTGGAGGCCACGGAAGGAGTGTTGTATGGCATTGACGCTCATTTGGAGGTTAGTTAACACAGTGTGCAAAGAAGGGCCAGATGTATACAGAATGGTGCCGTCTGCGTAGAGGTGGATCAGGGAATCACCCGCAGCAAGAGCAACATCGTTGATATATAAAGAGAAAAGAGTCGGCCCGAGAATTGAACCCTGTGGCACCCCCATAGAGACTGCCAGAGGTCCGGACAACAGGCCCTCCGATTTGACACACTGAACTCTATCTGAGAAGTAGTTGGTGAACCAGGCGAGACAGTCATTTGAGAAACCAAGGCTGTTGAGTCTGCCGATAAGGATACGGTGATTGACAGAGTCGAAAGCCTTGGCCAGGTTGATGAAGACGGCTGCACAGTACTGTCTTTTATCGATGGCGGTTAAGATATAATTTAGTACCTTGAGCGTGGCTGAGGTGCACCCGTGACCAGCTCGGAAACCGGATTGCACAGCGGAGAGAGTACGGTGGGATTCGAAACAGTCAGTTATCTGTTTATTTACTTGGCTTTTGAAGACTTTAGAAAGGCAGGGCAGGATGGATATAGGTCTATAACAGTTTGGGTCTAGAGTGTCACCCCCTTTGAAGAAGGGGATGGCCCCCTTTGAAGAAGGGGATGACCGCAGCAGCTTTCCAATCTTTAGGGATCTCGGACGATACGAAAGAGAGGTTGAACAGACTTGTAATAGGGGTTGCAATAATGGCGGCGGATAATTTTAGAAAGAGGGTCCAGATTGTCTATCCCAGCTGATTTGTACAGGTCCAGGTTTTGCAGCTCTTTCAGAACATCTGCTATCTGGATTTGGGTGAAGGAGACGCTGGGGAGGCTTGGGCAAGTAGCTGCGGGGGGTGCGGAGCTGTTGGCAGGGGTTGGGGTAGCCAGGAGGAAAGCATGGCCAGGCGTAGAGAAATGCTTATTGAAATTCTCGATTATTGTGGATTTATCGGTGGTGACAGTGTTACCTAGCCTCAGTGCAGTGGGCAGCTGGGAGGAGGTGCTCTTATTCTCCATGGACTTTACAGTGTCCCAAAACCTTTTGGAGTTAGAGCTACAGGATGCAAATTTCTGTTTGAAAAAGCTAGCCTTTGCTTTCCTGTGTATAAAATACAGGCAAGGTAATGCAATGTGCCATTTAATCTTGTTCCAAACATAGCCTAACTGATAATTCAAGGTTTGACGTAAGAGATAGCCTGGTCCCAGGTCTGTCTGTACTGTCTTTCCAACCCCTATGGTCACCAAACTTGGCATGCCAATGACCACAGGAGTTGGCAAGGCAGCACAAACAGACCTGGGACCAGGCTAGGTAAGAGCTCTGTATAGTGTATCTTGGACCATGACCCTGGTCCATGAGCCTTTCTGACTGACCTGCACACGGAGTGTCTCGATGTAGTTGGTGCCGTAGGCCCGCCGTGTGAAATCGGACAGGTTGAACTGGATCTGGTTCCAGCCGTCATCCAGCCTCATGGGCATTGTACAGATGAAGGGTTTTACCCGCGTGGTGCTCTGGTAGTTACTGGCCCGGAACCGCCTCCTCACATTCTTGTCATCCAACACCTGCGATTGGAAAGGGAGAGCTAAGCTCAGTCAAACTGATCACTTGTACCCTTTTCACACCACTGAGCCAAATCGAAGCAAGCTGTACTGGACTGGCCTGGTTACGCATCCACCATAGTAGCTGGAACCGCACTGTAAAGAAGAATATGAATAGAATAGCCTTTAAACGAGCCAGT
Source organism: Salmo salar (assembly GCF_965601325.2). Taxonomy (NCBI): domain Eukaryota; kingdom Metazoa; phylum Chordata; class Actinopteri; order Salmoniformes; family Salmonidae; genus Salmo; species Salmo salar. The sequence goes on from NC_138317.1 coordinate 36,257,713, forward strand.
GCAGTACGGGTCAGCCCTATAGTGTCAATCAGGCATTGTTGTATAAAGAATTGCTTTACATGTTTTACAATAGCGTATAGCTTTCTTTGTATACATATGCAATGGATCTATTTGTTGACTTGGATGATAACCTACCTGGACTTCAAAGGTGAAATACTTCTTCAAGTTCTTGATGATCATAACCAAGAAAGGTAGTTTGATGCCAAGTGTCTTCTTTGGGTCTGCCGGACATGTGATGTAGGTTGTGCTGTTGAATTTAAGGACAAATGGTTAGATGTGGTTGCCTGAGTAAGAGAAAACAGGCTGGTGAACATGGAACAAGCTTACCTGACATTTGTTCCCTCCACTTCAAGCACCAGCGACTGGATGTCATTGTCTGTAATCCGTTTTATGTGGCCGTTCCTGACCTATAGCACAAGCAACATTTTGAAATGGGTAAGCTAGCGTGTACTATTACTTTTAAGAAATGTGTTTTATTGAATGTGAACTCAGGAAGATTAGGCACACTCTGATTAACTCATGGGTATCTAACCTAGCTAATAAACTGACGTTAGCTAACTAACTAAAGGCCTGCTTATGACAGTGGCATGAGGAGTACAACGACAACACAGTAGCCTTCAAATCTGAGTTAAAACAAAGCTTACAGCATGACATGCCCTAATGCTAGCTAGACACTGGGCAGTTTGAGGACCACAGATCAGCTAGCTACTAACTTTAGTAACGTTAGCTAACTTCTAGATTTATACTGCAGTGTCATGCGCAAACTAGTTATCTAGCTAGTTATATGGCTAAAGTTAGCTACTTGCTCTCTGGAGCTCACCACCATACCAAACCCTGCAATAAAGCTTTAGCTAACGTTACCTACTGTGGCTAGCCAATGTTACCTAGCCTTGTCAAATTAGCAAGCAAATTCATGCGTAAGCTTCTGTAAATCGTTGCTTACCTTTTTATCCCATATCTGAAGAGGTTTGCTCCCAATGCTATACAATATAGATAGGAATCCACTTTGAAATGTGTTTTTAAACATTTTGTGTGCGTTTATAACGCCGTCTCGTGTGCATGTGTTGTTACTTGTTGCTAACGTTACTTTAGTTTAGCTAATTGATTTAGCTTATGCTTCAACTCCAAGTTACGTGTGGCACACAATAATGGCGATTCCTTCTGCCTCGCAAAACGCCCAAAAAGATACGCGTCTTCTATGAAAAGTACCTTCAGAAAACCCTAAATGTTACTAAAGTATTGCCGTCCGGCACCACTGTCTGTACCAGCAATATAAACCATGCACTTGCTCGCCGTTTCCCCTTTTGTATTGTTGAGTTGCTATAAAATGTAAGGCGGCCCACTTATCACAGCGGACTTCATTGTTGACTCATATCAGCTACCATGGTAACACAAAGCTTTAGCGGGGCCAGAGACACTTTGGAGGAGATGGGAAACTCCATAGAGCCAGCTCGTACTTAGGTTGGGCCTCATACACCCCTTTCTGTGTTTGTAAAAGATTGCCGCAGGAGGGCGATGCTCGCAAACTGGTGGCAGAATATGGGGCAGTTCTTAGAAATCCAGCAACAAAAAAAAAGCCTCTATTTAGATGTTATTTATGAGTGCATTTCACACTACTTTTGGATTATAATTGTATTTTCAGGCTTGTATGAATGTCCTGCTTAATATAATGTTTGTGTCATGGTGTAACAGTATAGCTTCTGTCCTTCTCCTCGCTCCAACCTGGGCTTGAACCAGGGACCCTCTACACACATCAACAACTGACACCCACGAAGCCTCGTTACCCATCGCGCCACAAAAGCCGCGGCCTTTGCAGAACAAGGGGAACAACTACTTCAAGGCCTCAGAGCGAGTGACGTCACCGATTGAAACGCTATTAGCGCACACCATCGCTAACTAACTAGCCATTTCACATCGGTTACAATGCCAAACCAACTGCATTATACTTCAAAAACCTTTCAACCAGTACAATAGTTCTTTGGCTAGCTTTTGCTACAGCCTATGTCAATGAGCTTTAGCATTCTATGCCAACAATTCCTGCATTCAAAATAGTTATTTTACAAAGATAACAACTAAATACAAGACCATGGTGCTTGCCTACGGAGCTGTGAGGGGAACGGCACCTCCATACCTTCAGGCTCTGATCAGGCCCTACACCCATACAAGGGCACTGCGTTCATCCACCTCTGGCCTGCTGGCCCCCTACCTCTGAGGAAGCACGGTTCCCGCTCAGCCCAGTCCAAACTGTTCGCTGCTCTGGCACCCCAATGGTGGAACAAGCTCCCTCACGACGCCAGGACAGCGGAGTCAATCACCACCTTCCGGAGACACCTGAAACCCCACCTCTTTAAGGAATACCTGGGATAGGATAAAGTAATCCTTCTAACCCCCCCCCCCCCCCCCCCTTAAAATATTTAGATGCACTATTGTAAAGTGGTTGTTCCACTGGATATCATAAGCTGAATGCACCAATTTGTAAGTCGCTCTGGATAAGAGCGTCTGCTAAATGACTTAAATGTAAATGTAAATATAATCTTAGTGACTGTTCAAGCAATAATCAAAACATCATTGCAAGCGTATGAGAACCCCAAAAATATATTTTGTTTAGAATTCATAAAAACTTAAATCTAGGCTATAGTGAATGGGCGCAGATGGCGATGGCTTTATTGCTGCAGCCAAGAGTCGCACGCATCTGTACCTTACGTCAGTGTGTTGTGTACGGGTAAGGGGTCTATAGAATTTCTATCTCCTCCTTTCCGTAATATCTCTGGCATGGCTGTCTTTAAAAAAGGGGACTGTCTAAAAACATAACTGCAACAGTGTAGCACCGTTTCACTCCCCAAATATTTTTGCAACACCTGAATTACCTCTTCCGTTTCATCAAAGTGCTTATTGTGTTTTTGATTAGACAAAATAAAACTAATGATTTATTCCAATCCCAGATAAAGGTTAAAATTATTCTAATAACACAGGACACTCACACCAGATGAGGAGGAGATAGAGTCCTATCAGAGCTCCATAATCATCATGTTTAGCCAACAAAATAGAGCTCGTGATTTGGCGGGAGAAGTGGGCTTTTTGGCAAACTCACAGAATCCAAGGTAACAAGAGCACACGGGCAGGGTTACAAAAGTTGAACTAGTGGTGCGGATAGTGGCGGTGGATATGCATCTTATTCTACCTTCTACAAAGACTGGTAAACTTGAAGCACAAATGATACAATCAGAATGCTACTTTCAGAATTACACCTGCCACGAGGACAGTTTATACCCACGTGCAAAGAATAAATAAATGATGTACAGAACCAGTCAAAGGTTTGGACACAGCTGCTCATTAAAGGGTTTTTCATTATTTTTACTATTTTCTACATTGTAGAATAATAGTGAAGACATCAAAACTATGAAATAACACATATAGAATAATTTAGTAACCAAAAAAGTGTTAAACAAATCAAAATATATTTTTGATTTTTAGATTCTTCAAAGTAGTCACCCTTTGCCTTGATGACAGCTTTGCATACTCTGGTGACGCTGACCTTAATGGTGGAGACACTCGGCATCTCTCCTGGGTTCTATTCCATTGCTTTTATCACACAGCTGGGCACAGCGACTTTACCCTCAATCCAGAATGAAAACAACACCATGGTGAGAATGACGGAAGAAACACAGCACAATGATGAGAATGAGGAAGAAACACAGCACAATGGTGAGGATGAGGGAAGAGACACAGCACAATGATGAGAATGAGGGAAGAGACACAGCACAATGGTGAGAATGAGGGAAGAGACACAGCACAATGGTGAGAATGAGGGAAGAGACACAGCACAATGGTGAGAATGAGGAAGAAACACAGCACAATGGTGAGGATGAGGGAAGAGACACAGCACAATGGTGAGAATGAGGGAAGAGACACAGCACAATGGTGAGAATGAGGGAAGAGACACAGCACAATGATGAGAATGAGGAAGAAACACAGCACAATGGTGAGGATGAGGGAAGAGACACAGCACAATGGTGAGAATGAGGGAAGAGACACAGCACAATGGTGAGAATGAGGGAAGAGACACAGCACAATGGTGAGAATGAGGGAAGAGACACAGCACAATGGTGAGAATGAGGGAAGAGACACAGCACAATGGTGAGAATGAGGGAAGAGACACAGCACAATGGTGAGAATGAGGGAAGAGACACAGCACAATGGTGAGGATGAGGGAAGAGACACAGCACAATGGTGAGAATGAGGGAAGAGACACAGCACAATGGTGAGAATGAGGGAAGAGACACAGCACAATGGTGAGAATGAGGGAAGAGACACAGCACAATGGTGAGAATGAGGGAAGAGACACAGCACAATGGTGAGGATGAGGGAAGAGACACAGCACAATGGTGAGAATGAGGGAAGAGACACAGCACAATGGTGAGAATGAGGGAAGAGACACAGCACAATGGTGAGGATGAGGGAAGAGACACAGCACAATGGTGAGGATGAGGGAAGAGACACAGCACAATGGTGAGAATGAGGGAAGAGACACAGCACAATGGTGAGGATGAGGGAAGAAAAACTAAATTATGAGAATGAGGGAACAAACATTTGACATATATCGAATGCTAAACCTTTGGATACATTTTTCACACATTTTATTCTTGTCGTGGAACAGGGACAGTGCTAGGAACCTCCAAAATGTGTGATATAATCACTGAAACCTCCCTTATTAAATGAATAACGCACACTGCCATAAAGTGGTGATAACTAGACACACTAATCATTTCACTAGGTCTTTTTCTCCCCACATTCACTATAAAAGTCATTGTCATGTGTACAGCTGTTGTGTTCCAGGCAGTTCAAATCTATGAAATCTTGAGCATTTTGAAGTAGATTGAGCACAAACGCAGTTGAATATCTGAAAATGCTCTAGGCCTACTGACAGTGGGAATTGTTCCTTTATTGGGTAAAATTTGAAAGCTTGTTTAGGAAAGTAGTCTGCCCTGCTCACGGTTCCACATACAATACTGCTTTATATGACTCCCTTTACTATTTTGAATTGGTATAATGTTTACTTTGTCCTGCCATGTAACTTAATAAAAGCATTATATTAACTTTTTCAAACAAGACACAATGGGTTTTTGTGCGTTTTACAGTCATTTACCCTTGAGTTCTCAATTAACTTTTTCATTGGTAGCGCTGTAGGCTATCGGAACCCCAGAAAAAGTATCCCACCTTTAAAGCACATCTCCTTTGGAGATTATGAATTGGTTTGGCTCAACTCTTCGAGTACTCTCCTCCATCCTCACTTTACCTCCTGTACAAAAAGGTCAAAGGTGATCAAGAAGAAGAGGAAGGGAGGAGAGCAAATGTGGCAACAAATACGCTTGTATGAAATGAGACACTCCATCTTCACTAGCATGTCATCAGGCAAATGAAGTTTACAGGGATGGAATCCCCATATAAGTGTGTAAAGTAGTAAAAAGGTCAACTAACGTAGTCAACATCTACAGGTGTTTTATTGTGTCCTCTTCATACAGAATAAGGCTTTCAATTGTTGGCCAGTCATTGTGTTTAGCCTGAGGCCAGACTTAAGGGTTACTCATGTGCTATACCAGGCTTCCAATGGCAGTAGCCATGACTTTTACCAGCCATAAGATATGATCAAAAATGACTTTTATAGACCTTTGCTGCTCAGATGGTTGATCAAGCAAGAAATAATTAGCTGTAGCTTTCCATATGAAACAATAGTGAATTCTGAATCATTATTGAGCTATAGTGTATGTATCATAGTCTCCATTGTAAGATCCCCACCATGTTTCTGTTTAGTATGAGCCCAAGTGTTGTATTTTCTGATACATTTTCTCCCAGGATCAGTTCATTTCATATTTTCATTTGATGCGTTATAGTTTATAATTGTGGTCTATTGTTGCTGTTCTACCCTAATGTTTCCACTTCAGCTCAAACCTACAATCCATGCAAACCCTTACTGACTTATGGCATACGGAGGGACCTGTGCAATTGCTCCTCTCCATGCATAAAATCCCCCAGGAGTTTGGATTTAAGCCTGTAGCTATTTATTTGTTTTCAGTGTATCCACATAAATAATTTATCTTTGGTAGATATATTCTGCTATTGGAATGCAATAAATACTATCATTCTCATTTTGCATGTAGGCCTAGTGCTCAAAACAAAAAAGTGTGCTCAAAACGCTGGGCCAAAACAAATATCATATTTCCTTTAGGACTGCAGAATGGCTTTTATGCAACTGACTTTCGTTCATTTTTCCCTTTTAGAAATACGTATCTTGACATAATATCTTTGGCAATGTGGCCCCAAAAAGTTGATTGTCCAATATTTGGAAATTTGACTCATCATTTATTTACCCATCTAGACATTTTGGTTGCGTACAAAATGGCACCCTATTCCCTATATAGTGCACTACTTAGGAAATAAGTAGTAGTAGTGGGGTAGTTTAAATTGAAGTTCGGTTTAAGAACATTGATAACTCAATTCACGTAACAATAGGGAATAAGTAGTAGTAGTGCAGTATATAGGGAATAAGTAGTAGTAGTGCAGTATATAGGGAATAAGTAATAGTAGTGCAGTATATAGGGAATAAGTAATAGTAGTGCAGTATATAGGGAATAAGTAATAGTAGTGCAGTATATAGGGAATAAGTAATAGTAGTGCAGTATATAGGGAATAAGTAATAGTAGTGCAGTATATAGGGAATAAGTAAAAGTAGTGCAGTATATAGGGAATAAGTAGTAGTAGTGCAGTATATAGGGAATAGGATGCTATTTGGGAGGAACCCTTTCTCTCATGATGATCCAGAAGATCAACAAAGTTTCAACACATTACTTCAGAAAAAAATGACTTTCTACATATAAGAAACACTGATTTGATCTGATCCTCACATCTGGTGTTACATTAGAGGTTTGGTAAATGGTTTGTCCTAATCGGTCCAGTAAACACTGTGTGTGCTGGGACGTTAATCCCTTGTCACTTGCAGTAGTGTGTGCAGATGTGCACATCGCACAGCATTGTCTGGACGGATTTAGAGCTGTCTGGCTGAAGCCAGAGAGCCAGAGCAAAGAGATGTCTGATCTGAGAGGGTTTCTCTCTGGGTTTGGCAGCCGTGTCCCGCTGCAGTGGCAGAATGCAACGTCTGACTATGCCAACATGTGTGTGTACTTCTTTCCCTACCTTATAAGGGGCTCAATGTCCTTACATTCACCTGAATGTCCCAACAATTCACCTGAAAGTCCTAACGATTCACCTGAAAGTCCTAACGATTCACCTGAATGTCCTAACGAGTCACCTGAATGTCCTAACGAGTCACCTGAATGTCCTAACGATTCACCTGAATGTCCTAACGATTCACCTGAATGTCCTAACAATTCACCTGTCACGTCCTGACCAGTATAAGGGTTATTTGTTATTGTAGTTTGGTCAGGACGTGGCAGAGGGTATTTTGTTTATGTGGTTCGGGGTGGTGTTTTATGTAGTAGGGTGTTTGATTTATTATTTCCGGGGTTTTGGGGTTATGTTCTAGGTTTGTATTTCTATGTGGTCTCTAGTCTTTTGTATTTCTTTGTCTAGTTTATTGGGGTTGGACTCTCAATCGGAGGCAGGTGTTTTCTAGTTGCCTCTGATTGAGAGTCCTATATATGGGTATGTGTTTGGTTAAGTGTTTGTGGGAGATTGTTTCTTGTTTTGCCTGTGTGAGCATGACAAGACTGTTTTGTTGTTCGTGCGTTCTTCATTTTGTTATTTTGGTGTTCTCTTTATTTAAAAATAAATAACAAGATGAGCATCCACATTCCTGCTGCGTTTTGGTCCTCTATTCCCGATGACAACCGTTACATCACCTGAATGTCCCGAAGAGATAGGAAAACAACTTTTTGAATTTGTTCAAATGCTATTTTAAACCTTAAGGGTTAGGTTTACGGTTTTGGGGTTAGGGTTAGATTCAGGCTTAAAGGTTAGAGAAAATGTGTGTGTCTGACAATGCCAGCATGTTCCCATGCTGTGGTGCCTTTGGCATACTGTGTAGCCTATGGGGAAACCAGAGATTATTAGCAGAGAGAGGAGAACGAGATGGACTACTTGCATCAGTCAGGATGTAGACATTCTGGAGAGCAGGAAGTACTGTGAGGTTACAAACTCTTTAACGACAGAAGGGCTGTTCCATGATTTACTTTTTAGTCTCTGTGTCACTTCATAAACACTTTCTTTTTTCTTCTACCATTTCTGTTAGTTCAAAGATATGTATGTTTATATACTTGAGTATTTCTGTCTTATATAAAGTATTTATTTATCATCTCACCATTGCACTTGTGTGTAACAAATAATTTATGAATAATGGCACTGATGGAAAATCAGTCATGCTGTCGATTTACTTCACACTGTTTGACAAGCGTTGTGTTTCCAAACATACAGTTGAAGTTGGACGTTTACATTCACTTAGGTTGGAGTCATTAACTTGTTTTTCAACCACTCCACAAATTTCTTGTTAACAAACTATAGTTTTGGCAAGTTGGTTAGGGCATCTACTTTGTGCCTGACACAAGTACTCTTTCCAACAATTGTTTACAGACAGATTATTTCACTTATAATTCACTGTATCACAATTCCAGTGGGTCAGAAGTTTACATACACTAAGTTGACTGTGCCTTTAAACAGCTTGGAAAATTCCAGAAATGATGTCATGGCTTTAGAAGCTTTTGATAGGCTATTTGACATAATTTGAGTCAATTGGAGGTGTACCTGTGGATGTATTTCAAGGCCTACCTTCAAACTCAGTGCCTCTTTACTTGACATTATGGCAAAATCAAAAGAAATCAGCCAAGACCTCAGAAAAAAAATTGTAGACCTCCACAAATCTGGTTCATCCTTGGGAGCAATTTCCAAACGCCTGAAGGTACCATGTTCATCTGTACAAACAATAGACGCAAGTATAAACACCATGGGACCATGCAGCCGTCATACCGCTCAGGAAGGAGACGCGTTCTGTCTCCTAGAGATGAGCGTACTTTGGTGCGAAAAGTCCAAATCAGTCCCAGAACAACAGCAAAGGACCTTGTGAAGATGCTGGAGGAAACAGGTACAAAAGTATCTATATCCACAGTAAAATGAGTCCTACATCGACATAACCTGAAAGGCCGCTCAGAAAGGAAGAAGCCACTGCTCCAAAACCACCATAAAAAAAGCCAGACTACGGTTTGCAACTGCACATGGGGACAAAGATTGTACTTTCTGTTCTGATGAAACAAAAATAGAATTGTTGGGCCATAATGACCATCGTTATGTTTGGAGGAAAAAGGGGGACACTTGCAAGCCGAAGAACACCATCCCAACCATGAAGCACGAGGGTGGCAGCATCATGTTGGGTCTCTTGGGTCTCTTGGATGTCGATTATGGCAACCCCCCGCACCTCTCTGATTCAGAGGGGTTGGGTTAAATGAGGAAGACACATTTCAGTTGAATGCATTCAGTTGTATAAATGACTAGGTATCCCCCCTTTCCTTTCAGTTAGAGGATTTTTTTTGGTAGATCATCATACATGCACATCTGGTAATAGTGGTAGATCATCATACATACACATCTGGTAATAGTGGAACTGGGTGAACCATGGCTGTATGGCACACTGCTCCAAACCGCTCTCCTTTTTGTTGGTATTGCCTCATTGGAATCCTCTCGGTCTGTAATTGTTATTTGCTCTCAAACAAGGCTTGTCTTGCACCCCAACAGAGCACTTTTCTTTCAGACTTGGACAGAAGTCGAAAAACCTATTTACATGATTACATCTAAATATAATGGGTGGCTTATGGAATATCTCAAGGTCGCGTTGCAGAGTGTCCTAAGTATTTTCTCTGTGGTGTCCCTCAATATAACGTTACAGACATTATACAATACGCCACAAAGCAGTGGTGTCTGGGTAAAAATGCTTCTCTCGTAGAAAATGTGTAATCCCTGATGGATTGGTTGCTGCCGCCATATTTGATTTTGTTTTAGCAACTCTGAATCCCTTTATTGACAGGTGATCTACACCATACCATATATGGCTGTACAACACATTAAAAACACCTTCCTAATATTGAGTTGCACCCGCCTCACCCCATCCCCAGCAGTTCCTACATCCATTTTTGGACTTATAAAGTAATGATATCTACCCATTGATTCTTGAAGAATATAATTTAGAAATATCTAATGAGATTATTTCAACCCCATTAGAACCCATAATATAATCTTTTTTTTAACTCCAATGTTTGTTAACAAAATGTAAACAAAAACTACAATTTTAATATTATGGATGGTCAGTCCTTGTATCCAGAGCTCTGTCTATGAATTTGAGCGTGGTTACATTTTTTCAATCCAATCACTCAGCTTTTTACCGAAACAGGGGTGGGGAGTCAGCTTTGTTATTGTTTCCAATGCTGATTGCTGCTTTAAAGAAGCAGGGTGGGAGTCATCCTGCTACAATGTCATATCATGGTGTCACAGTATATAATATACAAATAATATGCTTACATGAGGAAACAATTCTACTGCTGCCCTTGGATCAGTCCATCATCATCATCATCATCAGTAACCATTTCCAGTTTGAGTAAGTTGTCATCTTTGTCCTTTCACTAGGGCTGCCTCCTAACTCCAGTAGCCTGTCTACTACAGAGAAGCGGGTCTCCCTCACGTCAATCATCAGGAGACTCAAGCCAAACTCCTGGAGAAGAGAATAATAAACCATATCTATCTATCTCACCTACTAATCTCACTGCAACCCCCCTCCAGGTCTCTGACTCTACGTTATTCAGATCTTTTTTTTGGTTTCTATGCCTGTGATATGTGGTTGTCCCATCTTAAGATGAATGCACTAACTAAATCGCTCTGGATTAGAGCATCTGCTAAATGACTAAAATATAAATGTTAAGATGTTGAGTTTTAGATAAATAAATAACAAATCAAGCGGACAAATGTTATAGTCAGACGTATCTCGGACATGGACTTCATTGGCTACATCACAAAACCCATTCCCGACCTAACCGTAGCCTCCGTTCGGCCCTTTTCTCTTCGGTATACCAGCCCAAGTACCAGATGAATCTCCACATTGGTGCCTCCCAAGCCATCGCATCCTTCGGTACCATCCACTCACTGCTTAAATTATCCAGCAAAGAGGCCCGGCTCATACCAAACAAGGTAGGATATCTGCCACATGATACCCGCAGTGGGACGCACTCTTCTTCTCCCTCTCATCCATCACTTCTCACTTCATCTCATCTGTCAAGCAAATGTATTGCTGTGTGATCTCGAAGGACTGGAATAACCGACTGTGCTGTATATGCAATGCACAGGCTATGTAACCATCAATCAATCAATCAAATTTATTTACTTTGGTGGAGGAGGAATAATGGTCTGGGGCTGTTTTTCGTGGTTCGGGCTAGGGCCCTTAGTTCTAGTGAAGGGAAATCTTAACACTACAGCATACAATGACATTCTAGACGATTCTGTGCTTCCAACATTGTGGCAACAGTTTGGGGAAGGCCCTTTCCTGTTTCAGCATGACATTGCCCCTGTGCACAAAGCGAGGTCCATACAGAAATGGCTTGTCGAGATCAGTGTGGAAGAACTTCACTGGCCTGCAGAGCCCTGACCTCAACCCCATCCCTGCAGCAATGTTCCAACATCTAGTGGAAAGCCTTCACAGAAGAGTGGAGGCTGTTATAGCAGCAAAAGGAGGGTCCAACTCCATATTAATGCCCATGATTTTGGAATTAGATGTTTGACGAGCAGGTGTCCACATACTTTTTTGGTCATGCAGTGTGGTCATGTAATGTAGTCAAAGGTAGAGGAAAGATGGAGGAGAGAGTGTGCTGAAATAGCAGTGGGCCGGATTCCAACAGCCTAGGCCATGTGAACATGTCAAGTGAATTCAAAGTACATCGTCACAGAGTCTCAATACACTTTACAAGAGGGAATAAACAGCAACAACATCGCTCAACCTCTCATTATAAAAAGCAACAGCAACATCAACAGCTAATTTGTACACTGGCTAATGAAAAAACACCAGTTGAAGTCTCACTAGCTGATGTCACAGGAGGTTGGGGATGATGGGTTTGTGGTAATGGCTGGAGCGGAATTACTGGAATGGTATCGAATACTTTCCATGTGTTTGATGCCATTCCATATGTTCTGTTCCAGCCATTATTATGAGTTGTCTACTCCCCTCAGCAGCCTCCACTGGTTGATGCACAGAAAAAATCCAATCTCCTCCTCCTGCTGGGGAGGGGGGGGGGGGGGGGTTTAATGTGTTTATATAGCCCTTCTTACATCAGCTAATGTCACAACGTGCTGTACAGAAACCCAGCCTAAAACCCCAAACGGCAAGCAATGCAGGTGTAGAAGCACAGTGGCTAGGAAAAACTCCCTATAAAGGCCAGAACCTAGGAAGAAACCCAGAGAGGAACCAGGCTATGAGGGCTGGCCAGTCCTCTTCTGGCTGTGCCGGGTGGAGATTATAACAGAACATGGCCAAGATGTTCAAATGTTCGTCGATGACCAGCAATAACAAATGGCACCCTATTCCCTATAAAGTGCACACCTTTTGACCAGAGCCCTATGGTGCCATTTGGGACACCCACACTGACTTTCACAGTACATTATTTTACCCTGAAGAGATTCTCTGGCTCTTGGCTGTGCTGGGTTGCAGCTCACAGTCATTGTTTCCATCTCTTTGTGTCTGTGTCCAGGATGGCTGCATTCCACTGCTCCTAGCTGTCGAAGCCGGGCATGTTGGAATCATTAAGGAGCTCCTTAGAACTCTAGCCGAGCCTCAGCTTAGGGCTCAGAAAACAGGAAGAGCCAACAAAGGTGTCTGGGGTTGCATGGGCCCAGCAAAGTGTTTGATTTATGAATAACAGCTATACTGTAGCATTATTAATAATACTACCCTATATTATTGATACACAATAAAGTATGAGTTAGGGTTTTAAAATAACTTAGTAGCTCTGGATTTTGTCACAACACCAGTCTAGTATGTACTGTATAACATGATGTCACATAACATCAGTCTAGTTTGTACTGTATAACATTGTCACATAAAACCATTCTAGGATGTATAACATGTCACATAACACCAGTCTAGTTTGTGCTGTATAACATTATGTCACATAACATCAGTCTAGTATGTACTGTATAACATTTTGTCACAACACCAGTCTAGTATGTACTGTATAACATTTTGTCACATAACATCAGTCTAGTATGTACTGTATAACATTTTGTCACAACAACAGTCTAGTATGTACTGTATAACATTGTCACATAAAACCAGTCTAGTATGTACTGTATAACATTTTGTCACATAAAACCAGTCTAGTATGTACTGTATAACATTGGTTGTACCGGTGAGGTGGGAGGTGGACGTGGACATCGAGCGGGCGTCGCGTGTAGAGCCTACTCCACCACAGTGTCCAGCTGGACGGGTGTATGTTCCGCGTCAGGTTCGTGACAGGCTGATCTGTTGGGCTCACACGTCCCCCTCTTCTGGTCATCCGGGCATCGGTAGGACGGTGCGATGTCTTAGTGGGAAGTACTGGTGGTCCACCTTGGCCAAGGACGTGAGGGTTTGTTTCCTCCTGCTCGGTGTGCACTCAGTGCAAGGCTCCCAGACACCTGCCCAGAGGGAAGTTACAACCCCTTCCCGTTCCACAGCGGCCTTGGTCACACCTGTCGGTGGACTTCCTGACCGATCTGCCTCTGTCACAGGGCAACACCACGATCCTGGTCATTGTGGGTCGGTTTTCTAAGTCTTGTCGTCTCCTCCCTTTGCCCGGTCTCCCTACGGCCCTACAGACTGCGGAGGCCCTGTTTACTCACGTCTTCCGGCACTACGGGGTGCCTGAGGACATAGTATCTGATCGGGGTCCCCAGTTCACGTCCAGGGTGTGGAAGGCGTTTATGGAACATCTGGGGGTCTCGGTCAGCCTTACCTTGGGTTTTCACCCCGAGAGTAATGGGCAGGTGGAGAGAGTGAACCAGGATGTGGGTAGGTTTCTGCGGTCGTATTGCCAGGACCGGCCAGGGAGTGGGCGAAATTCATCCCATGGGCAGATGGCCCAGAACTCACTCCGCCACTCCTCTACGAACCTGTCGCCCTTCCAGTGCGTGTTGGGTTATCAGCCGGTCCTGGCACCATGGCATCAGAGTCAGGCCAAGGTTCCTGTGGTGGACGATTGGGTGAGGCACTCGAGGGAGACCTGGGAGGCCGTCCACGGGTACCTTAAACAGGCCGAAGGGCGGCAGAAGGCAAGCGCTGACCGCCACCGCAGACCGGGTCTGGCTCTCGACCCGAAACCTGCCCCTTCGCCTGCCCTGCCGGAAGCTGGGTCCGCGGTTTGTCGGGCCATTTAAAGTCCTGAGGAGAATAAACGAGGTGTGTTATAGGTTACTGCTCCCCCGTATTACCGTATTAACCCCTCGTTTCATGTGTCTCTCCTCAGGCCGGTGGTGGCTGGTCCGCTTCAAGAAGCTGAGGTGCTGGAGGTCCCTACTTGTCATCACCATTCCCTTTTTCCTATTGGATAGAAAACACTCTAAAGTTTCTAAAAATGTTTGAATGGTGTCTGAGTATAACAGAACTCATATGGCAGTCAAAACCCCGAGACAGATCCCATGCAGGAAGTGGAAATCTGATTTGTGGACTCACCTTCAGCACTTTGCCTATAAAACACACCGTGAGTTAGGATTCATTGAGCACTTCCTAAGGCTTCCACTAGATGTCAGCAGTCTTTACAAAGTGGTTTGAGTCTTCTATGGTAGAAACTGAACCAAAGAGGGGCTTTGGAAGTTGGTCACAGGGGGAGGGCCATTACCACTATGACACGGGCGCCCATGGCTACCCTCCCCTTTCGAAACATTTAGTAAGACAATGCAATCGTCCCCCTTGAATATTATTGAAGCTCTGGTTGAAAAAGGCCCTAAAGATTTATGTTATACAACGTTTGACATGTTTGAACGAACTTAAATATATATTTTTTGCACATTCGTGACGACAAGTCCCGCGCGCTACAGTACATTTTGAGTAGCCTTCGGAACGCGCTAACAAGAAGAAGCTATTGGGACATAAATGATTAACTTTTTCGAACAAAACTACATTTGTTGTGGACCTGGGATTCCTGGAAGTGCCTTCTGATGAAGATAATCAAAGGTAAGGGAATATTTACAATAGTATACAAGAGTATATTTGATATTAGGTGGTTCCAAGATGGCGCTAACTTGTATCGCCTAGCCTATTTTTCTGAGCATAGCATCCCCTTTTATTGCAAAGTGTGATTTCCCAGTAAAGTTATTTTTAAATCTGTCAATGCGGTTGCATTCACAAGATGTTAATCTATAATTCTTTGAATGACAATATTACATTTTAAAAATGTTTTCGAATAGTAATTTAGTAAATTGTAGCGCTGCTTCACCAGATGCATTTGAGAGAAAATATTTTCTGAACGTCACGCCGATGTAAAATGCTCTTTTTATATATAAATATGAACTTTATCGAACAAAAGAATGCATGTATTGTGTAACATGATGTCCTAGGAGTGTCATCTGATGAAGATTGTCAAAGGTTAGTGCTTCATTTAGCTGTTTTTTTGGTTATTTGTGATGCATGTGGTTGGTCGGCTATTTTGACGATGTACTCTCCTAACATAATGTAATGTTTTGCTTTTGCTGTAAAGCCTTTTTAAAATCGGACAACATGGTTCGATTCAGGAGACGTGTATCTATAAAACGGTGTAAAATAGTCCTATGTTTGAGAATAAAAAATAAAAAAGATTTTTCGCTGGATGTTGATCCCGCATGCGGGACCAGCGTTTCAAGAGAGCGTTTGTTTTGGTATTATACCTGACCTGTATGTTTATGGGACTTGCCTATTAAATACGCATCTCTGCTCTCCTGCGCTTGACTCCTTCACCTACCTCTACACAATCCCGTCACAGCTTGAGTAAAAGTCTAAAAGTATTTGGTTTTAAATATACTTAAGTATCAAAAGTAAATGCAAAAGTATGAATAATAAAAAATTCCTTAGCCGGACAGCACAATTTTACTTTTATTTTTTATTGACGGATAGTTAGGGGCACACTTCAACACTCAGACATTGTCACGCCCTAACCTGAGAGAGACGGTTTATTTCTCTTTGTGGTTAGGTCAGGGTGTGGGGTGGGCATTCTATGGTTTATATTTCTATGTTTTGGCCAGGTATGGTTTCCAATCAGAGGCAGCTGCTTATCATTGTCGCTGATTGGGAACCATACTTAGGCAGCCCTTTTCCCTCCTTGTGTTGTGGGATCTTATTTTTGTACTGCTGTGTAAAGCCTGCAAGACGTGACGGTCGTGTGCCATTGTTTATTTTGTTTAAGTGTTCAGAGTTCAAATAAATAGCAAGATGAACACATACCACGCTGCACCTTGGTCTGCTCCTTTTGACAATCGTTACAGACATAATTTACAAACAAAGCATTTGTGTTTAATGAGTCTGTCAGATCAGAGGCAGTAGGGATGACCAGGGATGTTCTCTTGATAAGTGTATGAATTGGACTATTTTCCTGTCAAAATGTAACGAGTACTTTTGGGTGTCAGGGAAAATGTATGGAGTAAAGAGTACATTATTTTCTTTAGGAATGTAGTGAAGTAAATGTTGCCAAAAATATAAATAGTTAGGTTCAGATACCCTAAAAAAGACAGCAGCAACATTAAGGCAGTTATATACAATTACAAATATTACATTTCATAGCACTTTTCACAACACATTAAGTGTGTGTCCTGAGGACACTACTCTACTGTCACATATCTACAATACAAAATCCATGTGTACGTGTGTGGAGAGTGCATGTGTATGCATGTGTCCCGCTGTTCCATAAGGTGTATTGTTTTCAGTTTTTTAAATCTGATTCTACTGTTTGCATCAGTTACCGGATGTGGAATAGAGTTCCATGTAGCCATGGCTTTATGTAGTACTGTGCTCCTCCCATAGTCTGTTCTGGACTTGGGGACTGTGAAGAGACCTGTGTAACAAAGTCTCAGGGAGTCAGGAAACAAGTGCAGTGCGAGTTTAATGACAATGAACATGGAACGAATACAAAACAAGAAGCGTCTAACAAGAAAACATAAACAATACTACCTGATGACTGACAGAACAGAGTGTTAGATAAATGGTAAGTAATCAAGGTAGTAATGAAGTCCAGGTGTAACTGAAGGTGGGGCGCAGGTGTGTGTAATGATGGTTGCCAGGACGAGCGGGAGAACAGGGACTAGACATGACCTGTGGCATGTCTTGTGGGGTATGCATGGGTGTCCGAGCTGTGTGCTAGTAGTTTAAACAGACAGCATGTCAATACTTCTTACAAAAACAAGTAGTGATGAAGTCAATTTCTCCTCTACTTTGAGCAATGAGAGATCAACATGCATATGTTAGCTCTCCTTGTACATTTAAGGGCTCAGATATGCTGCCCTGTTCTGAGCCAATTGTACTTTTCCTAAGTCCCTCTTTGTGGCACCTGACCACACGACTGGACAGTAGTCCAGGTGCGACAAAACTAGGGCCTGTAGGACTTGCCTTGTTGATAGTGTTATTAAGAAGGCAGAGTAACGCTTTATTATGGACAGACCTCCCCATTTTAGGTACTGTTGCATCAACATGTTTTACCATGACAGTTTTGTTGCTTCTTTAATCAGACAACAGTTTCAGCTGTGCTATCATAATTGCAAAAGGGTTTTCTAATGATCAGTTAGCCTTTTAAAATGATAAACTTGGATTAGCTAACACAACGTGCCATTGGAACACAGGAGTGATGGTTGCTGATAATGGGCCTCTGTACGCCTATGTAGATATTCCATTAAAAATCTGCCGTTTCCAGCTACAATAGTCATTTACAACATTAACAATGTCTACACTGTATTTCTGATCAATTTGATGTTATTTTAATGGACAAAATAAATGTGCTTTTCTTTCAAAAACAAGGACATTTCTAAGTGACCCCAAACTTTTGAATAGTAATGTATGTTATTGGGTTGTCCAGGTACATGTATGTTATTGTGTTGTCCAGGTACATGTATGTTATTGGGTTGTCCAGGTACATGTATGTTATTGGGTTGTCCAGGTACATGTATGTTATTGGGTTGTCCAGGTACATGTATGTTATTGGGTTGTCCAGGTACATGTATGTTATTGGTTTGTCCAGGTACATGTATGTTATTGGGTTGTCCAGGTACATGTATGTTATTGGGTTGTCCAGGTACATGTATGTTATTGGGTTGTCCAGGTACATGTATGTTATTGGGTTGTCCAGGTACATGTATGTTATTGGGTTGTCCAGGTACATGTATGTTATTGGGTTGTCCAGGTACATGTATGTTATTGGGTTGTCCAGGTACATGTATGTTATTGGGTTGTCCAGGTACATGTATGTTATTGGGTTGTCCAGGTACATGTATGTTATTGGGTTGTCCAGGTACATGTATGTTATTGGTTTGTCCAGGTACATGTATGTTATTGGGTTGTCCAGGTACATGTATGTTATTGGGTTGTCCAGGTACATGTATGTTATTGGGTTGTCCAGGTACATGTATGTTATTGGTTTGTCCAGGTACATGTATGTTATTGGGTTGTCCAGGTACATGTATGTTATTGGGTTGTCCAGGTACATGTATGTTATTGGGTTGTCCAGGTACATGTATGTTATTGGGTTGTCCAGGTACATGTATGTTATTGGTTTGTCCAGGTACATGTATGTTATTGGGTTGTCCAGGTACATGTATGTTATTGGGTTGTCCAGGTACATGTATGTTATTGGGTTGTCCAGGTACATGTATGTTATTGTGTTGTCCAGGTACATGTATGTTATTGGTTTGTCCAGGTACATGTATGTTATCGGGTTGTCCACGTACATGTATGTTATTGGGTTGTCCAGGTACATGTATGTTATTGGTTTGTCCACGTACATGTTATGTTATTGGTTTGTCCACGTACATGTTATTGGGTTGTACATGTATGTTATTGGCTTGTCCAGGTACATGTATGTTTCGCTCTGTTTCTCCCTGTAGAGAGTGGGCAACACTGAAGTCCTAAAGGAGATGCTCAACAGTGTTCCCTCCAGTCACCTGCAGATGGCAGTCAACAAGCACTCCAAGGTACTGATAGAATTACATGACTTGGAAATACATTACTTGGGTTAGTGTAGGGTTTTCTTATGACATTTAAATACTGGTATACTGCTATGAAATAACTGGTACTGCTGTTAAATGGGTATGTTGCAGGTGAGTGTAATTCTGAAGTATGTGGATGACATAAACTCCCTGCTGCATTTGGGTTATGTTGTGTTATTGTTTTACTGAGAGGGCACTCTGTCTGTGGGTCCATACAGAACGGCTGGTGGTTAGAATCCTGCTGCAGAACCATGCCAGGGCGGATGTCTTTGAGGTGAAATCTCCACTTACAAAACAAAAACTAGTTTCACATAGTCCATCCCTGTTCCAGTTTCTTCCGTTTGGTGCGTAATGAACACGACACCTATAGGACGGCAAGGCAACTCTCCACTTGGCGGCGGAGCGAGGCCACGAGGACATCGCTGACATTCTGCTGTCCCATAAGGCCTTTGTGATCGTTAAGACCAAGCTGGGCCTCACTCCTCTACACCTGGGGTCCCAGAACGGCTCAGCCAGCCTGGTAAGACTACTGGTGGAAACACACCTGGCCAGCATCGACGCTCTCTCCCTGGTCAGTGAGCTGAGCAATAACCCCCTCAATTATGGAGGTCTCGTAAACGTGGACATATCCGTCTTCATAGGAAATGTTCCAGCAGAATATGTTGTTGCTAATAGGACAATATGTTGCATCTCCCAGATTGCAAACATGTGTAAGTTAAAATCAAAGACGTGGCAAATTCTCTTCCCATACCTTCATCTTTTCTAAAGATCATTATTATTTGCACCAAATTACCCATTGGTTTATATCTGTGACCACTCCTGTTCTGTCCTGTGTTCTGAACCTTAATGTGTTTGACCCTCAGACTAAGCAGACCCCTCTCTACCTCGCTGAAATCAGTGGACAGCTGGATGTGTGCAGCAGCCTGCTCCACCTCAGAACATACATCATAGTGAGTCTGTTTCTCTGGCTGTTTCTCTGGCTGACTCTCTGTCTGACTCTCTGGCTGACTCTCTGGCTGACTCTCTGGCTGAGACTATTTCAACTGTGTCTGTGCTAAATAAACAAATGAAGATTGAGATCTTTCCAGAAGGGAATGTGATGGAGAACTCCAGATCTTTCTTCTGTAGTTGTAACTTCAACAATCTAATTTGCATACCAAGTCCTCTGTAAGCTCTTTGTTGTTTTACCTGTGCCTTTCCTATCAGCACAGCCAGATGGCCCTCCACCTGATTGCATCAAACGATCATTCATTTATTAATGTATTCATCCATCCATCCATTCATTGATTCATTGCCATCCATCAATTCATCAATTCATTAATTCATCCATCCGTCCATCCATTCATTCATCCATCCATCCATCCATTCACAAAGAGAAGGTGAGACTAGCCTGGGGATGGGAACGTTATGAGAAGAGGGGATGTTAATGAGGCGGCAGGTAGCCTGGCGGGTAGGAGCGTTGAGCCAGTAACCAAAAGGTTGCTGGATCGAATCCCCAAGCTGACCATGTAAAAATCTGTCTTTCTGCCCCTGATCAAGGCAGTTAACCCACTGTTCCCCGGGCGCCAAAGACGTGGATGTTGATTAAGGCAGCCCTCCGCACCTCTCTGATTCAGAGGGGTTGGGTTAAATCCGGAAGACACATTTCAGTTGAATGCATTCACTTGTACAACTGACTAGGAATCCCCCTTTCCCTTATGGGGACATACAGTAAAGGGACTAGTTTGGGGATGTCATGGGGGATGTCATGGGATGTTTGGGGATGTCAGGGGAGAGTTTGGGGATGTCAGGGGAGAGTTTGGGGATATCATGGGGAGAGTTTGGGGATATCATGGGGAGAGTGGGGATATCATGGGGAGAGTTTGGGGATGTCAGGGGAGAGTTTGGGGATGTCAGGGGAGAGTTTGGGGATATCATGGGGAGAGTGGGGATGTCAGGGGAGAGTTTGGGGATGTCAGGGGAGAGTTTGGGGATATCATGGGGAGAGTGGGGATGTCAGGGGAGAGTTTGGGGATGTCAGGGGAGAGTTTGGGGATGTCAGGGGAGAGGTTGGGGATATCATGGGGAGAGGTTGGGGATATCATGGGGAGAGTTTGTGGATGTCATGGGGAGAGTATGGGAACGTTATGGGGATGTCATGGGAAGAGTATGGTGACAATAGAGAGAATACATTATTCGGCACAGGTCAAAAAGTGATTGATGAGGTATTTTATGGGTCACGTGGTTATGCCCATATATGTGCATCCTGTCCTTAAGTTCTCACGTTATCGAGTGAGTGTTTATGTAACCTGATAGTGCATCTGTTTATGTTAAAGCCTGTGTTTACATTAAAGCTGTCAAGGTGATTGATGTGTAGTGACATCGTTAAACTGTGGAATGGGTTTGAACATTTGAAAGAGTATGGCCACTGTTGTAGTGAACTTATGGCCTGGCTGTTGTATATGAAACAGTAATTTCCGGGGGGGTAGGGTATTGGTCAGTATAAGTAAAGAGGTGTGAACGCTGCGAGCGACAAGAAACCTCGACAGATAAACCCCAGAACACTAAAGAAGAAAGAAATAAAACATGGCTCCTAGACCAATTGTGGGTGTATTGTGTCCTTCCTGTCAAGAACACAATGACAAAACCATCGAAGCCATTCTTTGTGATGCCCCTGATTGTTTTAATGGAGTGCTGGATATGAGTGACGGCCATATGGGTTACAATTTCCAACCGGACGATTCAACTGTGAAGATTTTTACAAACAGCTGCCTCAGCACCCTTTTTCAACCAAAAACAGGGAGTTTTTCTCTTGCGTTGCGTATGAGAGAATGGCTTAAGATACGCCTTGCTCTGTGTCAGATCGAACAGGCCCTGAGTGGGACAACCCTCCCGGGGTACGCATTGGAAGAGGAAGTCTGCGGGCGAGATGATTTGAAAGCCATAAGAATCTCTTAAGTGGCATATAGTCCAGACTCCAAAGTGAAAATTTTAGGATGTGCCGAATTCAATAGTTCAAATGCAACCAAATCAGTTAGTTCGTTTGTATTTTCAAAAGCATGCACGGAGGTCAACTATTTTGTGCCTGTCTTTAGCTTCAGGTGGGGAGATTATCATAAAGTCCTTGACATGATGAAACAAGTGGAAAATCTTTTCCAACATCGTGAACATTTACGCCGATGGGCGCTTCTATCCTTAAAACTTCTCTAGGATAGGGGGTAGTATTTTGACGTCCGGATGAAAGGCTTGCCCAAATTAAACTGCCTGCTTCTCGGGCCCAGAAGGTAGGATATGCATATTATTAGTAGATTTGGATAGAAAACACTCTGAAGTTTCTAAAAGTGTTTGAATGATGTCTGTGAGTATAACAGTACTCATATGGCAGGCAAAAACCTGAGAAAAAATCCAACCAGGAAGTGACTTGTAGTTTTTCTATCTAATCCCTATTCAAACTACAGTGTCTGTGGGGTCATTTTGCACTTCCTAAGGCTTCCATTGGCTGTCAAAAGCCTTTAGAAACTTGTTTCATCCTCCTACTGTTACTGGGCAGAGAATAGGAGCTCAGTCAATCAGTGGACTGCCTGGGACCAGTGAGTTGTTTACTACGCGGGCATGCTGGCGCGCCGCTCCTTCTTTTTCCTCTGTAATGAATACGCTATTGTCCGGTTGGAATATTATCAAATGTTAAAAAGACCCTAAGGATTGATTGTAAACATCGTTTGACATGTTTCTACGAACGGTAATGGAACTATTTGACTTTTCGTCTCTGGTTTTGCGATCTCGCGTTATGCCTTTGGATTAGTGATCTGAACGCGCGAACAAAACGGAGGTATTTGGACATAAATATGGAGTATTTCGAACAAAAATAACATTTCTTGTGGAAGTGGGAGTCCTGGGAGTGCATTCCGACGAAGATCAGCAAAGGTAAGGGAAGATTTATAATACTAATTCTGAGTTTAGTTGACTCCAGTACTTGGCGGGTAACTGTATAGCTTGCTTTGATGGCTGAGCTCTGTACTCAGAATATTGAAAAATGTGCTTTCGCCGTAAAGCTATTTTAAAATCTGACACAGCGGTTGCATTAAGAAGTGTATCTATAATTCTTTCAATAACTGTTGTAAATTTTAGCAATGTTTATGATGAGTATTTATGTAAATTGATGTGCTCATTCACCGGAAGTTTTGGTGGGAATACATTTTCTGAACATCACGCGCCAATGTAAAATGGGGTTTATGGATATAAATATGAACTTTATCAAGCAAAACATACATGTATTTTGTAACATTGAGTCCTGGGAGTGTCATCTGATGAAGATCATCAAAGGTTAGTGATTCATTTTAGCTGTATTTGGAACGACTTGAATAACAATAAGCGGCACATGTACTCTTAAATGTCCACTCAGCACAGCCCTCAGAGCATGGTTCCTCTCTAGTTTTAATCCTAGCTTTATGACTTCTAGGGAGTATTTCCTAGATGCTGTGCTTCGGCATATGCATTGATGGATCTTAGATTTTTAGACTGGGTATCTGTAAAACACTTTGTGACAACTGCTGATGCAAAAAGGGCTTTTAAAAAATATATTTGGTTGATTTACAGATTTGTGTTATTATAAAAAATAATATAACAATATTATTATTATTATTATTATTATCATCATAATCTTTATTATTATTATGTTACAGGTGAGACGTCCCCAGAAATTTCAACATCTTGTCAAGTGCTCAAATCTGTACAGCAGCCCCAGACAATCATGTACAGTAGCTCCAACTTACAAGAATTGGTTTACAAGGCAGTGATGAAAACAGTTTATATGAGCGCTAATTCAAACATACAATGATATATATTTGATACAATTACCCATTGAAAACTGTTGTTACAAAATCACTTCGCATTGTGTTAATTTCAAGGTTTCACAAACATAAAACAACTATCTAGTTAATGTTTCTTGGACCAACACACTGTTGAGTTTCCTATTGTCACGTCCTGACCAGTAAAAGATGTTATTTGTTATTGTAGTTTGGTCAGGACGTGGCAGGGGTGTGTTTGTTTTGTGTTGTCGGGGTTTTTGGGTTGTGTTCTATGTTTTGTATTTCTATGTTCTATTTTCTATTTTTTTCTATTTCTATGTCTAGTTTATTGTTTTTGACCTTCAATTGGAGGCAGCTGTTCCTCGTTGCCTCTAATTGAAGGTCCTATTTAGTAGGGGTGTTTTTTTCTATGGGATTTGTGGGTAGTTGTTCCTTGTTTATCTGTGTGCCTGACAGGACTGTTTTTTGTCATTCTTTTTGTTTGTGTGTTTTTTTTGTTTCGTGTTCTTCAATAAAAGAAGATAATGAGCATACACATTCCCGCTGCGTTTTGGTCCAATTCATACGACGCTCGTGACACCTATTTACTAAAGAACAGTCATTAAGGCAAAACATAAAGAGTTGTAATATAATCTGTATACATGTCATTCTGAAACATTTTGATGATGTTGATGTGATAACACATTTTTTATTCATCTCTCAATTTAGGATAATACCGTTTATTTTGACTTTACTTAAACTGTATTATTTATGTTGTCTCATACCATGCTAATACACTACCAAGCAATGCAAACAGATGTGGAATTAACCCCATAACAGTTGTGTGTCTTTTTGGATCAAGAATTGATCAAGAATACTAACAGGCATGATCAGATCCTCTTTCATATGTAGGCATCATATAATGCACAGTCACATGCAAATCCATAAACTCCACCAATAAAACATTGAAAACCTTAACATGACTGCTGGCAATGACATTATTTTTGTCACCATCCATCAATGGTTGAATTGTGTTATTTTTCTTTGTACATGCATCGAGCTTCCAATAGTTCAGATAGAGCATGATCAGCACACTGTATTTCAGATAGAGCATGATCTGCATACTGTAGTTCAGATATATCATGATCAGCAGACTGTAGTTCAGATAGATCATGATCAGCATACTGTAGTTCAGATAGAGCATGATCTGCATACTGTAGTTCAGATATATCATGATCAGCAGACTGTAGTTCAGATAGATCATGATCAGCATACTGTAGTTCAGATAGATCATGATCTGCATACTGTAGTTCAGATAGATCATGATCTGCATACTGTAGTTCAGATAGATCATGATCAGCATACTGTAGTTCAGATAGAGCATGATCAGCATACTGTAGTTCAGATACATCATGATCAGCAGACTGTAGTTCAGATAGATCATGATCAGCATACTGTAGTTCAGATAGAGCATGATCTGCTGATCAATAATAAAGATTTACCTGCACCTGTACACAGACGATACAGTTGTGTTCTCTATTGCCCCGCCCTGCTGATCATGATCTATCTGAACTACAGTCTGCTGTGTGTGTGGAGTAAAGGTGGCCTAGAGTTTTTTTTCTCCTATGGTTGCACGTGACATGCTGGTAGAAATTAGTTAAAACAGATTTAAATTTGCCTGCATTAAAGTCCCTGGCCACTAGGAGCGCCGCTTCTGGATGAGCATTTTCTTGTTTGCTTATGGCCTTATACAGCTCATTGAGTGCGGTCTTAGTGCCAGCATCAGTTTGTGGTGGTAAATAGACTGCTACGGACAATATAGATGAAAACTCTCTTGGTAGATAGTGTGGTCTACAGCTTATCATGAGGTAATCTACCTCAGCTGAGCAATACCTCATGACTTCTTTAATATTAGACATCGTGCACCAGCTGTTATTGACAAATTGTCACGCTCTGACCTAGTAGAGCTGTGTTTTCTCTGTTTAGTTAGGTCAGGGTGTGATAGGTGGGTGGGCATTCTATGTTTTGTTTTCTATGTTTTAACCGGGTATGGTTTCCAATCAGAGGCACCTGTCTTTCGTTGTCTCTGATTGGAAGCCATACTTAGGCAGCCTGTTTTTCCCTTTGTTTTTGTGGGATCTTGTTTTTGTGCAGCTGTGTGTGTGCAGCCCCAGAACGTCACGTTTGTTTCAGTTTTCACCTGTTTCTTGTTTATGTTCGGGTTCTCTAAATAGATATGTGGAACTACCGGCACGCTGCGCCTTGGCTGATCTATGACAGGGAATTTGAAGATAGCACTTGTGACACAAATAGCCAAACACCCCCCCCCCCCCCTCGTCTTACCAGGCATAGCTGTTCTGTCCTGCCAATGCATGGAAATCCCAGCCAACTGTATACATATCTGTATCGTCGTTCAGCCATGACTTGGTGAAACATAAGATATTACAGTTTTTTATGTCCTGTTGATAGGATACAGTGAGGGAAAAAAGGATTTGATCCCCTTCTGATTTTGTACATTTGCCCACTGACAAAGAAATGATCAGTCTATAATTTTAATGCTAGGTTTATTTGAGCAGTGAGAGACAGAATAACTACAACAAAAAATCCAGAGAAACGCATGTCAAAAATGTTATAAATTGATTTGCATTTTAATGAGGGAAATAAGTATTTGACCCCCTCTCAATCAGAAAGATTTCTGGCTCCCAGGTGTCTTTTATACAGGTAACGAGCTGAGATTAGGAGCACTGTCACGGGTGTCGTAGGG
Source organism: Salmo salar (assembly GCF_965601325.2). NCBI lineage: Eukaryota > Metazoa > Chordata > Actinopteri > Salmoniformes > Salmonidae > Salmo > Salmo salar. The sequence goes on from NC_138317.1 coordinate 36,284,422, forward strand.
TGTAGACCAAAACGCAGCGGGAAAATATATACTCATGTGACCTCTGTGATTGCCAACAAGGGTTTTGCCACCAAGTACTACTAAGTCATGTTTTGCAGAGGGGTCAAATACTTATTTCCCTCATTAAAATGCAAATCAATTTATAACATTTTTGACATGCATTTTTCTGGATTTTCTGTTGTTATTCTGTCTCTCACTGTTCAAATAAACCTAGCATTAAAATGATAGACTGATCATTTCTTTGTCAGTGGGCAAACGTACAAAATCGGCAGGGGATCAAATACTTTTTTCCCTCACTGTAATCCCGAACGGAGATGATTCAGTTTATTTACATTGATTGCACGTTGGCCAATAGAACGGATGATAGAGGCGGGTTACCCTCTCGTCGACGAATTCTCACAAGGCACCCCAATCTCCGCCCCCTGTATTTCCATCTTTACGCGAGTGTTCTCGGGGATGCAGTATATCCTTCTCGTCGGACTCATTAAAGAGAAAATCTGAGTAATCGCTGTTCTGATATCCAGAAGCTCTTTTCAGTCATAAGAGATGGTAGCAACAACATTATGTCCAAAATAAATGCGAAAAAAAACCGGACAAAATAGAACGGTTGTTCGGAGCCTGTAAAACGGAAGCCATCCCCTCCGGCGCCATTATCCAATGGGTCGCGAATGAGACAACCTGGTTCAATTTGGGGCCCGAGGCAAAACGAGTTGAGAACTTGTGTATAAACCAGTTGAGAACCACTCTACTAGTGTTTAAACCAGTTGAGATTTCATGATGGCGCCGGAGGTGATGGCTGCCGTCTTATCGGCTTTTAACCAACCAAACTATTTATTTATTTTTTTCGCCTTGTTCGTAACTTGTTTTGTACGTACTGTAATGTTGCTGCTATCGTCTCTTATGACTGAAAATAGCTTCCTGGCATCAGAACTGCGATTACTCACCTCAGATTAGACAAAGAGTTTTTCTTCAATGAGTCGGACGGGAGGAATATACTACAGACACCCGACCAGGAAATGGAGATTTCGCGAAAAGAAATCAGGGTGCCTTGTGAGGATCAGGCGATGAGTTGCTAATCTACCTTTGCCTTCTGTCCTGCTAGCTAACGTTCAATCGCTGGAAAATAAATGGGACGAACTGAAATCACGTATATCCTACCAACGGGACATTAAAAACTGTAATATCTTATGTTTCACTGAGTCGTGGCTGAACGACAACATTAAGAACATACAGCTGGCAGGTTATAGACTTTATCGGCATGATAAAGTGTATTACCAGCAGCTTCTGGTAAAACATGTCTGTAATACCAACATGTTTCAAGCAGACCACCATAGTCCCTGTGCCCAAGAACAGTAAGGTAACCTGCCTAAATGACTACCGACCTGTAGCACTCACGTCGGTAGCCATGAAATGCTTTAAAAGCTGGTCATGGCTCACATCAACACCGTTATCCCAGAAAACCTAGACCCACTCCAATTTGCATACCGCATCAGTTGAGAACCACTGGTCTAGTGTATAAACCAGTTGAGAACCACTGGTCTAGTGTATAAACCCGTTGAGAACCACTGGTCTGTGTATAAACCAGTTGAGAACCACTGGTCTAGTGTATAAACCAGTTGAGAACCACTGGTCTGTGTATAAACCAGTTGAGAACCACTGGTCTAGTGTATAAACTAGTTGAGAACCACTGGTCTAGTGTATAAACCAGTTGAGAACCACTGGTCTGTGTATAAACCACTTGAGAACCACTGGTCTAGTGGTCTGCCAATCAGGACACTTAACTGTCTGCCAAAGCCTCCGATTTTACAGTATACATTGTATGATGCTTCATTCTAAAGTTAAATAAGTAAAAAAATGTATGAAGCATTTATTGTAGTAACATGTGTAGAGATACTTATATTTTATTATCATGATATAACATGTGAGTTACTCAGTAACTCCATTACTTAGTTAAAATGGTCACAACTGTGAAATAGAGAAATAGGAAGTCAAACCTGTCTGCTTTCTCTGTCACATAACTTTCTTTATTTTGGCTAATTGCTTCTTCCCCACCCTCTCTGTATCTCCTATATCTATGCTTCCAAATACTTTAAAGTACTACTTAAGTCGTTTTTTGGGGTATCTGTACTTTACTATTTATATTTTTGACAAATTTTACTATTAGTTCACTACATTCCTAAAGAAAATAATGTACTTGTTACTCCATACGTTTTTCCTGACACCCAAAAGTACTCGTTATATTTTGAATGCATAGCAGAACAGAAAATCGTTCAATTCACACACTTATCAAGAGAACATCCCTGGTCATCCCTACTGCATCTGATCTGGCGGACACACTAAACACAAATGCTTAGTTTGTAAATTATTTCTGAGTGTTGGAGTGTGCCCCTAACTATCCGTAAATAAAAATAAAATAAAATGGTGCCGTCTGGTTTTCTTAATAAAATAAATTTGAACTGATTTATACTTTTACTTTGGATACTTAAGTAATTTTTTGTGATTCCATTTACTTTTGATACTTAAGTATATTTAAAAACAAATACTTGAAGACTTTTACTCAAGTAGTATATTGCTGGTTGACATTCACTTTTACTTGAGTCATTTTCTATTAAGGTATCTTTACTTTTACTCAAGTATGAAACAGGACTGTAAATATTATGGCTATGAAACAGGACAGTAAACATTATGGCTATAAAATAGGACTGTAAACATTATGGCTATGATACAGGACTGTAAACATTATGGCTATGAAACAGGACTGTAAACATTATGGCTATGAAATAGGACAGTAAACATTATGGCTATAATACAGGACTGTAAACATTATGGCTATAAAACAGGACTGTAAACATTATGGCTATGAAACAGGACAGTAAACATTATGGCTATGAAACAGGACAGTAAACATTATGGCTATAATACAGGACTGTAAACATTATGGCTATGAAACAGGACTGTAAACATTATGGCTATGAAACAGGACCGTAAACATTATGGCTATAAAACAGGACAGTAAACATTATGGCTATGATACAGGACTGTAAACATTATGGCTATGAAACAGGACTGTAAACATTATGGCTATGAAACAGGACAGTAAACATTATGGCTATAATACAGGACTGTAAACATTATGGCTATAAAACAGGACTGTAAACATTATGGCTATGAAACAGGACAGTAAACATTATGGCTATGAAACAGGACAGTAAACATTATGGCTATAATACAGGACTGTAAACATTATGGCTATAAAACAGGACTGTAAACATTATGGCTATGAAACAGGACAGTAAACATTATGGCTATGAAACAGGACAGTAAACATTATGGATATAAAACAGGACTGTAAACATTATGGATATGAAACAGGACTGTAAACATTATGGCTATGAAACAGAACAGTAAACATTATGGCTATGAAACAGGACAGTAAACATTATGGATATAAAACAGGACTGTAAACATTATGGCTATAATACAGGACTGTAAACATTATGGCTATGAAACAGGACAGTAAACATTATGGCTATGAAACAGGACAGTAAACATTATGGCTATGAAACAGGACAGTAAACATTATGGCTATAATACAGGACAGTAAACATTATGGCTATGAAACAGGACTGTAAACATTATGGCTATAATACAGGACAGTAAACATTATGGCTATGAAACAGGACAGTAAACATTATGGCTATAATACAGGACTGTAAACATTATGGCTATGAAACAGGACTGTAAACATTATGGCTATAATACAGGACTGTAAACATTATGGCTATGAAACAGGACAGTAAACATTATGGCTATAAAACAGGACAGTAAACATTATGGCTATGATACAGGACAGTAAACATTATGGCTATGATACAGGACTGTAAACATTATGGCTATGAAACAGGACAGTAAACATTATGGCTATAAAACAGGACAGTAAACATTATGGCTATGATACAGGACTGTAAACATTATGGCTATGAAACAGGACAGTAAACATTATGGCTATGAAACAGGACAGTAAACATTATGGATATAAAACAGGACTGTAAACATTATGGCTATGAAACAGGACAGTAAACATTATGGATATAAAACAGGACTGTAAACATTATGGATATGAAACAGGACTGTAAACATTATGGCTATGAAACAGGACAGTAAACATTATGGCTATGAAACAGGATAGTAAACATTATGGATATAATACAGGACTGTAAACATTATGGCTATGAAACAGGACAGTAAACATCATGGCTATGAAACAGGACAGTAAACATTATGGCTATAATACAGGACTGTAAACATTATGGCTATAATACAGGACTGTAAACATTATGGATATAATACAGGACTGTAAACATTATGGCTATGAAACAGGACTGTAAACATGGCTATGAAACAGGACTGTAAACATTATGGCTATGAAACAGGACTGTAAACATTATGGCTATGAAACAGGACAGTAAACATTATGGCTATGAAACAGGACAGTAAACATTATGGATATAAAACAGGACTGTAAACATGGCTATGAAACAGGACAGTAAACATTATGGCTATGAAACAGGACAGTAAACATTATGGCTATAATACAGGACTGTAAACATTATGGCTATAATACAGGACTGTAAACATTATGGCTATGAAACAGGACTGTAAACATGGCTATGAAACAGGACTGTAAACATTATGGCTATGAAACAGGACAGTAAACATTATGGCTATAATACAGGACTGTAAACATTATGGCTATGAAACAGGACTGTAAACATTATGGCTATGAAACAGGACTGTAAACATTATGGCTATAATACAGGACTGTAAACATTATGGATATAATACAGGACTGTAAACATTATGGATATAATACAGGACTGTAAACATTATGGCTATGAAACAGGACAGTAAACATTATGGCTATGAAACAGGACTGTAAACATTATGGCTATGAAACAGGACAGTAAACATTATGGATATAAAACAGGACTGTAAACATTATGGCTATAATACAGGACTGTAAACATTATGGATATAAAACAGGACTGTAAACATTATGGCTATGAAACAGGACTGTAAACATTATGGCTATAATACAGGACTGTAAACATTATGGATATAAAACAGGACTGTAAACATTATGGCTATAATACAGGACTGTAAACATTATGGCTATAATACAGGACTGTAAACATTATGGCTATGAAACAGGACAGTAAACATTATGGATATAATACAGGACAGTAAACATTATGGATATAATACAGGACTGTAAACATTATGGCTATGAAACAGGACAGTAAACATTATGGATATAATACAGGACTGTAAACATTATGGCTATGAAACAGGACTGTAAACATTATGGCTATAATACAGGACTGTAAACATTATGGCTATAATACAGGACTGTAAACATTATGGCTATGAAACAGGACTGTAAACATTATGGCTATGAAACAGGATAGTAAACATTATGGATATAATACAGGACTGTAAACATTATGGCTATGAAACAGGACAGTAAACATTATGGCTATGAAACAGGACTGTAAACATTATGGCTATAATACAGGACTGTAAACATTATGGCTATGAAACAGGACAGTAAACATTATGGCTATAAAACAGGACTGTAAACATTATGGCTATAATACAGGACTGTAAACATTATGGCTATGAAACAGGACAGTAAACATTATGGCTATGAAACAGGACAGTAAACATTATGGCTATAATACAGGACAGTAAACATTATGGATATAATACAGGACTGTAAACATTATGGCTATGAAACAGGACAGTAAACATTATGGATATAATACAGGACTGTAAACATTATGGCTATGAAACAGGACTGTAAACATTATGGCTATAATACAGGACTGTAAACATTATGGCTATAATACAGGACTGTAAACATTATGGCTATAAAACAGGACAGTAAACATTATGGCTATGAAACAGGACTGTAAACATTATGGCTATAATACAGGACTGTAAACATTATGGCTATAATACAGGACTGTAAACATTATGGCTATAATACAGGACTGTAAACATTATGGCTATAATACAGGACTGTAAACATTATGGATATAAAACAGGACTGTAAACATTATGGCTATAATACAGGACTGTAAACATTATGGCTATAATACAGGACTGTAAACATTATGGCTATAATACAGGAGAGGAACCTTCCTCTCTCTTTTCTATTAAATTATACTAAACTCTGCAGCCACCTGTGCTTCTTTCATTAATAACGGCAGAGATATGGGGGAACCCTTCTCTTCTCTCATTCTCTATGATTAACCACCAGGATGTTGTTTTTACCTGGTCAGACCAGGACGAGTACAGGGTGTCCGGGGAGTGAGACGGATGTGTTTGAAGCACATAACATTTAATAAGTCACTGTCAATAGGACTCTGCTTAACGTAACGCCAGACAGAAAGCGAAAAGAGGGGAGAAATAACCCAGTTTGCAATCCAAATGGCGCCCTATTCCCTTTTTAATGCGCTACTTTTGACCAGGACCCATAGGGTCATAGTCGAAAGTAGTGCACTACGTAGGGAATAGTGTGCCATTTGGAACGGAGACCAGGATTCTCATCTTTCATCTCTCTAAGTACCTTGCAGTACTAAGTGTCTGAATCTCGTCATATTGTATTGGTGATATTTTTGTATTACCTAAACTTTAATCAGGTTTAAGGTCTGTAATGTACGGTATATTCCGATGACGTACAGTAATTGCACGTTGTTGAGAAGACTAAAGCTGTTGAGCTTGAAATGTTTATAGAGATTCTAATTCATATATCCATGTAGTATGTGTTTTCACTCCAGTTTGTTTTAGCCGGTTTACACATTTGCATAGAAGGTAGGCAAACTCCTTGGGTCAGACCAGTTGGAGTGTAAACAGTCTGTTAAACTTGAACTTACAGTCTGAATTGGAAACGTGTGGCGCTTTCCATACGTCTGCTTCAGCGGTGGTGGAGGTAAGTTCATGGAGAAGTATGCTTTGGAGTATAACATTACCCTGGAGCTCTTATAATAGTTTTAATAGACTATTATTAGATCAAATGTTTTCTCATTGATTTCTACATCTAATTACCATGTCCTCTCCTCAGGTGCATTCCTAATTCCCTATCTCACCATGATGTGTCTGTGTGCCATTCCACTGGTGTTCGTGGAGTTTACAGTGGGGCAGTACACAAAAAGAGGACCTGTTGAGGCGTTCATCAACATCTGTCCTCTAATGAAAGGTGGGATAACTTTTGCCTCAAAAAGGGAAGATCATACATTACAAGATATCATTTACCAGTATTATGAAGTCAGTTTTATATCAAGAGAGACCACAAGCAACAGAATACTAGAGCCTGCATCATTTTTTATTTTATTTGACTTTTAACCTATGCTATGTTTATTCCATGTTTGTTGTTGTTGATCTCCAGGTGTGGGTGTGGCTATGGTGATGCTGTCCTTCATCGTGGCCTCCTACAACAACACAGTCCTGACCTGGGTTCTGTACTACCTCTTCCACTCCTTCACAGCCCCGTTGCCATGGCAGCTCTGTAATGCCACCTGGAACATTCCAGAGAACTGTTCCAGCTTCATGGAAAACGCCACCACACACCTGCAGTCCGCCACTAAACAATTCTTTGAGTAGGTTTACATGTTACAGTAACATTTTAACCGTTCTCATTCAATGTTACTTCAAGCTGTGATGTTGGTTTAACCAAATTCCCAACACAGACATCTCCCTAGATGTTTTTATTCACCAAGCATGTAGCATCATTACACTTAAATACTGTGTATGTTTAGCCATAGGCTCCTGGAAATCACTGAGGGGATTGAGAATGTGGGCCACCTGCGATGGGAGCTGGTCGGAATTCTCCTGCTGATCTGGGCCGTCCTATTCTTCTGTGTCTTCAAGGGGATCAGATCCACTGGAAAAGTTGTCCACCCTCCTGACCATTGTTAAAGACATTAGATACCCAACAGAGAACTTCATCAAAGTGATTCTGCTCTACTAATGATGAGTGTTGGGGAGAACTATTGTGACACTCGAATCACTGTGTGTGTGTGTGTGTGTGTGTGTGTGTGTGTGTGTGTGTGTGTGTGTGTGTGTGTGTGTGTGCGCACGCACGCATCCATCCACAGGTGGTGTACTTCACAGCACTGTTTCCATATGTGGTCCTTCTGGCTCTTCTGTTCAACAATGTCCGACTACCAGGAGCCCTGGATGGCATCCTATTCTTCCTGACACCCAAATGGAACAAGCTGGGAGAGATACACGTGAGTGGGTCAAAGCACTTCTAAACTTTGGCTTGACTTCGACCTGAAGAAGTGATCTTATTCTTGAATGAATGACATAGACACGTTGTTACACTCATTGTGATGGTCTTGGTTAGGTTTCCCTACACTGATTTTCTTAGTCAGTTTGCAGGTCTTGCTCCCATAAAATAATGACTTTGTCAGTCTATAACACTGTACCTTTCCATGCTTGAGTCATTATGTGGGAAGTGTTAGAGAGCCATTTGACCTCAGGAATGCCCACTCATTGTTTCATGCTTCCAGGCAGTGGTGTTTTTATTTGTCTAGAGAAAACAATGTTTAACCAGCTCCTGTTGTAAAAAAGTCTCAAGCGTTTGGTTCTGTATACTGTTGTTCCAACTAGCTCCTGGGGCACTGCACTGGGGCTGGCCCATTGCTTCCAATGTGTGTGTGTCTCAGGGGGCATAAGCATAAAGACAAATGTCCGTTCTCTGCAAGTTAATGGACAATAAGGTGATCTTTTTCCCAGGTATGGATCGATGCTACTGCTCAGATCTTCTACTCAATAGGTGTTGGATTTGGCTGCTTACTGTCTATGGCCAGCCACAATAAGCACAACAATAACATCCTCAGGTAGGCTGCAGAAAGCATTTTTTTTTTAAATGTGTGACATTTTGCACATTACACTGCCATTGCTAACAAACACACAGATATACAGTATTTGGCCACATACAAACTGACTGCCTCCTGGTGTGGTGCTACTGTTGCATGGATTTCATCTGAATTATGTACAAAAATTACTTCATAAACGTAAACAATGAACTCATCATTATCTTTTGTGTGCGGCAGGGATGCAATGATTGTCACTTTGGCGAACTCTGCCACCAGTATTTTTGCTGGCTTCGTCATGTTCTCTGGCATCGGCTACATGGCACATGTGCGCCACCTCCAAGTGGAGCAACTGGCTGTTGAAGGTACTGTTCAGGAGGACTTAGCTCTGGTCCAGGGCGTTACTGACTGTTGGAGGTACTGTTCAGGAGGACTTAGCTCTGGTCCAGTGCGTTACTGACTGTTGGAGGTACTGTTCAGGAGGACTTAGCTCTGGTCCAGGGCATTACTGACTGTTGGAGGTACTGTTCAGGAGGACTTAGCTCTGGTCCAGGGCGTTACTGACTGTTGGAGGTACTGTTCAGGAGGACTTAGCTCTGGTCCAGGGCGTTACTGACTGTTGGAGGTACTGTTCAGGAGGACTTAGCTCTGGTCCAGGGCGTTACTGACTGTTGGAGGTACTGTTCAGGAGGACTTAGCTCTAGTCCAGTGCGTTACTGACTGTTGGAGGTACTGTTCAGGAGGACTTAGCTCTAGTCCAGTGCGTTACTGACTGTTGGAGGTACTGTTCAGGAGGACTTAGCTCTGGTCCAGGGCATTACTGGCTGTTGGAGGTACTGTTCAGGAGGACTTAGCTCTAGTCCAGTGCATTACATGTGGTTTGCTGATGCTGAGTCTTCTTCAACAGGCATCTTTTTGAAGTTTTAATGTCACGTACACAAGTACAGTGAAATGCCTTGCTTGCTACCTCTAATCCCAACAATGCAGTAATCAATGTCAATGTATTACTAAAAAGAACAAGGTTTAACAAAAACACACGAGAAATAAGAAGAACACGAGAAAGTAAGAAGCTATATACATGGTCAATTCTAATACCATATTTACAATGTGTAGGGATACTGGAGTGATAGAGGGATATATGATATATGATTAACAGAGTAGCAGCAACATCTATGATGAATGTATGTGAGTGTGTGTGTGCATTTGTGTAGAGTCCGTTTAAATGGGTGTGCATGTTATGTGTGAGCAAATTAAGTGTGTGTGTGTGGTGTGTGTGTGTGTTTTGGAGAGTCAGTGTGCGTGAGTGAGTGAATAGAGTCCTGTGAGTGTTCATAGAGACAGCGCAAGAATACAAATAAAACAAAAGGGTCAACTCAGAGTCTGTGTAGCCATTTTGTTCGCTATTTATTTAGCAGTGTTATGGCTTGGGGATAGAAGCTGTTTAGGGGCCTGTTGATGTCAGACTTGATGCACCGGTACCACTTGTTGTGCAGAAGTAGAGAGAATGGCCTATGGCTTGGGTGGCTGGAGTCTTTAATAATTTTACGGACCTTCCTTTCACACCGCCAGATATAGAAGACCTGGATGGCAGGGAGCTGGGTGGTCTGCACCACCCTCTGTAGCGCCACGCGATCGAGAGTGGTGCGTTGCCATACCAAGCAGTGATTTAGCCAGTCAAGGTGCTCTCAATGGTGCAGCTGTAGAAATGTTTGAGGATTTGAGGGCCCATGCCAAACCTTTTCAACCTCCTGAGTGGTAAGAGGCGCTGTCGCACCCTTTTTACGACTGTCCGCCTGTGTGTGGACCATGTTAAATCCCTAGTGATTTGGACACTGTCACGTCCTGACCATAGTAAGTGGTTATTTTCTATGGTAGAGTAGGTCAGGGCGTGACAGGGTGTATTTGTCTATATTTTGTATTTCTATGTTGGTTTTGTTTGATATGATCTCCAATTAGAGGCAGCTGGTCATCATTGTCTCTAATTGGAGGTCATATTTAAGTTGATGTTTGTCCCACCTGTTTTTGTGGGTGATTATTTGTGAGTAGTGTTTGTTTCTCCTCTGCGTCACGGTTTGTTATTTTGTAGATTTCAGTTATTTGATGTATTGCATAGTTTTCACGGATTAAATAATATGTGGAACGAAACACACGCTGCACTTTGGTCCGATCCTTTCTACAGCCGTGACAGACACAGAGGAACTTGAAGTTCTCGACCCGCTCCACTGCAGCCTCGTCGATGTGGATAGGGCGTGCTCGTTACTGACTGTTGGCATTTAGGGGTTTTTTCCATTCCAGTTTATGGCCATTGAAATGCATTGGGATTTAGGCAAATATGTTTGTAGTGTAAAACAGTATGTGGTATTACATGTGTTTTTTCAAGCACCAGTGTCAGCCTGCACGTTTTAAAGTTGTTTTGGTGTTGGTAGCTTTAACGGTTCAAGAGCAGTGGCCAAAAAGTATAAATGGTATCAAAAATCTGTATACAAGCAACCTATTCCAGACCGGTCTGTACGTTTTAAAGTTTGAATGGCGACATGTGGGGTTATGTACAGATTGTGAGCTTCAACGGTGGGAAGACTAGTTATGACTGGAATTTTTCCCATTCAAGTTGAAGGCCATTGCAATTCATTGGCATTGATGAAAATATGGTTGTAGGGTGAAAAGTATTAGTAGTATGGGGTTGGAACAGAACACAACATTTTTTTAATGAACAGAATCAGGAACACAACTGATCTATACTGTTCCGGAAACAGAACTGTTATCTTAAAAGAGTGGGAACCGGTTAAAACTTTAATTTACGTTCTGAGAATTTTTTGCTGTTGTACATCAAAGCCGTCCCTCTGTCAATCAGAAACTTCTTCCAGTGTCTGCATGCCAGCTGAAAATCTTTGACAGAATTTTATTTTGCTAGTCGGAACAGTTGAATGGAACAAACCAGTAATAGTTCTGTTCTATATTTTTTTAAGCAAACTGCGGACGTTCAGCCTGGAAGTTTCAAAATTGTTTTGGTGTTGGTAGCTTTTATAGGTTTGGCCCTACAGGTGGCAGCAGAAGGCAAATAATAATAAGAATGAACAGTTTCTAAAGCATATCTAATAAACAGTCAAATCAAATCACATTTTAATTGTCACATGCACCTAATACAACAAGTGTAGACTTTACCGTGAAATGCTTACTTACGAGTCCTTTCCCAACAATGCAGTTAAAAAGTAAGAAAATTAACAAATAGATAAATTAAATAATAACAATAAAATAACATAAACGAGGCTATATACAAGGAGTACTGGTACCGAGTCAGTGTCCTGGGGTACGAGGTAGTTGGGGTGGTTAATCAAATCATTTATTAGTCACATGCGCCGAATACAACAGGTATTCACCTTACAGTAAAATGCTTACAAGCCCCTAACCAACAATGAGGTTGAAAAAATACAAATAACAATAAGAAATAAAAGTAACAAGTAGTTAAAGAGCAGCAGTAAAATAACAATAGCGAGACTATATACACAGGGTGGTACCGGTACAGAGTCAATGTGCGGGGACACCAGTTAGTCGAGGTAATTGAGGTAATATGTACACTACCGTTCACAAGTGTCACAAGCGTCGTTGTATGTAGACCAAAACGCAGCAGGTATGTGAATCCTCATCTTCCATTTATTGAAGAAAAACAAACGACGAAAACAGTCCTGTAAGGTGCTCAGACTATACACGGAAACAACTACCCACCAAACCCATGAAGAAAAACCCCTACTTAAATATGATCTCTAATCAGAGGCAATGAGGATCAGCTGCCTCCAATTAGAGATCAACCCAAACATACACAACATAGAAAATAAGAACTAGAAAGGAAAACATAGAAATAGAACAAACCCAAAATCCCCAAAACACACAGAACAAACACCCCCCTGCCACGCCCTGACCATACTATAATAACTCAGGACGTGACAACAAGTTTGGGGTCACTTAGAAATGTCCTTGTTTTTGAAAGAATTTCTTTTTTAAATTCCATTAAAATAACATAAAATTGGTCAGAAATTCAGTGTAGACATTGTTAATGTTGTAAATGACCATTGTAGCTGGAAACGACAGATTTTTAATGGAATATCTACATAGGTGTACAGAGGCCCATTATCAGCAATCCTCACTCCTGTGTTCCAATGGCGTGTTGTGTTAGCTAATCCAAGTTAATCATTTTAAAAGGCTAATTGATCATTAGAAAACCCTTTGCATTCATGTTAGCACAGCTGAAAACTCTTGTGCTGATTAAAGAAGCAATAAAATTGGCCTTCTTTAGACTAGTTGAGTATCGGGAGCATCAGCATTTGTGGGTTCGATTACAGGCTCACAATGGCCAGAAACAAAGACATATCTTCTGAAACTCATCAGTCTATTCTTGATCTGAGAAACGAAGGCTATTACATGCGAGAAATTACCAAGAAACGGAATAGGACAAGTACATTAGAGTGTCTAGTTTGAGAAACAGACACCTCACAAGTCCTCAAATGGCAGCTTCATTAAATAGTACCCGCAAAACACCAGTCTCAATGTCAACAGCGAAGAGGCAACTCCAGGATGCTGGCCTTCTAGGCAGAGTTTCTCTGTCCAGTGTCTGTGTTCATTTGCCCATCTTAATCTTTTCTTTTTATTGGCTAGTCTGAGATATGGCTTTTTCTTTGCAACTCTGCCTAGAAGGCCAGCATCCTGGAGTTGCCTCTTCACTGTGCTTTTCTTTCAAAAACAAGGCCATTTCTAAGTGACCCCAAACTTTTGAACGGTAGTGTACATGTAGGTAGAGTTATTGAAGTGACTATGCATAGATAATAACAGAGTAGCAGCGGCGTAAAATAGGGGGGGGGGGGGGGGCAATGCAAATTGTCTGGGTAGCCATTTGATTAGATGTTCAGGAGTCTACTGGATTGGGGGTAGAAGCTGTTTAGAAGCCTCTTGGACCTAGAGTTGGCGCTCCGGTACCGCTTGCCGTGAGGTAGCAGAGAGAACAGTCTATGACTAGGGTGGCTGGAATCTAGCAGTTGCCATACCAGGCAGTGATGCAACCTGTCAGGATGCTCTCGATGGTGCAGCTGTAGAACGTTTTGAGGATCTGGGGACCCATGCCAAATTATTTCAGTCTCCTGCAGGGGATTATGTTTTGTCGTGCCCTTTTCATGATTGTCTTGGTGTGCTTGGACCATGTTAGTTTGTTGGTGATTTGGACACCAAGGAACTTGAAGCTCTCAACCTGCTCCATTACAGCCCCGTCGATGAGAATGGGGGCGTGCTCAGGCCTCCTTTTCCTGTAGTCCACAATCATCTCCTTTGTCTTGATCATGTTGAGGGAGAGGTTGTTGTCCTGGCACCACACAGCCAGGTCTCTGACCTCCTCCCTATAGGCTGTCTCGTCGTTGTCGGTGATCAGGCCTACCACTGTTGTGTCATCAGTAAACTTAATGATGGTGTTGGAGATATGCCTGGCCGAGGAGTCATGAGTGAACAGGGAGTACAGGAGGGTCTGAGCACACATCCCTGAGGGGTCCCTGTGTTGAGGATCAGCGTGGCGGATGTGTTGTTACTTACCCTTACCACCTGGGGGCGGCCCGTCGGGAAGTCCAGGATCCAGTTGCAGAGGGAGGTGTTTAGTCCCAGGGTCCTTAGCTAGGTGGTGTTCCTTTTGTCCAGGTGGGAAAGGGCAGTGTGGATCTGTGGATCTGTTAGGGTGGTATGCAAATTGGAGTGGGTGTAGGGTTTCTGGGGTACGGATGTTGATGTGAGCCATGACCACCCTTTCAAAGCACTTCATGGCTACAGACGTGAGTGCTACGGGTCGGTAGTCATTTAGGTAGGTTACCTTAGTGTTCTTGGGCACAGCACAGGGTCTGCTTGAAACATGTTGGTATTACAGACCCGGAAAGGGAGAGGTTGAAAATGTCAGTGAAGACACTTGCCAGTTGGTCAGCGCATGCTCGGAGTACATGTCCTGGTAATCCATCTGGCCCTGTGGCCTTGTGAATGTTGACCTGTTTAAAGGTCTTAATCACATCGGCTGCGGAGAGCGTGATCACACAGTCGCCCGGAACAACTGGTGCTCTCATGCATGTGTTAGTGTTATTTGCCTCGAAGTGAGCATAGAAGTAGTTTAGCTCATCTGGTAGGCTCGTGTCACTGGGCAGCTCTCGGTTGTGCTTCCCTTTGTAGTCTGTAATGGTTTGCAAGCCCTGCCACAACCGACGAGCGTCAGAGCCGGTGTAGTATGATTTGATCTTAGTCCTGTATTGACACTTTGCCTGTTTGATGGTTTGTCAGAGGGCATAGAGGGATTTCTTATAAGCTTCCGGGTAAGAGTCCCGCTCCTTGCAAGTGGCAGCTTTAGCCTTTAGCTCGATGCGGATGTTACCTGTAATCCATGGCTTCTGGTTGGGGTACAGTCACTGTGGGGACGACGACATCGATGCACTTATTGATGAAGCCAATGACTGATGTGGTGTACTGGTGTTGCCATAGGAAGAATCCCAGACATAGGAATAATCCCAGACATATTCCAGTCTGTGCTTGCAAAACAGTCCTGTAGCTTAGCATCTGCTTCATCTGACCACTTTTTTTTATTGACCGAGTCACTGGTGCTTCCTGCTTTAATTTTTGCTTGTCAGCAGGAATCAGGAGGATAGAATTATGGTCAGAATAGCCAAATGGAGGGTGAGGGAGAGCTTTCTACCTGTCTCTGTGTGTGGAGTAAAGGTGGTCTAGAGTTTTTTCCCCTCTGGTTGCACATTTAACATGCTGATAGAAATTTGGTAAAACAGATTTAAGTTTCCCTGCATTAAAGTCCCTGGCCACCGTTTTCCTGTTTGCTTATAGCAGAATACAGCTCATTGAGTGCGGTCTTAGTGCCAGCATCGGTCTGTGGTGGTATGTCGACAGCTACGAAAAATACATTTGAAAACTCTCTAGGAAGATTGTGTGGTCTACAGCTTATCATGAGATACTCTACCTCAGGCGAACAAAACCTCGAGACTACATTAGATATCATGCACCAGCTATTATTTACAAAAATACATAGTCCGCCGCCCCTTGTCTTACCAGACGCCGCTGTTCTATCCTGCTGATACAGCGTATAACCAGCCAGCTGTATGGTGATAATGTCGTTGTTCAGCCACGACTCCGTGAAGCATAAGATATTACAGTTTTTAATGTCCCGTTGGTAGTTTAATCTTCCTCGTAGGTCGTCGATTTTATTTTACAATGATTGCACATTAGCTAATAGAACGGAAGGCAGGGGGGGTTTACTCCGTCCTCTTTTTCTCCGTCGTCTCTTCACGCAAATGACCGGGTTTTCGGCCTGTACCCGGGAAAGCAGAATGTCGTTCACGTCGGGCTCGTCGGACTCGTTATAGGAAAAAAAAGCTTCTGCCAGTTGGTGGTGAGTAAGCTCTGTTCTGATGTTCAGAAGTTTTTTTAGGTCATAAGAGGCGATAGCAGCAACATTGTTTTCAAAATAAATTTAAAAAACATGTTACAAACAAGGCAAAAAAACGAACATAAGAACACAATCAGTTAGGAGCACGTAAAATATCAGCCATCTTCTCCGGCGCCGTCTTCAAGGTAATAATTGGGTTTGGTTAGGTGATTGATTGAATTGCTATGTACATCTATGTGAGGTGTGAAAAGCATAAAGTCTGGGTAGCCATTTAATTAACTGTTAAGCAGTCTTATGACTTTGGGTTGGAAGCTGTTCAGGAGCCTTTTGGTCCCAGACCTGGCACTCCGGTACTGCTTGCAATGCAGTAGCAGAGAGAACAGACTGTGACTTGAGTGGCAGGAGTCTTTGACAATTTTTAGAGCCTTCCTCTGTCACCGCCGGGCTTAGATGTCCTGGATGGTAGGAAGCTTGACCCCAATGATGGGCGGTACGCACTACCCTCTGTTGTGCCTTACGGTTGGATGCTGAGCAGTTGCCATACCAAGCGGTGATGCAGCCAGTCAAGATGTAGTGTGAAGTAATTTAATGATGCAACTGCCGTACCTGGCCTAGAATGTGTTCTTGCCTGAACTGTCACACTAGAACTGTACCTGGCAGGTACTGACAACACATGTAAAGAACGTGTCATGGTTATACACACAGTGACACTATGTTGTGTATTGTGTGTGTTTATCCAGGGCCTGGTTTGGCATTTGTGGTTTACCCAGAGATCTTCAGCACCATGCCTGTCTCTCAGCTCTGGGCCTTCCTCTTCTTCCTCATGCTGATGTGTCTCGGCCTGGATAGTCAGGTTTAGCAGCACACACACACACATAGCCAGTATAGTTTAATGTATGTTTTGTCTGTATAGTTGAATGTGTGCTTTGTCTGTATAGTTGAATGTGTGCTTTGTCTGTATAGTTGAATATTTGTTTTGTCTGTATAGTTTGCCCTTGTGGAGGTCATGGGGACTTTCGTTATGGACAGCTTTGGCCCAAAGATTCTCCTCATGCTGAACTATAAAGAGCTGGTGACCCTATTACTCTGCTTCTTGACCTTCCTGCTTGGCCTTCCCTGCATTACTCAGGTGTGCGCGTGTGTGTGTGTGTGTGTGTGTGTGTGTGTGTGTGTGTGTGTGTGTGTGTGTGTGTGTGTGTGTGTGTGTGTGTGTGTGTGTGGTGTGTGTGTGTGTGTGTGTGTGTGTGTGTGTGTGTGTGTGTAACTTGTTTCAAGAGGTGTAACCTTGGTGCCATTATCCTTTTCAAACAAATAACCTATTGTGCCCTTGGGTCTTGGTCTTTACAGGGCGGGGTCTACATCTTCCAGCTGTTAGACTATTCTGTTGGCATAACACTGATGTTCACTTCTTTATTTGAAGTTGTTACTCTAAGCTGGATATTTGGTAAGTGCTCCAATGAGAACTTATATGGTGCTCTTTTCCACAATGAATGTATCTGTTTGCTTCATCTGACCCTGAATAATAATAACCTGTAGTATGTATCACATTATTCATCGATTTTTCTCTCCAAAACAAGTCCTCTTGCTTCCAAAGATTTGTTAAGGATTTTCTGAACATGTCCCCAATGGAAATGTCATGTGACCTTTCTTTCCAAAGATTGATTTCATATACAGCAAGTAATGACCTTTGCAGATATCATTCTGATCATTGCTTAAATGCTTTACACTTCCTGCTGATTTGTAGGAGTATGGCGGCTCTCTATCATGGTGAAAAGGATTCTGGGAAAGCCTCCAAACGTCTTCTTTAAGGCCTGCTGGTTGGTGGTGTCTCCGCTGTCGATCGTGGTGAGTCTACTTGAAGATTCTCATTCATGCACTAACCCAGTGCAGTGGGTGACATGGCCCTGATCCCAGGGAGGTCGTTCAAGTTTGATGTCCAAATCTGACATCTATCCATGTCCTGAAGTCGTCGGGAAATGCCAATGAAAACCGAACATTAGGGACAACAGTGAGCTCTAATACCATCAAGTAGGCTTGGGTTGTGGAAGGGGGTGGCAGATGGTCGTAATCCCATGACTCTGGATCAGAAGGTTGTGTGTTCGATCTCATTTGTGGACACTGGTTTAATGTTGTTTTGTTTTAACCCTGTTTTGTTTTAACCCTATCTAAAACCTTACCACTTACCTTAACCATTCAGAATAAGTGCCTAAACTTAACCCTTAACTTTGAAGTTTGATGTTTGGAAAACATGGATAAACGCTCTCTTTTCTAAGACTGTGAGCTTGTTGCTTATCCAGGGCAGCTGGTTAAGAGAATGCCAAGAGTGTGCAAAGCTGTCATCAAGGCAAAGGCTGGCTATTTGAAGAATCTCAAATAGAAAATATATTTTGATTTGTTTAACACTTTTTTGGTTACTACATGATTGCATATGTTATTTCATAGTTTTGATGTCTTCACTATTATTCTACAATGTAGAAAAGAAAAAGCCTTGAATGATTAGGTGTTCTAAAACTATTATGAATATTTACAAAAAATGAATATATATTTATTTAACTAGGCAAGTCAGTTAAGAACAAATTCTTATTAACAATGACAGCATAGGAACAGTGGGTTAATTGCCTTGTTCAGGGGCAAAACAACAGATTTTTACCTTGTCAGTTCAGGGATTCAATCTTGCAACCTTTCGGTTACTAAACCAACACTCTAACCACTAGGCTACCTGCCGATTGGAAACGATGCAGACAATTACAATGATAGAAGCCATAATATATCTGCAATATTAAAGCTGATCTACCCTCTAAATAAATGCATACAAATCACGCTGCATTGTATTGCGAGTTTAACTGTGTTTCCCGGTTCTGTATTTTGCACAGGTACGTCTCTTGCCTTTTTATAGTGGACTTTTCTTTAGGATTAAGATATTTGTTAACAAAAATGTATGTATTCAACCTTAGCTAATTTTCACCTAGCCAGAAGATCCGACCTGCTTGCTTACAGCTGCACTAGGGTCGGACAGGCTGTCTAGATTAAGACACCGTGGATCCGGCGCCAAATATGGCTAGGAAAACGTACCTCAATCCAGGGATGAAAAATCTAATCTGTGGTGTCTTAATCTACACGGGAAGCCTGTCCGACCCTACTGCAGCTGTAAGGCTATTACTTTTTACCTTGAAAGGGAAACTCTTTTACCAACCAATCTTTTCTACCTGCAGGCCATATTGGTCACTGCCATGGTCCAGCACAGCCCACTTCTTTACGGGAAGACGTATCTCTACCCAGCATGGGCTGAAGGTGTTGCATGGATCATCACCTTTCTGTCCGTTGGCTGGATCCCTCTTGGAGCCATGCATGAGCTTCTTGGAAGGAAAGGCACTTGCTTAGCGGTAAGGTTTGTATGTGAATGCACATTAATCCATGATATGGATGGATGGATGGATGAATGTGTTGATGGGCAGATATATGAATGTATTCCTCTCTCCTGGTGTAGAGGCTGAAGGCGTCGGTGACTCCCAGGATCACCCTGGAGGAGGTCTGTAATGTGCCTGTCACTGAAGACCAACACCAGGACCATGTTAAGTCTCTGTACAGTCTCTCTGAGGTCAGTCCTCTACATGAAGAGAAAGACCGTGGGGACATGTGTGACCCTGAGTGACCCATCTGCTAGAGCATGGGGTTTGCTTAATAAAGGAATGTGACTCTGTCAATATTTTATTTTGGTGCTGTATTCATTTGATACTTTCGGTACACCACTGGAAGGTACAAAGGTGCTGTAGTCCAGACTACAGCCGCCTGAAAGCACACATTAAGGCTTACTTCAGGATCTGCTATGTACATCCTAATATACACAGTTTCCAAGACACTTTGGGTAAAGAGAGTTGAAATATGCCTGCCGTTCTGTGCTTTGTCACTGTGACAAGTGTTTAGGCTTGTTTTTAGCCCATGGACCCTGACAGGATAGTGCCGGTCCATCGCAAAGCTCTCAAAGTACAGTAACACTGCTAGAGGTGTTGTTACAATAGCTTTTAATGAGACAATGGTGCAAACATTGTCTACGCTATATAGACCTCTGTTTATTTGAAATAAATGGTATTTATTTTTATCTTTATTTATCTTGACGTATAGACTGGCTTAGATGGTGGTTTACTTCCTGAGTGCTCAGCACCAGGTGGTGTTTATACCATGCTGGAGATATCTTCTTTACGAGTTGCATTTTCACACAAAATAAAAAAAATGTTTCTGTCAGACTTTTGTCCTTAAAAGGGTACTTTCTTGATTCTACCGTTATTAGTTCAACTAATTGTCTCGCAAAACTAACAATCACCTCATAAAAATCCACTATTAGGTAGAAGTGAAGGCACAGGGAGAGAGTGAGTCCATGAATGCAGGGTCGCCAGCACTCGGAGGCCAGGTGCCAGTACAGTGTGAGAGGGAGGTTTATGAAGACATAAACAGAGCAGGACAATAGACCACCCTGGAGCCAGCCTCAAACAAACTTCATGTGCCCCCATGTCAAGTCAGTGTGGTGGAACATGCTAATCTCCTGTCTTAAAAACACTGGCCCCATGATGGACCGGTGTGGCTACAACATATAGGCTGATGAGGGTGGGGGGGACAGAGAGAGAAATAGTAGGGGTGGGGGATGGGGGGGTTTGCTGATGATCTGGTGTTTCTGTCCCCAACCAAGGAGGGCCTACAGAAGCACCTAGATCTTCTGCACAGATTCTGTCAAACCTAGGCTCTGACAGTAAATCTCAGTAATACAAAAATAATGGTGTTCCAAAAAAGGTCCAGTTGCCAGGACCACAAATACAAATTCCATCTAGACACCGTTGCCCTAGACCACACAAACAACTATACCTACCTCGGCCGGTAACAGGTAACTTCCACAAAGCTGTGAACAATCTGAGAGACAAGGCAAGAAGGGCCTTATACACCATAAAAAGGCATATCATTCGACATCCCAATCAGGATCTGGCAAAAAATATTTGAATCAATTATAGAACCCATTGCCCTTTACGGTTGTGAGGTCTAGGGTCCACTCACAAATCAATAATTCATAAAATGGGACAAACACCAAATTGAGACTATGCATACAGAATTCTGAAAAACATATCCTCAGTGTAGAATGTAAAACACAAAATAATGCATGCAGAGCAGAATTAGGCCGATACCCGCTAATTATCCAAATCCAGAAAAGAGCCGTTAAATTCTACAACCACCTAAAAGAAAGTGATTCCCAAACCTTCCATAACAAAGCCATCACCTACAGAGAGATGAACCTGGAGAAGAACCCCCTAAGCAAGCTGCTCCTGGGGCTCTGTCCACAAACAGATGCTACAGAGCCCCAGGACAGCAACACAATTAGACCCAACCAAATCATGAGAGAACAAAAAGATCATTACTTGGCACATTGGAAATAATTTACTAACAAACTGAGAAAACTGGAATGCTATTTGGCCCTAAACAGAGAGTACACAGTTGCAGAATACCTGACCACTGTGACTGACCCAAACTTAAGGAAAGCTTTGACTATGTACAGACTCAGTGAGCATAGCCTTGCTATTGAGAGAGGCCGCCGTTGGCAGACTTGGCTCTCAAGGGAAGGCAGGCTATGTGCACACTGCCCACAAAATGAGGTGGAAACTGAGCTGCACTTCCTAACCTCCTACCAAATATATGACCAAATTAGAGACACATATTTCCCACAGATTACACAGACCCACAAAGAATTCGAAAACAAATCCAATTTTGATAAACTCCCATATCTATTGGGTGAAATACCACAGTGTGCAATCACAGCAGCAACATTTGTGACCTATTGCCACAAGGGCAACCAGTGTAGAGCAAACACCATTGTAAATACAACCCATATTTATATTTATTTATTTTCCCTTTTGTACTTTAACTATTTGTACATCGTTACAACACTGTACATAGCTATAATATGACATTTGAAATGTCTCTATTCCTTTGAAAGTTACTGTTAATTTGATTGTTTATTTCACTTTTGTTTATTATCTATTTCACTTGCTTTGGCAATGTAAACATATGTTTTCCATACCAATAAAGCCCTTTGAATTGAATTGAGAGAGCGAGAGAAGGGTGGGGTTCCTTCCATCTCTGTGGTATTTCATGGTATTGTGGGAGATACAATGATGAGAGATTGGTAACTAGTGTAATTAAATGCCCTGTTGAAGATCATTTGTTTAATGTCTCCCAGTGGAGTAGTCCAGTGAAAATATCTAGAAACGTTTTATTGGTCCTCAGAGAGACCTATGTTGATGTATTTGCCAGAATGAGTTCAAAGAAAGCTTACATCTTATTCTATTCAGAAACTAACGAGCACTGACAGTATAATGATTCGTCAACAACTGTGATTTCACCTCAACTCTTCAGAGAGGTATCTGTTAAACTGAATGACCAGGGCCATTTTGATTTAATTGAACTGAATCTGTCAGTGTAGAGGTGTGATGATTGGTCAAGTCCCAGGTTTAAACCATCCATGTACTGCACTATACACCATGTCCTGTGTACTTAACCTGGATGCCATCAGTGTGCTGTATATTCAGCTGCCTGGTTGGTTAATGTACAGTGAGGTTGAAATCTGTATTCGTCACTCTGGATCACCAAGGCATTCTGCCAAGTTATTCAAATAATACCATTCCCTCTTCATAAATTAGAAAACAGAACCGTTTACAGAACAAGCTGAGCAAATTAAGAACAATATATTTTTTGGAACCAGACCAAGACTAGTGCTCGTCTTAATAGTAACAACTTCAGTATCCTAACGGAAACCTTCTATCTATTTCTGTGTTATAAGAGGAAAGTAGGCAAAAGACTGTCTACATCAGCACTCCAGTCTACATCAGCACTCCATCCTGTCTACATCAGCACACCATCCAGTCTACATCAGCACTCCATCCTGTCTACATCAGCACTCCATCCAGTCTACATCAGCACTCCATCCTGTCTACATCAGCACACCATCCAGTCTACATCAGCACTTCATCCAGTCTACATCAGCACACCATCCATTCTACATCAGCACTCCATCCAGTCTAAATCAGCACACCATCCAGTCTACATCAGCACTCCATCCAGTCTACATCAGCACTCCATCCTGTCTACATCAGCACACCATCCAGTCTACATCAGCACTCCATCCTGTCTACATCAGCACACCATCCAGTCTACAGCAGCACTCCATCCTGTCTACATCAGCACTCCATCCAGTCTACATCAGCACACCATCCTGTCTACATCGGCACTCCATCCAGTCTACATCGGCACACCATCCTGTCTACATCGGCACTCCATCCAGTCTACATCAGCACACCATCCTGTCTACATCGGCACTCCATCCAGTCTACATCAGAACTCCATCCAGTCTACATCAGCACTCTATCCTGTCTACCTCGGCACTCCATCCAGTCTACATCAGAACTCCATCCAGTCTACATCAGCACTCTATCCTGTCTACCTCAGCACTCCATCCAGTCTACATCAGCACACCATCCTGTCTACATCGGCACTCCAGCCAGTCTATATCAGCACTCCATCCTGTCTACATCAGCACTCCATCCAGTCTACATCAGCACTCCATTCTGTCTACATCAGCACTCCATCCAGTCTACATCAGCACTCCATCCAGTCTACATCAGCACTCCATCCAGTCTACATCAGCACTCCATCCTGTCTACATCAGCACACCATCCAGTCTACATCAGCACTCCATCCTGTCTACATCAGCACACCATCCAGTCTACATCAGCACTCCATCCAGTCTACATCAGCACACCATCCTGTCTACATCGGCACTCCATCCAGTCTATATCAGCACACCATCCTGTCTACATCGGCACTCCATCCAGTCTACATCAGCACTCCATCCTGTCTACATCAGCACTCCATCCAGTCTACATCAGCACTCCATCCAGTCTACATCAGCACACCATCCAGTCTACATCAGCACTCCATCCTGTCTACATCAGCACTTTTGTGAAACCGTCATAACTCCAGACAGTTTCACAATATCAGATCAATCCCATGTAATATTATTTAGCAGTTTTATAGCGAACAAACTACTACTCTCATACTGTATATTCCCCTATACAGCCATGCAATCCACCACCCTCTATATGTTCTCGTTTGCTAACACTTGCTATCCTTTTAGCTCACAGTGGCTAGCAAAGACAGCTAGCCACTGTGAGCTAAACAATGCTTTTCCACTTGCAATTTGTCATGAAGTACCTCCCTCTTCACACACCATGATGGCATCTCTTGAGGCCCATTTGAAATGCTCAAAATATCTTTGTTGTGACCTGTAGTTCCAGGCACTAATATCCACTTATCCATGTATTTATTTCATGGCCTATACTAATGTCCGCTTCATTTACTGTATTCAATCGTTTTATTTACACAAACACTTTCCCTCCGTCATGTTTTCGTCCAGGAGCAGCAGAGCTCCTAATCCTTGGGACCGTGACGTCACAGCTGAAGTAAACTTGGGAAGGTTCTTCCTCCTTTAGTGTCCTAACCCAGGGGGAAATGGGATTAGTACAGCCAGGGGACTTCACTGCAGTGATGGAGTAGAGTGGAAAGGGAGAGAGGCCCAAGGCACTGACTGAGAGTCTGAGAGACTGGACACTGAGAGACTGCCTAGTGAAATCTTGTGAGAAACATACTGGGAGGTATGAAGATGCCCCTTGACCGATTTAAAGGATGTAGAGAGACTTTCAGAGATTGATTGATTCTGAGAGAGAGACATTGAGACAGGAAAATCTCAAACTCAAGGAGAATCCAAGCCTCTAAAGGACATGGTTTGTTACAGGGAATGGACGTAAAATGATTTTCAATCCTAAAATAATTATGACATGGTGTGCTGTGGAGTGAGAAGATACATTAGATAGATATCTCCTATAAGACGATCTCTGAGCACCCAGGACATACGTTAGAAAGAGTCCAAGGTGACAGAGGCTACACGGGTCACTGCACTCTGATTGGCTAAATTAACTGGCTATAGCGAAGATCAACATCCACCCACTCTTGACAGGTTATCACGTGATTCTATCCTTGAAACAGGTAAGTTTGGAGGAGTTTTCTGTTGGCTGAATTTGATGATGTTAAATTGATAGACTTTGAATGTGACTCATGAATACATTGTGGAGATGTAGTGATATAGGTGCATCTGAAAGTAAAAAAATATTCTCAGAATGGAGAATGCTCTGAGAAAATTCTGTCTTAGCGGAGAGAGAGAGAGATAGAGAGAGAGTGAGACAGACTAGCAGAATGAGATAGCTCTCTCAACAGATTGGCTACCCGCACTTTACATTTTTAGAAAGGCTTAGTCCACTGAATACTAGTTCATTCATTGTCGTACTGTGAACTCTTACTCCCCAGGCCATACAGAGGTGCACTGTGTCTTTAACAAGTTGTTCTTTTGGGCGATGGTTGGTGTGACACAAGGTTTTTGGTAAGGTTTGAGTATATTTTGTGAACTGCCAATGAAGTACGACGCTCTCTCTGAGCTCCGTATTCGTCACTGACAGCTAGGTGTCAAGATGCTAGGACACTTTATCTGGAAGTTCAGTCATAACTCTTATATAAGAGTGTACTTATGAAAGGTTTAAGTGTATCGTGCTTCCAGGTTTATGGAAAACGAATGTAGGCATTAGGATAGAATGAAGTGTTACTAATAATACTTGTGGGAGTGTGCGAGCAGACTATTAGGATTAGGATTTGTGTTAAAGCCAATGGAAACTATGGAGCACTTGCACTGACTCAAGTGTCTGGTATATTGGTATATTCATGCAACTAAAATATGTATCATGTTGTAGAACATAGTGATACGTTTGTTAATAAAGTTATACGTCACACTTCGCCACATCACACCTCACCATTTTCACACAGCACAGCACAGCAGTGTCTCAAATACAGTATCAGCTAAACATGAACACACTACCTATGGCCCAGGACATCTGATCAGGGTACTGAAGAGGTCAGAACTACCTATGGCCCAGGACATCTGATCAGGGTACTGAAGAGGTCAGAACTACCTATGGCCCAGGACATCTGATCAGGGCACTGAAGAGGTCAGAACTACCTATGGCCCAGGACATCTGATCAGGGTACTGAAGAGGTCAGAACTACCTATGGCCCAGGACATCTGATCAGGGTACTGAAGAGGTCAGAACTACCTATGGCCCAGGACATCTGATCAGGGTACTGAAGAGGTCAGAACAAGCTATGGCCCAGGACATCTGATCAGGGTACTGAAGAGGTCAGAACAAGCTATGGCCCAGGACATCTGATCAGGGTACTGAAGAGGTCAGAACAAGCTATGGCCCAGGACATCTGATCAGGGTACTGAAGAGGTCAGAACTAGCTATGGCCCAGGACATCTGATCAGGGTACTGAAGAGGTCAGAACTAGCTATAGCCCAGGACATCTGATCAGGGTACTGAAGAGGTCAGAACTAGCTATGGCCCAGGACATCTGATCAGGGTACTGAAGAGGTCAGAACTAGCTTTGGCCCAGGACATCTGATCAGGGTACTGAAGAGGTCAGAACTAGCTATAGCCCAGGACATCTGATCAGGGTACTGAAGAGGTCAGAACTAGCTTTGGCCCAGGACATCTGATCAGGGTACTGAAGAGGTCAGAACTAGCTATGGCCCAGGACATCTGATCAGGGTACTGAAGAGGTCAGAACTAGCTATGGCCCAGGACATCTGATCAGGGTACTGAAGAGATCAAAACTAGCTATAGCCCAGGACATCTGATCAGGGTACTGAAGAGATCAGAACTAGCTATAGCCCAGGACATCTGATCAGGGTACTGAAGAGGTCAGAACTAGCTATGGCCCAGGACATCTGATCAGGGTACTGAAGAGATCAGAACTAGCTATAGCCCAGGACATCTGATTAGGGTACTGAAGAGGTCAGAACAAGCTATGGCCCAGGACATCTGATCAGGGTACTGAAGAGGTCAGAACTAGCTATGGCCCAGGACATCTGATCAGGGTACTGAAGAGGTCAGAACTAGCTATAGCCCAGGACATCTGATCAGGGTACTGAAGAGGTCAGAACTAGCTATGGCCCAGGACATCTGATCAGGGTACTGAAGAGGTCAGAACTAGCTATGGCCCAGGACATCTGATCAGGGTACTGAAGAGATTCTCTATCCTAAAAAAATCAATGATCTGCACACAATCTCTCATAACAAATGACTAACAATAAGCCCGGTATTATTACATACTGTATAACGTGGGACTAGTGTTGACCGCTTTTCATCCAGACGCTACATTAGTTCATTAAGTGTGTTTATCTACAGTGTGTGATGAGGGACACACAGTACCCTCACTCTGCATCACCACCATGTATGTTGACTCGCTAGGCCTAATCCCCTGTTCCTGCCCAGATTTACAAAGTCTACACAGCCCGTTCATGTATGGCCAAGATAAAGAAACGTGTGATGCTCTCACATTCTTCCAGTGTGTATCTAAGGGAGGAAATAGCTCTGGTCATTTCCTCCCAGGACCTCATTTTCACTATGAAAGCAGATATTTAATGTGGCAGAAATATCCCTGTTGAGCATACCATGGAGGGTACAGTCAAATCGTTGTGGTCTAAGGGCCTTTTTCTGTTCTAGTGATTATAGTTCTACAGAGCATATTACTTGTACTCCCTGAGAAACTCAATGTTGTTCGCATTATACTGTCACATGATGACAATACTGTATTACTGTTTTTCAGAAGAAGTCCATCACTGCCTCTCAGCAATGGAGATTCTCACGTCCTTGGTGGTCAATGCAACACCTGAAGACATGAACAGTACTTCCAACCCCCAGTGGGGGGTACCCTACCTGAAGAAACTAGCCCACCTGGACGAGGGCCTGTACCAGGAGTTCTACGGCCTGTGGGTGACCCTGATGGTGGTCAACACCCTGATGTTCGTGGTGGGTGTGGTCCTTAACAGCCTGGCCCTCTACATCTTCTGCCTGCCCTCCCAGATCTCCTCCGCCCCTGTGGTCTATACCATCAACCTGGCTGTGGCTGACCTGTTGGTGGCGCTCTCGCTCCCTGCCCGCATTGCCCTCTACCACAGCGGTGGAGGGTGTCTGGCCTGCTCCTACGTTCACACGTTCAGCTACTTCGTCAACATGTACTGCAGCATCCTCTTCCTCACCAGTATCTGCGTGGACCGCTACATAGCCGTGGTGTGGGCCGGGGCCGGGCGCCGCTGGAGGAGCCCCGGGGGCGCTAAGGGAGTCAGCATGGGGATCTGGCTCTTCGCCGTGGTGGTCACCTACTCCTTCCAGACCACGGCGCTGGAGATCAAGGCCACGTCATGCTGCCGCCTCACCGCCCTCTTTGCCCTGTCCTTCCTGGAGTTCCTGCTCCCCCTGGTGGTCATCGTGACATTCACACTCAGGGTGGCATGCGCCCTGACCGACCCCAGGCTGATGCCTCAGAGCCAGGGCCGGCGGGCTAGAGCAGTCAGGCTCCTGGTGGCTGTCTTGGTCGTCTTCTCCATCTGCTTCATGCCCTTCCACGTGCGCCAGGCGTTGGTGTATTTCCGGATGGGGGGTGACAGAGCACAGCAGGTGTTGGCGTACCACGCCACTGTGACCCTCAGCAGCCTCAACAGCTGCCTGGACCCAGTGGTCTATTGCTTTGTGACGGACAGCTTCCGCTCGGCCATGCGCCAGGCCTGCAGGAAGAGGCCAGGGGCGGAGGCGGAGGCGGAGGCGGAGGCAGAGAGGACCAGTGGAGGGGACGTTGCCAGTGGACTAAGGAGTTCAAAAAGATCAGGGACAGCCATGGCTATCGCTCACAGTGTGGCCACACTGACTCTCACCCCCTGCACCCTGCAACAGAGGGAGATGTCTGCATAGAGAGGGGAGAAGAGTGACAGAGGGAGATGTCTGCATAGAGAGAGGAGAAGAGTGACAGAGATGTCTGCATAGAGAGAGGAGAAGAGTGACAGAGAAGTCTGCATAGAGAGGGGAGAAGAGTGACAGAGGGAGATGTCTGCATAGAGAGGGGAGAAGAGTGACAGAGGGAGATGTCTGTATAGAGAGAGGAGAAGAGTGACAGAGGGAGATGTCTGCATAGAGAGAGGAGAAGCGTGACAGAGATGTCTGCATAGAGAGGGGAGAAGAGTGACAGAGGGAGATGTCTGCATATAGAGAGGAAAAGAGTGACAGAGGGTGATGTCTGCATAGAGAGAGGAGAAGAGTGACAGAGGGAGATGTCTGCATAGAGAGAGGAGAAGGGTGACAGAGATGTCTGTATAGAGAGAGGAGAAGAGTGACAGAGGGAAAGAGGAAAATGAAGGGAATTGGAATGAGAGAGGGTGTTGCTAATGTAGTGGATTTTGTGACTAAGGCACAGGAAATTGATAAGACTGCATCGGGACTTTACATCTCTTGAGCTTTTGAAAGCCAACTGAATATACATTCTGTAAAGAATTTGCATCCTGGTGTTTGCATTCTGAAGACTCATACAATAATATGCAGTGGTAATGAACCTGGACAAGATATGTGATTGATTTTAATCAGTAAAATGCAGTCTCACTGTAATGGAACAGTAGCAGAACTTTTTCCAGAAAAGCACAAGCTGTTTATTTCAATGGACTGTCAAAGTTCTGTTTTTACATAGAGATTTTTCAGATCACTTGTGACACTTAAAGTTTCTTATCACTTCTGTAACATCTGTAAACAGCACCATATATACATAATTTGAAGAAAAAAAAGTACTATTATCGGATCGTGATGTCACCAGTTGTACAAAGGGTAAATGGTCCTTACAAGTGCATGTCCATCACAAACGAGCTTTGTTTATTGCTCCTCCACTTGATTTAATGGACAAATTGGCTCACTTGTTTATCTCACTGCACTGACTCCAGTGGCTTTCAATTTTCTCCTTGAAAAACATCTCTCTTAAAGCTACAGTATGGGATTTGTAAAACAGCACTAAGCATGTTTTGAGGCTAAACGGTTTGTTTACAAGCAAGCTTATATTTTGGGGTTTTGGTAGGGTGTTGAATTGAAGCTTGTGATTTATAGTTTATATTCTTCAAGAATCAATGGTTATGTCATTCATTTAAAAGTCTAAAAATGGATGTACCAATCCCAGATTGCCCCTTTAACTGTCACTGAGTCAGAAAATGTAATGTGGTATTCTAAAGGTAAACACTTTCACGATTTGTTTGGGACATTTCTCCATTTAGGGGGAGATGCTGT
This sequence comes from Salmo salar, assembly GCF_965601325.2. Taxonomy (NCBI): domain Eukaryota; kingdom Metazoa; phylum Chordata; class Actinopteri; order Salmoniformes; family Salmonidae; genus Salmo; species Salmo salar. The sequence goes on from NC_138317.1 coordinate 36,314,955, forward strand.
AGACCAGTGATTTTCAATTCCTGGTCCTGGGGACACAAAGGGGTGCACATTTTTGGTTTTGCCTTAGCACTACACAGCTGATTCAAATCATCAACTTATCATCAAACTTTGATGATTTGAGTCAGGCTAAAACAAGAATGTGCACTCCTTTGTGTCCCCAGGACCAGGATTGAGAACCACTGCTGTAGGCCACCAGATTCACTCACTGTGTTCATTATTATTTGGCCACAAGGAGGTAGCATGAGACTTGGATGTTTTCATTTGAATGCGACTGAGAATAACCTCCGGTCACATTTCTGCATTTGGACCTTTTAAGTAAGCATTGCTGTTTTATTCCTGGAAAACATACTTCCACATACTCTGTATGTCATTTTCCAAACTCCTACAATGCCTTCCTGTAAAGTTATGCCTGTTACATTCCCATCATGCTCTACTATTGGGAGCAAACAGACTCATAACCTCCTGCCGTTTCATTCAGTCTGTGTCAGCTGGTCAGGCTTGTATTTGTGACATTCTTCCACAGGATGTGAACAAGGCTCAGTCTGGCCTTTGGCGTTGTTCACACCTAGGTCCTACAGCATGAGTTAGCCTTCCCTCACCTGGCTGTGGCCCGTGGCCAGTGATTAGGCTGGGGTGACTGTGGGCCAGGTGGTTTGGCTGGGGTGACTGGGGGCCAGGTGGTTTGGCTGGGGTGACTGGGGGCCAGGTGGTTTGGCTGGGGTGACTGTGGGCCAGGTGGTTTGGCTGGGGTGACTGGGGGCCAGGTGGTTTGGCTGGGGTGACTGGGGGCCAGGTGGTTTGGCTGGGGTGACTGGGGGCCAGGTGGTTTGGCTGGGGTGACTGGGGGCCAGGTGGTTTGGCTGGGGTGACTGGGGGCCAGGTGGTTTGGCTGAGTGACTGGGGGCCAGGTGGTTTGGCTGGGGTGACTGGGGGCCAGGTGGTTTGGCTGGGGTGACTGGGGGCCAGGTGGTTTGGCTGGGGTGACTGGGGGCCAGGTGGTTTGGCTGGGGTGACTGGGGGCCAGGTGGTTTGGCTGGGGTGACTGGGGGCCAGGTGGTTTGGCTGGGGTGACTGGGGGCCAGGTGGTTTGGCTGGGGTGACTGGGGGCCAGGTGGTTTGGCTGGGGTGACTGGGGGCCAGGTGGTTTGGCTGGGGTGACTGGGGTGCCAGGTGGTTTGGCTGGGGTGACTGGGGGCCAGGTGGTTTGGCTGGGGTGACTGTGGGCCAGGTGGTTTGGCTGGGGTGACTGGGGGCCAGGTGGTTTGGCTGGGGTGACTGGGGGCCAGGTGGTTTGGCTAGGGTGACTGGGGGCCTGACACAAAGGCTTAGACAGCAGATTTGGGGTCAATTCAAATTGAATTCAATTCAAGGTCACTCAATTCAGGCATTGATTTGAGTAAAATAAAAAAATAAAAAACCTTTGAATAAAATAGCTTCTCCTGTTCAGTTTATTGAGAAGTCAGTAAATACATAGATTTCCTTTTCGAATTATTGGGATTTCAGTTTACTTCCTAAATAGACTGACTTCAATTCAAATTGACCCCAAACCTGCTAGACAGAGGAACAAACAAGGAGGAGGGGAACCTGAAACTGCCAGGCGCAGAATTTTCCACCGAAAAAAATCGTCTGCTGTGAGTTGATTCAGCATCTTTTATGGAAAGTAATGAAACTGTTTTTTCCCCACAGGCTACAACGAGATCCAGTCTTATCAACAGCTGTGATTCTCGTTGTGGGTTTAGCGGTGAAAGGTGAAAGACGTTTCGTATGATATTCAACTGTTATTTACCTGTTATACATTTCTTTGAAACATACTAGACATATTGACACATTCAGAACAGAAGAGGTTAGGACAGGCCTTCTGTTGCGGACGATGTTACCTCAAGCTTGGAAGGACATAATGAAGGGTAGTGTATCTCCAAATCAAATATGACAGGTCTCATTAGGGTTCAGGCTTGCATGTACAGTAGTTATTTAAGCCTGACAGGTACTGATGGGAAGGTATCATATTTGGAAGAATGCTATTGAACGATCGCTTCTCCAAAGTTAACCTTCACTACAGGTCAAAGTTATTTTTTATTTTATTTTTATTTCACCTTTATTTAACCAGGTAAGCTAGTTGAGAACAAGTTCTCATTTACAACTGTGACTTGGCCAAGATAAAGCAAAGCAGTGCGACAGAAACAACAACACAGAGTTACACATGGAATAAACAAACGTACAGACAATAACACAATAAAAAAAATATATATATACAGTGTGTGCAAATGGCATGAGGAGGTAAGGCAATAAATAGGCCATAGTAGCAAAGTAATTACAATTTATCAGATTAACACTGGAGTGATAGATGAGCAGATGATGATGTGTAAGTAGTGATACTGGTGTGCAAAATAGCAGCAAAGTAAATAAAAACAATATGGGGATGAGGTAAGTAGATTGGGTGGGCTATTTACAGATGGACTATGTACAATAGTGTGTAGATCAACACACACTACGGCTGTGTAGTGATGACCTTTCGTGTCATGAGACATACTGTGTTTATAATGTGACCTTTGTGTGACCCTGCATGGTGATTGTGCTCTGTTTGTTCAGACTGGTATCTCGTTCTCTCCCTAAGGAGTGTACGGCTACGGCTCACCAACATGAACTTGATGACTTGATGGGTCACTAAACAGGTTGTGCTGTCACTGTGCTAGTACAACAATCTACGACATGTTCATGTGGTGGCGGGCGGAGGGCGACTAGAAAGCTGCCGGGATTATTACTCAGCTGTTAGTATTGAACTCATGTAATAGATAGCAAACAGTATTAACTGCAGGCTATGTGGTGCAGGTGCTCTACAGTATATTGAAGTGCTACTTGCATTATGACCCTGTAGTAGTAATCTCAGTTGGACATATCAATTCATTTTTGATATGAACTGACCCTCCAGATTACTCTTTGCAACAAATCTTATTTTTGGGTATAGCCAATGCCTGACTCCTCGCAATCCATCATCGTAAAGTAAGTCTGCCATATTCTATTTGTTGGAACTATGGCCCCTGTGACAACGATTCAGGTCAGGGACATTCATCCCTGAACGTTTTCTATGATGTATGACCTAAACACTGCGTTACTATATAAACACAACATGTAAAGTGTTGGTCCCATGTTTCATGAGCTGAAATAAAAGATCCCCGAAATGTTCCATACACACAAAAAGCTTGTTTCTCTCCTACTTTTTGCACAAATTTGTTTACATCCCTGTTAGTGAGCATTTCTCCACCCACCTGACAGGTTTGGCATATCAAGGAGCTGATTAAACAGCATGAACACAATGCCACACATGTCTCAAGTTTTGAGGGAGCGTGCAATTGGCATGCGGACTGCAGGAATGTCCATCAGAACTGTTGCCAGAGCATTTAATGTTAATTTCTCTACCATAAGTCAAATCCAACGTTGTTCTAGAGAATTTGGCAGTACGTCCAACCAGCCTGACAACAGACCACCTGTAACCATTCCAGCTCAAGACCTCCATATCCGTCTTCTTCACCTGCGGGATCGTCTGAGACCAGCGACCCTGACAGCTGATGAAACTGGGTTTGCACCACAGGAGAATTTCTGCACAAACTGTCAGAAACCGTCTCAGGGAAGCTCATCTGTGTGATCGTCGTCCTCACCAGGGTCTTGACCTGACTGCAGTTCGGCGTCGTAGTCCGACTTCAGTGGGCAAATGCTGACGTTCGATGGCCACCGACATGCTGGAGAAGTATGCTCTTCACAGATAAATCCAGGTTTCAACTGTACTGGGCAGATGCCGACAGCGTGTACGTCAGTGTTCCAGTTCCCGCCAATATCCAGCAACTTCACACAGCCAGTGTCAGACAACATTCCACAGGCCACAATCAACAACCTGATCAACTCTATGTGAAGCAGATGTGTCACGCTGCATGAGGCAAATGGTGGTCACACCAGATACTGACTAGTTTTCTAATCAACGCCACTACCTTTTTTTTAAGGTATCTCTATATCGGTATTCTCAGTCATGTGAAATCCTTAGATTAGGGCCTAATTTACTTATCTCAATATGAACTGTAACTCAGTAAAAACTGTTTAATTGTTGCATGTTGTGTTAATGTTTTTGTCCAGTGTAGATCTGAAAGGTTATGAAATGAAATTAAGTTGAATAATTATTGATGTGACCTGGCCAGGGTTTGATGAGACCTGGCTAGGGTTTGAACATCAGGAATATACTGTACATGTATACTGGACTGTTACCTACGGTACTAAAGGAAGAGTAGCATAAATACAATCAATCATAATCAAATGTATTTATAAAGCACTTTTTCCTTGCCACCATGCTTCTACATCTGCATTCCTTGCTCTTTGGGATTTTATGCTGGGTTTCTGTATAAGCACTTTGTGACATCTGCTGATGTAAAAACTCCCTAGAATGTCCGGAACCTTAGAAGGAACCTAGAGAGAAACCAGGCTCTGAGAGGTGGTCGGTCCTCTTCTGGCTGTGCCGGGTGGAAATTAGAAGATTACATGGCCATTAAGGCTAATTTGTTCTTCAAGATGTTCAGTCATTCATAGATGACCAGCAGGGTCAAATACTAATCACAGTGGTTATAGAGGGTGCAACAGGTCTGCACCTCAGGAGTAAATGTCAGTTGGCTTTTCATAGTCGAGCATTCAGCGTTAGAGACAACAGGTGCGGTAGAGAGAGGAGAGAGGGAGAGAGAGGGTGGAAATAGCAGGTCCGGGATAAGGTAGCAGGTCCGGTGAACAGGTCATTTTTCCATAGCCGCATGCAGAACAGCAGAAACTGGATGAGTAGCACGACCAGGCGAACTGAGGACAAGGCAGAGTATAGCCCATGAAGAGCTCCCCCACCACATGAGCCCTAGGGGGCGCAAGACCGGACAGGGAGAAGACTCAACCCACTCAAGTCGAATGTAGCGGGGGGGGGGGGGAAAGCCTGGCAAGACGTGATGCACCCCTCCAAGGGATGGCATGGAAGAGCATTAATAAGCCAGTGACTCAGCCCCCTTAATAGAGTAAGAGGCAGAGGTTGCAGTACCAAACATTTAAAAGACACACCCTATCCACTCAGCCCTCAAATTAAGTGGACACTTTTGATGATGTATCATGATGTCTGACGAGTATAAACTTGCAGGGCAAGGGGCGAGGGAGGAAGGAATGATTTTTAAATGGACCACCCTTGGCCAGATATTCGTCACTCGTTCATCCCGCGATGATTGTGTACGATAGCTAGCAAATTAATTAGCTAACTAATGTTAGCCTGCCTAGCTGGAACTTCTGAAGAAGGAACATGTTTTATTTCTACAATTTCCAAAAGATAACCAAACAAAACATATTTAATTTTTATGAGACGTGTTTGTGCCGTCATGTGCATTAGTGGCACAATTCCTAACTTATTTGCATTCGTTTTTACTTTCACTTGTATGTTGACTTCTCCATTGATGTTGTTTTTACATTTTCGCAGACTTTTCTTAGCGGATGTACAATCATCGCGAATTGAATTAAGGGCAGTTTCAGGCCCAGTTGGAGTGAATATAATTGTACACATGCAAACTCAACTAAAAACAAAGGCTGAGGGGCTTACGCTGCAAACTTCCCTTGCTTGGCTAATCATTTGGACCGCCCTCCAAGATGGTGATGGGGATTCCGCCAAGGGCATAAGGCGAGGGTAAGTGGACGAGGATGTGTCTTTTATAAGTTTGAACCGCAGTCAGAGAATCCCAGTGGAGAGAGGGGAGTCGGCCAGGGTGAATCATCAGACTACAAGTACGCTACTGCTTTTACTGGACATATGTAGACAAATGAATCATGATGTACCACCACTTCATTGCATTAGAACTGTAAAAGGTATTCAGTACCTTTAAGTATGCAAGAACATAGCAATGAGAATGCTCTCCTGATTTTTCCTGAAGCGTCTCAATCTAGCTACCTAGGAAGTCAATTAATTTACTCAAGTTGATTTACTAAGCTGCAAAAGGTCAGTAAGATTCACTCACACAGTCATGCACACACACACAGTGGTGGAAAAAGTATCCAATTGCTATACTTGAGTAAAAGTAAAGATAACTTAATAAAAAATGACTCAAGTAAAAGTGAAAATCACCCAGTAAAATCCTACTTGAGTAAAAGTCTAAAAATATTTGGTTTTAAATATACTTAGGTATCAAAAGTAAATGTATTTGTGAAAATAAACTTAAGTATCAAAAGTAAAAGTATAAGTCATTTCAAATTCCTTATATTAATGTCAAGTGTCAGTGTGCAGCGGTTAGGACGGAGTCAGGCGCAGGACACATAACTGAGTAAAAGACGTACTTTACTCAAAAAGAAACAACAATGATTTCCATGCAGGGAAAAACACACCAGCTCACAGGAGTCTTGAACACTAAACAAAGAACAAACACGCACAAAACCATGTGGGAACCAGAGGGGTAAATAGGGAATAAATTATAATGGGAGCCAGGTGTGTACAATCAAGACAGAACAACATAGAAAAAGAAACGTAGATCGGTGGCAGCTAGAAAGCCGGTGACGTCGATCGCCGAACGCCACCCGAACAAGGAGAGGCACCAACTTCGGCGGAAGTTGTGACAATTAAGCAAACCAGACGTCACCATTTTCTTGTTTTTTTATTTACAGATAGCCAGGGGCACGCTCCAACACTCAGACATAATTTACAAACAAAGCATGTATGTTTAGTGAGTCCGCCAGATCAGAGGCAGTAGGGATGTTCTTTTCACACCCTGATCTGTTTCGCCTGTTTTTGCGCTTGTCTCCAACCCCCTCCAGGTGTCGCCCATCTTCCTCATTATCCCCTGTGTATTTATACCTGTGTTCTTTGTTTGTCTATTGCCAGTTTGTTTTGTTCGTCAAGCTTACCAGCGTTTTCCCCCTTGCGCATGTCTGTTTCTAGTTCCTGTTTTGTAGTTTTCCCGGTTTTGACCATTCTGCCTGTCCTGACCCTGAGCCTGCCTGCCATTCTGTACCTTACTGACTCTGACCTGGATTACTGACCTCTGCCTGCCCTGACCCTGAGCCTGCCTGCCGTTCTGTACCTTACTGACTCTGCCCTGGATTACTGACCTCTGCCTGCCCTGACCCTGAGCCTGCCTGCCGTTCTGTACCTTACTGACTCTGCCCTGGATTACTGACCTCTGCCTGCCCTGACCCTGAGCCTGCCTGCCGTTCTGTACCTTACTGACTCTGCCCTGGATTACTGACCTCTGCCTGTCCTGACCCTGAGCCTGCCTGCCGTTCTGTACCTTACTGACTCTGCCCTGGATTACTGACCTCTGCCTGTCCTGACCCTGAGCCTGCCTGCCGTTCTGTACCTTACTGACTCTGCCCTGGATTACTGACCTCTGCCTGTCCTGACCCTGAGCCTGCCTGCCGTTCTGTACCTTACTGACTCTGCCCTGGATTACTGACCTCTGCCTGTCCTGACCCTGACCCTGCCTGCCGTTCTGTACCTTACTGACTCTGCCCTGGATTACTGACCTCTGCCTGTCCTGACCCTGAGACTGCCTGCCGTTCTGTACCTTACTGACTCTGCCCTGGATTACTGACCTCTGCCTGTCCTGACCCTGAGACTGCCTGCCGTTCTGTACCTTACTGACTCTGCCCTGGATTACTGACCTCTGCCTGTCCTGACCCTGAGACTGCCTGCCGTTCTGTTCCTTACTGACTCTGCCCTGGATTACTGACCTCTGCCTTCCCTTGCCTGCCCCCTGTTCTAGTAATAAACTTTTGTTACTGTCTGCATCTGGGTTGTCCCTAAAATGTGATAGTTATCTTGATAAGTGTGTGAATTAGACCATATTCTGTCCTGCTAAGCATTCAAAATGTAACAAGTACTTTTGGGTGTCAGGGAAAATGTATGGAGTAAAAAGTAAATTATTTTCTTTAGGAATGTAGTGAAGTAAAAGTAAAAGTTGTCAAAAATATAAATAGTAAAGTAAAGTACAGATATCCCCATAAACTACTTAAGTAGTACTTTAAAGTATTTTCACTTAAGTACTTTACACCACTGCACACACACGCACACACACGCACACATACATAACATTCTGTTTAAAAATAACACTCAATGCTCCTGCCTAATTGACTTCAGTTAGCTTCACATGGTTGAACAGGGTCAGTATAGGAAGGCAAACAGCCTGTCTGTCCCTATACAACAGAGCTGGACATTGTTATATAAATGCATGAGTAGGCTAGCCTCTACTGGATCTGTGTCCCTAAACCGGGATGGTTGTTGCTAACGTGCGCTAATGTGACTAGAATGACGTTGTAAGTAACAGCCAACTTTCCAGAACATAGACATGTCTTATATGGGCAGAAAGCTTAAGTTCTTGTTAATCTAACTGCACTGTCCAATTTACAGTAGTTATTACAGTGAACAAATAATGTACTTACATTCAGTAATCTTGCTCTGATTTGTCATCCCGAGTGTCCCAGAGATAAAAGGTAGCATAGATTTGTTTGATAAAATCTATTTTTATATTCAAATGTAGGGACTGGGTTCTACATTTTGAACGCCTGCTGTCTCTCTTTATTTTCTTTGTGGTCTCATTGTTTTTTCACAGGTCTGTCCCAAATGGCACCCTAGGGCTGATTAAAGTACTGCACTATATAGAGAATAGGGTGCTATTGGTGTCAGAGCCCATTTTTTCCCCCCCAGTAGACCCACATAATATTGCTGCTACAGTCTCTTATGACCGAAAAGAGATTCTGGATATCAAAACAGCGATTACTCACCTCAAACTGGACAAAGATTTTTTTTATGAGTCTGACGCAAATGATATACTATACCCGGGCCCAAATACCCATCCTTCACATGAAGAAAAGATGGAGATACAGGGGGCGCAGATCCGGGGGCCTTGTGAGAATTCGTCAGCGAGTGTGTAACCATCCGTTCTCTTGGAAAATGTGCAGTCACTGGGGAATGAACTGGATGAGCTCCGTTCGAGATTATCCTACCAACAGGACATAAAAAGCTGTAATATCTTATGTTTCACCGAATCATGGCTGAACGACGACACGGATAATATACAGTTGGCTGGGATTTCCGTGCATAGGCAGGACAGAACAGCTACGTCCGGTAAGACGTGTGTCGATTTTGTCAATAACAGCTGGTGCGCGACGTCTAATATTAAGGAAGTCTCGAGGTATTAATCGCCTGAGGTAGAGTACCTCATGATAAGCTGTAGACCGTAATATCTACCAAGAGAGATTTCCTCTATATTTTTCCTTGCCATCTATTTACCACCACAAGCCGTTGCTTGCACTAAGACCACACTCAACAAACTGTATGCCATAAGCAAACAAGATAATGCTCATCCAGAAGCGGCGCTCCTAGTGGCCGAAGACTTTAATGCAGGCAAACTTAAATCCGTTTTCGCAAATTTTTACCAGCATGTCACGTGCAACCAGAGGAGAAAAAAAACTCTCGACCACCTTTACTCCACACACAGAGATGCATACAAAGCTCTCCTTATCCTCCTGATTCCTGCTTACAGGCAAAACCTAAAGTATCAGTGACTCGCTCAATACGGAAGTGGTCAGAGGAGGCGGATGCTATGCTACAGGACTGTTTTGCTAGCACAGACTGGAATATGTTCCGGGATTCATCAAATGGCATTGAGGAGTATAACACCTCAGTCACCGGCTTCATCAATAAGTGCATCAAAGACATTGTCCCAACAGTGACCGTACATACATATCCCAACCAGAGGCCATGGATTACAGGCAACGTCCGCACCGAGCTAAATGCTAGAGCTGCCGCTTTCAAGGAGTGGGACACTAATCCGGACACTTATAACAAATCCCGCTATGCCCTCAGATGAACCATGAAACAGGCAAAGGGTCAACACAGGACTAAGATTGAATCCTACTACACCGGCTCTGATGCTCATTGGATGTGGCAGGGATTGCAAACTATTACGGACTACAAAGGGAAACCCAGCTGTGAGCTGCCCAGTGACGCAAGCCTACCAGATAAGCTAAATGCATTTTATGCTTGCTTAGAGGCAAGCAATACTGAAGCATGCATGAGAGCACCAGTTGTTCTGGACGACTGTGTGAACACGCTCTCCGTAGCCGATATGAGCAAGACCTTTAAACAGGTCAACATCCACGGGGCCAGACGGATTACCAGGACATGTACTCAGAGCATGTGGAAACCAACTGCCAAATGTCTTTACTGACATTTTCAACCTCTAGCTGACCGAGTCTGTAATACCTTCATGTTTCAAGCAGACCACCATAGTCCCTGTGTCCAAGAAAGTGAAAGTAGCCTGCCTAAATGACTACCGCCCTATAGCACTCACGTTGGTAGCCATGAAGTGTTTTGAAAGGTTGGTCATGGCTCACATCAACACCATTATCCCGGAAACCCTAGACCCACTCCAATTTGTGTACTGTCCCAACAGATCCACAGATGACACAATGTCAATCACACTCCACACTGCCCTTTTTCACCTGGACAAAAGGAACACCTAAGTGAGAATGCTGTTCATTGACTACAGCTCACCGTTCAACACCATAGTTCCCACAAAGCTCATCACTAAGCTAAGCATCCTAGGACTAAACACCTCCCTCTGCAACTGGATCCTGGACTTCCTGATGGGCCACCCCCAGGTGGTAAGGGTAGAAAACAACACATCTGCCATGCTGATCCTCAACACAGGGGCCCCTCAGGGGTGCGTGCTTTGTCCCCTCCTGTACTCCCTGTTCACCCACAACTGCGTGGCCAATGCATCATTAAGTTTGCTGACGACAGTGCTGACGAGAATGGTAGGCCTGATCACCAACAACAATGAGACAGCCCATAGAGAGGAGGTCAGAGACCTGGCAGTGTGGGGCCAGGAAAACAACCCTTCCCTCAACGTGAGCAAGACAAAGGAGCTGATCGTGGACTACAGGAAAAGGCGGGTGGACCGGGTCCCCATTCACATCAACGGGGTTGTAGTGGAGCAGGTCAAGAGTTTCAAGTTCCTTGGTGTCCACATCACCAACAAACTATCATGGTCCAAACACACCAAGACAGTTGTAAAGAGGGCACGCATTGTATAGCAACTGCTTGGCATCCGACCGTAAGGCACTGCAGAGGGTAGTGCGTACGGCCCAGTACATCACAGGGGCCAAGCTTCCTGCCACCCAGGACCTATATACTAGACAGTGTCAGAGAAAGGCCCAAAGAATTGTCAAAGACTCCAGTCACTTAAGTCATAGACTGTTCTCTCTGCTACCGCACGGCAAGTGATCCCGGAGTGCCAGGTCTAGGTCCAAAAGGCTCCTTAACAGCTTCTACCCCAAATCCATAAGACTGCTGAACAATTAATGAAATGGCCACCCAGACTATTTGCATTGACCGCCCCCCCCCCCCGATTTGTTTTGTACACTGTTGCTACTCGCTGTTTATTATCGATTTATAGTCACTTTACCCCAACCTACATGTACAAATTACCTCAACTAACCTGTACCCCCGCACACTGTCTCGGTACCGGTACCCCCTGTTAATAGCCTCGTTATTGCTATTTTATTGTGTTACTTTTTATTTTTTTAAGTACTGTTTTTTTCATTACTAAATATTTTCTGAACTATATTTTCTTACAACTGCATTGTTGATTAAGGGCTTGTAAGTAAGCATTTCACAGTAAGGTCTACTACACCTGTTGTATTTTCGGCTCATGTAACAAATACAAATGTATTTGATTTGATTTGATTTAGACTTTAGACTTTTCCATAGACTTTATAAGGTATTTAGAAACTGAGGAAACTGAGACACTGTGGGTGTGGGCACACACCAATAAGAGTGTTGAATTTGCCATCATGTTGAAAGCGCCTGCATGCTGGCCGCTCTTATGAACAGTAATTGTGCCACAGAGTCATTACTTAAGAACTACAGATGTATCAAAGTAAATTAATTGCTATTTGCTTGTGAAAATGTGATGGTATGCATTTGTTCAATTGTTAAAATTTTTGTTGGTGGCCTATTTTTAAAGGGTGGTTGCCAAATGGAGTTTGGCTTTAAGCATCCTCATCACAAGCTCCACACACCAAGACGGCTTGCCAACTTCAACTCTGGTTTTGCAACCAGATGGAATGCAGTCTTCAGTAACAGTCACTGCTGTGGGATTCTACCACTCTCTCTTATTACCAAACATTTGTTTCCTCATATCTCTCAGAACATGAACATTTTTAACCACTTCTAACTTGCATGGATTTTTTTGTTTAATTAATCTGCGTACGGTGTCTCTGTTGGAAAGAAATCATCATGTGTGAGCAGGGCAATGCACAGACCTTCTGTCAGGCAGGTGCTCACCCCCTCAATTATTTTTTAGAACAACAACACATTTTTGGTCATACATTTCTTTGCATTCATAATTCACTACTGTACATAAATATATTTTGTTGCATTTATTTTCTACAAAAACACACTCAATCAACTATTAACAAGAGCCAGCTAACCTACTGCTCACAGAGAGGACAAAGAGGTGATCAGCTATCAGCTGATTATAGTGAATGTACTGTATGCTATTGAAACAAACCAGTCTTTTCCCTGTGGCTGAAGTTTATTCTGATACTGACATCTGCCTCTTAGGCCTACAAATGAACAGCCGAATTGTTCCCATTCATGTCCCTGTCCGATTACCTCTTTTAATATACTTAAGTATCAAATGTAAACATAAAATATACTTAAGTATCAAAGTAAGAGTATAAATCATACAATTATTTATAAAATAATAATAATAATTTACAGATAGCCAGGGGGACTCCAAAACTCAGACATAAGTATACAAACAAAACATTTGGGTTTAGTGAGTGTACCAGATCAGAGGCGGGGTGACCAGGATGTTCTCTGTTTAGTGAGTCCTCCAGATCAGAGGCAGTAGGGGTGACCAAGGATGTTCTCTGTTTAGTGAGTCCTCCAGATCAGAGGCAGTAGGGATGACCAGGGATGTTCTCTTGATGTGTGTGAATTGAACCATTTTCCTGTTCTGCTAAGCATTCAAAATGTAATGAGTACCGTAATTTCCGGACTATTAAGCGCACCTGAATATAAGCCGCACCCACTGAATTAAAAAAAATATATTATTTTGAACATAAATAAGCCGCACATGTCTATAAGCCGCAGGTGCCTACCGGTACATTGAAACAAATTAACTTTACACAGGCTTTAACGAAACATGGCTTGTAACAAAAATAAATTGGCTTTAACCAAACACGGCTTGTAACAAAAAATACAAAATTAGCAGTAAACAGTAGCCTACCAAGAAAGTCATTGGTCACTATCTTCCTCCTCCTGTGCACTGAAACCACTGAAGTCATCTCCTTCGGTGTCAGAGTTGAATAGCCTCAGAATTGCTTCATCCGATATTGGATCGTTTTCATTGTCGCTCTAGTCACTTTCATCCGGAGGCAAATCCCCCGCTGAGCCCTCTTCAATGCGCAGCAGTCCAGCCTTTCGAAACCCGTTGATGATAGTGGATTTTTTTACAATGCTCCACACTGTCAGGACCCACTGGCAGACTTGACCATAAGTTGCTCTTCGCATGCGGCCCGTTTTAGTGAATGTGTTTTTTGGGGGAAAAAAATTGAAAGCGGGAAAAATCCATATATTAGCCACGTCATTGTTTAAGCCGCGAGGTTCAAAGCCTGGGAAAAAGGTTGCGGCTTATAGTCCGGAAATTACGGTACTTTTGGGTGTCAGGGAAAATGTATGGAGTAACAAGTACATTATTTTCTTTAGGAATGTAGTGAAAAAAATATATAAATAGTAAAGTACAGATACCCCCCAAAAGCTACTTAAGTAGTACTTTACTTTTTTTTTTACTTAAGTACTTTACACCACTGCTCTGGTGTCACTTTGTTCACCATTAGCTTATGGTGCTTTTCTATCATTCATATTTATAGACCGGAATTAACTGTACAGTCCAGTCCAGCAGAGAGAGGTAGAGGGGGGACAGAGAGAGAAAGAGAGAGAGAGAGACAGAAAAAAGATAGACAGACAGAAAAACAGAAAGAAAGAGAGATAAACAGAGAAAGAGAGAGAAGCAGCAAGAGTGAGAAACAGAGAGAAAGAGAGAGAGAGAAACAGCAAGAAAGAGGAACAGAGAGAGAGAGAGAGAGAAGCAGCAAGAGAGAGAAACAGCAAGAGAGAGAAACAGAGAGAGAGAGAGAGAGAAACAGCAAGAGAGAGAAACAGAGAGAGAGAGTGTCCTGTTTGGCTCTTATGTTCTCAAAGGCAGTTATATTGTTCCGCCGGGTGTGAAAGTGACTAAGGAGACATGGACACGGGAGATAATCGTCTACTTGACAGAGAGGAACAATAGGAGGTCAAACCAGGGTCCCCAGGAGCGCTGTGGCCTCTCAGAGTTGAGTTTATGAACACAGCGTCTTCCTGTCCTCACACTCGCTGGTGTGTGTGTCTCAAATCAAATCAAATTGTATTTGTGCGCGTGTGTGTGAGTGTGTGCGTGTTTCCTGTCCTCACACCCGCTGGTGTGTGTCAAATCAAATTGTATTTGTGCGCGTGTGAGGGTGTGCGTTTGTGTTTGCGTGAGTGTGTCTGTGCTAGTGCGTGTGTGTTCGCGTGCATGTGCGTGTGTGTGACTGAGTCCCAGACACTGCTGTTAGGAGGTGTTTGGCTCCCAGTGACCTTCCATGACCTTTATTCTACTGTCCCATCCATCATATCTTTACTACAGTATACTGTACCATACATAGAGGACTGAGGTAATGAACCATATGGAAACAGTTACTTACACATATGCATACAATAAAAGACACAGACCTACTGTAGAAGTGTAGTGGGTAGAACTTTTTTAGAAGCTGCGGTTATGCAGGTTATTTTACCTCTTGGGTAGTATGAAGATCCTCTGAATTACTATGTCATTGTTATAACCATTCTTATGCACATTTTTACAAATGTTACCCCACTGTTTTTCCCACCGCTTATGGATGAGGAAAAATGAACCCACAACTTGGATGTGTGTAATCCTGACTTTCAGACTTTTCCGTCAGGCAGCAATCGACCGTGTGATCATGTTGTGCTTTAGCTACTGTTCAGCAGGAAGTCTTTTGTGAGATTTCCCACTGTTTTGTTATTCTTCTGTGTATATTACACCAGGAAACTCATACCCGGTGACTTTGACTCGTTTTTTCTTCTAGTTTCCCCCCCTGTCCTGTCCACACAAAACATTATCTTCCCGTTCCCAACCTAGATCCCTATAACTCAAAAATACTGCTTACATCACAGAGGTGTAGCCACTAGCCAGTACTGCTTACATCACAGAGGTCTTGCCACTAGCCAGTACTGCTTACATCACAGAGGTCTTGCCACTAGCCAGTACTGCTTACATCACAGAGGTCTTGCCACTAGCCAGTACTGCTTACATCACAGAGGTGTAGCCACTAGCCAGTACTGCTTACATCACAGAGGTGTAGCCACTAGCCAGTACTGCTTACATCACAGAGGTGTAGCCGCTAGCCAGTACTGCTTACATCACAGAGGTCTTGCCACTAGCCAGTACTGCTTACATCACAGAGGTGTAGCCACTAGCCAGCACTGCTTACATCACAGAGGTCTTGCCACTAGCCAGTACTGCTTACATCACAGAGGTGTAGCCACTAGCCAGTACTGCTTACATCACAGAGGTGTAGCCACTAGCCAGTACTGCTTACATCACAGAGGTGTAGCCGCTAGCCAGTACTGCTTACATCACAGAGGTGTAGTCGCTAGCCAGTACTGCTTACATCACAGAGGTGTAGCCGCTAGCCAGTACTGCTTACATCACAGAGGTGTAGCCACTAGCCAGTACTGCTTACATCACAGAGGTGTAGCCACTAGCCAGTACTGCTTACATCACAGAGGTGTAGCCGCTAGCCAGTACTGCTTACATCACAGAGGTGTAGCCGCTAGCCAGTACTGCTTACATCACAGAGGTGTAGCCGCTAGCCAGTACTGCTTACATCACAGAGGTGTAGCCGTTAGTCAGTACTGCTTACATCACAGAGGTGTAGCCACTAGCCAGTACTGCTTACATCACAGAGGTCTTGCCACTAGTCAGTACTGCTTACATCACAGAGGTGTAGCCACTAGCCAGTACTGCTTACATCACAGAGGTGTAGCCGCTAGCCAGTACTGCTTACATCACAGAGGTCTTGCCACTAGCCAGTACTGCTTACATCACAGAGGTGTAGCCACTAGCCAGTACTGCTTAAATCACAGAGGTGTAGCCGCTAGCCAGTACTGCTTACATCACAGAGGTATTGCCACTAGCCAGTACTGCTTACATCACAGAGGTGTAGCCGCTAGCCAGTACTGCTTACATCACAGAGGTGTAGTCGCTAGCCAGTACTGCTTACATCACAGAGGTGTAGCCGCTAGCCAGTACTGCTTACATCACAGAGGTGTAGTCGCTAGCCAGTACTGCTTACATCACAGAGGTCTTGCCACTAGCCAGTACTGCTTACATCACAGAGGTGTAGCCGCTAGCCAGTACTGCTTACATCACAGAGGTGTAGCCACTAGCCAGTACTGCTTACATCACAGAGGTCTTGCCACTAGCCAGTACTGCTTACATCACAGAGGTCTTACCACTAGCCAGTACTGCTTACATCACAGAGGTGTAGCCACTAGCCAGTACTGCTTACATCACAGAGGTCTTGCCACTAGCCAGTACTGCTTACATCACAGAGGTCTTGCCACTAGCCAGTACTGCTTACATCACAGAGGTGTAGCCGCTAGCCAGTACTGCTTACATCACAGAGGTGTAGCCACTAGCCAGTACTGCTTACATCACAGAGGTCTTGTCGCTAGCCAGTACTGCTTACATCACAGAGGTGTAGCCACTAGCCAGTACTGCTTACATCACAGAGGTCTTGCCACTAGCCAGTACTGCTTACATCACAGAGGTCTTGCCACTAGCCAGTACTGCTTACATCACAGAGGTCTTGCCACTAGCCAGTACTGCTTACGTCACAGAGGTGTAGCCGCTAGCCAGTACTGCTTACATCACAGAGGTGTAGCCGCTAGCCAGTACTGCTTACATCACAGAGGTGTAGCCGCTAGCCAGTACTGCTTACATCACAGAGGTGTAGCCGCTAGCCAGTACTGCTTACATCACAGAGGTGTAGCCGCTAGCCAGTACTGCTTACATCACAGAGGTGTAGCCGCTAGCCAGTACTGCTTACATCACAGAGGTGTAGTCGCTAGCCAGTACTGTTTACATCACAGAGGTCTTGCCACTAGCCAGTACTGCTTACATCACAGAGGTGTAGCCACTAGCCAGTACTGCTTACATCACAGAGGTCTTGCCACTAGCCAGTACTGCTTACATCACAGAGGTGTAGCCACTAGCCAGTACTGCTTACATCACAGGACTATACTATGGTAGGTCCAGTCCATGGCTGGACTATGGTAGGACTATGGCACATTAAAGTATTTTGCAAGGCAATTCCATCATTAGGCCTTTGTGTCAGTAGCACACTATTGTAACAACTAATTGCCTACCTTATGTTTGTGCCACTAGACAAAATACAGGCCAGCATATCAGGACTCAGGATAAGACCCAGATGCAGACAGTTTGAATCACAGATGTTTATTAACAAAACAGGGGGCAGGCAAACAACAGGTCAAGGGCAGGAAGAGGTCAGTAATCCAGGGCAGAGTCAGTAAGGTACAGAACGGCAGGCAGGCTCAGGGTCAGGACAGGCAGGGGTCAGTAATCCAGGGCAGAGTCAGTAAGGTACAGAACGGCAGGCAGGCTCAGGGTCAGGACAGGCAGAGGTCAGTAATCCAGGGCAGAGTCAGTAAAGTACAGAATAACAGGCAGGCTCAGGGTCAGGACAGGCAGAGGTCAGTAATCCAGGGCAGAGTCAGTAAGGTACAGAACGGCAGGCAGGCTCAGGGTCAGGACAGGCAGCGGTCAGTAATCCAGGGCAGAGTCAGTAAGGTACAGAACGGCAGGCAGGCTCAGGGTCAGGACAGGCAGGGGTCAGTAATCCAGGGCAGAGTCAGTAAGGTACAGAACGGCAGGCAGGCTCAGGGTCAGGACAGGCAGGGGTCAGTAATCCAGGGCAGAGTCAGTAAGGTACAGAACGGCAGGCAGGCTCAGGGTCAGGACAGGCAGAGGTCAGTAATCCAGGGCAGAGTCAGTAAGGTACAGAACGGCAGGCAGGCTCAGGGTCAGGACAGGCAGAGGTCAGTAATCCAGGGCAGAGTCAGTAAGGTACAGAACGGCAGGCAGGCTCAGGGTCAGGACAGGCAGAATGGTCAAAGAACTAGAAAACAAGGACTAGAGAGAACAGGAGTACGGGGGAAAAAACATGGTGTTAGGCTTGACGAGACAAGACGAACTGGCAACAGACAAACAGAAAACACAGGTATAAATGCACAGGGGATAATGGGGAAAATGGGCGACACCTGGAGGGGGGTGAAGACAAGCACAAGACAGGTGAAACAGATCGGGGAATCACAGCATCCCTCTGCAGGGGAGAGTACTATTTATCCTTCACAGTATGCATGAGGTGCTTACTGCTATACTCTGGATGAGGAGAAATTCAATGCCTGGATAATACATCATCCTTTTAGACAGTGTTTTATTGTTGTTGCTTTACCTGGTAACGTTTTTCAGATAATAACAAATTAATAACTGTTTAATAACAATGTTATAGTATTTTGTGACAATGCAGACGTTCATCTATTGAAGTAACATGAGATTGTGTGAGATTATGCAGAGGTTCTCTGGACACGCCCTCTTGGTTTTAATTTTTCGCCGTTTAAATCAAAAACCACTCCCCTTTATGCAAATCCCTCACCTCCGTCAGCGGAAGCTGGCTGTACACTTATTTCCGACTGATATTCCTTTAAAGGCAAATTAAAGCTGTGCTTTGACTGACTGCAGACGTCCCAGAGGATCCAGTCGATGCACCAAAATACCTTCCGAGGGGACGTAAAAACACTATCGCAACAGTTACGAACGAAGGAAAGAGATAACGATAACTGGGTAAGCATAATGCATGTTTTAACAGATTACATTATTATTATTATTATTATTGACCAACTATCGTTACCAAGCATCGCAGGTTACTTGCTGCAGCAAAAGGTTTCGCTTGACGGTTACAGTAGCTATGCGATACGTTATACTTGTGTGACAAGCAGCATCTAAATGTTCCGTGGTAGGCTATAATAAACGCGTTTCCCTATATGTGTTTTACACTGTACTAGAATGAACGAACTGACAACCTCAAGTTTGTTGATAACGTTGAATACACAGCGGGCTTAATTAGATAATAATTTGAAGTGCTCGTTTAGCTGTCTACGATGGATGCTGTTGAAAGTGGCCAGAATAGATTTAAGGTGGAATAACGTTAATTGGCCAGTTGTCAATTACAAATTGTCACGTTAACCTTTTCATATAATACAAAATGTTCATATAACCATTTACATTATAACGTTAATTCTTTCAAAAGCACTCTACAATATATTCCACGAGAGCTAGCTACTATTTTCTACCGTGTCATCCCGTTCAACTACTGTAGTTAGTGTACAGGTGCGCCTGTGAAAAGTAGCCTATATGTTTTGCATTTGTTTTCACAGAATAACATTGTTATGCATTACTAATATAAATATAAATTGACAAGATTTTTTGCCATGTCTTGTCATAACATTCATCAAAAAATGCATTAGATTTGTTTTGTTGCCTCGCATCATTTTGTACCTACTACGAGCGCAGCACAGCCTGGCTAAATAAGTAAAAACCCACGCTCTCTCCTGCAATTGCTTTATTGTGAAATTGCAATCAACACTAGTCTCCAAATTAGCAATATGCATGTGTAAGGTGATTATGACGCAATTTATAATGAAAGTACATTCTTAAATAGCATATTTTATTCTGTCAAATAGGCCAGTTAATTATACAGTAAAAGCAACCAAGTTTGTTTGTTGACCAGTTTTTCAAAATACATTTGTACCTCTAGCTTTTACTCTTCAGCATAGGACAGTACAAATGATACACCTGTAGTATTCTACTTTACAGCAGTACAACTGGAAAGAGTGTAGGAATAGTGGTGGAATATAGTGTGCTAATTGAGAGGTCTAGCTTTTGATACCCTCAGCGACAATGTCACATACCCCACTCTGAGTGTGTTTGAGCTGGGTAAACAAACCAAGCAGCCCACAGTCAGCTCAGCTCTTTACCTGAAAAGTTACCCATCACATACTAGAGAATACCTTCCCCCCATAATAGCCTAGTTGCATCACAGTTAATTCTGAGCATACAGATTAAACTAACAGGTAGGGGCACCTTGCATCATTATCATTATAGAATATCTATCATTATAGAATAGACTATCATTATAGAATATCTATCATTATAGAATATCTATCATTATAGAATAGACTATCATTATAGAATATCTATCATTATAGAATATCTATCATTATAGAATATCTATCATTATAGAATAGACTATCATTATAGAATATCTATCATTATAGAATATCTATCATTATAGAATAGACTATCATTATAGAATATCTATTATTATAGAATATCTATCATTATAGAATATCTATCATTATAGAATATCTATCATTATAGAATAGACTATCATTATAGAATATCTATCATTATAGAATATCTATCATTATAGAATATCTATCATTATAGAATAGACTATCATTATAGAATATCTATCATTATAGAATATCTATCATTATAGAATATCTATCATTATAGAATAGACTATCATTATAGAATATCTATCATTATAGAATAGACTATCATTATAGAATATCTATCATTATAGACTATCATTATAGAATATCTATCATTATAGAATAGACTATCATTATAGAATATCTATCATTATAGAATATCTATCATTATAGAATAGACTATCTAGCCTATAGAGCATATCTATCACTAAACTTCAAGGCAAGGAGAGAACAACAAAATGACATGGATGATTGTTGTTTGGCATTACTCTAACAAGTACTTGACATCTGCTATATTTACTTGCATCGTGTGAGTCTATATTTACTGCAACGTCCAGGTTCATGTCAGGGAAGTGGTGTGTTGTGTGGATCACATTGAAATCAGATGTAAATCGCCCTTTGCTGTTTTGCGTTGAGATGCAAAACAGAAGGGTAGAGAGAGCCTGCGGTAGGTTTTCTCTTCTGCTGATTACCCAAGTGCCTCGAGGGTGGCGATGCACTGGGTACTTCTTTGCTTTCCAGAAAAGTGTGCTAACCTAACCACGATGCTTTGTTTGTCTTTGGCAGGTGCCAAGAAGACCACTACTCCTCTTTTCCAAGAGGACTAGGAGTACGACGTCTTTGGAACCACTGCTGTTGCATGCAGTCGTCTGCAGAGGTTACTGTATGAAGCTTTTAAGGCCTTTTTGGTGAGTCTGTCTGGGTTTTTTATAACTCATTCGTTTTTAGACTGTTCAGGTTAGATACCAGATGTAGATAGACACACACACCCATATACACACATACATATACACACACACATTCACACATACATATACACACATACATATACATACAGTACGTATACACACACACATACACACATACACATACACACATACATACACACATACATATACACACATACATATACACACACACACACATACACACATACATATACACACATACATATACACACATACATATACACACAGTACATATACACACAGTACATATACACACAGTACATATACACACATACATATACACACATACATATACACACATACACACAGTACATATACACACACACACATACACACAGTACATATACACACACATATACACACATACATACATATACACACACATATACACACATACATATACACACATACATATACACACATACATATACATACAGTACATATACACACAGTACATATACACACATATACACATACATATACACACATACATATACACACATACACACAGTACATATACACACATGCATATACACACATACATATACACACATACACACAGTACATATACACACATACATATACACAAACCCATAAACACCCTCTCACACACTCTCCTGACCTGGAACTGTAGTGATGCGGGGTGTGCCGGTCCGGTCTGGTTTCAGCTCGAGCGTCATGAAGTGAAACCTTTACTTCCCATTAATGCTATTGATTTCTAAACACTCCTGCTGACTCAGCAGGCGGTCTCGCACCGCGGCAAAGAGATGGCACGAGCCAGGCAACCACAGACCCTTGTTCTTGATTCGTTGCAGACTTTCTATGTTTCGTCACCACCGCTGAATAAAGCCTCAACGACACATGACAGAAAGGTTACTGTCGGAGCTTCAGCTACTAAAGTGGAAGTGTTCTTCCACAACCCCAGAAGTCATTGGACTGCACTCTCACACAACTTGTTCCTCCAGCATTTTGTGTTCCTCATTGCAGCTTAAAACAGCTGATTAAACCTTTCTGGCTGACTGCTCGATGTGGAGGCATGAGAAATCCTCCTAAATGGGAAATAAGTTTCTTTAAAAACAGTGATACGTTTAGTTTTAGGCTATCTTATCTTGTCTTTGGTTGTATGCTTCTGACAAGGTCTAATTATTTTATTTTAAATTGACAGTGAGTTTAGAAATGGTAGCCCTAATCCTAGGTCTATAGTTAGATCTTTTTGCTTAACTTGTTGTTGTGGGAGATATTGAATATTAGGGCATATAATATCCAATGTAATGTAACAAAATGTGGAAAAAGGGAAGGGGTTGAATACTTTCCGAATGCACTGTAAATCAGGCTAAAATAGTTTGTTGTTTGTCTGTGTTTACTTGTTGATGTCACAGTGATTGCTGATGGAGAGCAGACCTGACTCTGGCCACGCGGACACATTGTCGTAGCTCTAAATCAACATCAGGTGACATGCATGCAGCATGATGCGACTGAGGTTTAATAATAGCCCTGGTTCTAACGTAGAGGTCAGATACACACTGCTCCTGTCCTGTTAGCAAAGTGTCTTCATTTTCCACCTTAGTCTATTATAGTTATCATCCTATACTGAACAAAATTATAAACGCAAGTGTTGGTCCCATGTTTCATGAGCTGAAATTAAAGATCCAAGAAATGTTCCATACGCACAAAAGCTTATTTCTCTCAAATTCTGTGCACAGATTTGTTTACCTCCATTTTAGTGAGCATTTCTCCTTTGCCAAGATAATACATCCACCTGACAGGTGTGGCATATCAAGAAGCTGATTAAACATGATCCTTACACATGTGCACCTTGGGCTGGGGACAATAAAAGGCCACTCTAAAATGTGCAGTTTTGTCACACAACACAATGCCACAGATGTCTCAAGTTTTGAGGGAACGTGCAATTGGCACGCTGACTGCAGGAATGTCCACCAGAGCTGTTGCCAGAGAATTGAATGTTTATTTCTCTACCATAAGCTGTTTTACAGAATTTGGCAGTACGTCCAACCGGCTTCGCAGCGGTAGACCACGTGTATGGCGTTGTGTGGGCGAGCATTTTGCTGATGTTAATGTTGTGAACAGAGAGCCCCATGGTGGCGATGGGGTTATGTTATGGGCAGGCATAAGCAACTGACAACGAACACAATTGCATTTTATCAATGAAAATTTGAATGCACGGAAGTACTGTGACGAGATCCTGAGAAATAGATGTTTTATATAGTGTAGTCTGGGCTCCCGAGGCTGGAGGAATAGATGAACAGGAGAAGAAGGTGAGTGATGGCTGAAAGGGGATGCAGCTGGCTGATTACAGCTGGCTGATTACAGCTGACACACGTGGACATTATTGGACCGGTCATACAATAGAATAGTTGCTGTTGCTTACATTTGAACTGACTTTCTAAACATTTTATAACGGGCACCAGCGGGTTATTTAGATCGGTAAGGTAGTATTGTTTTCATATAGTAGTATCATATGAAATGGTACTACGTTTTTCTAAAATGTTGGTATCATGAGTACAGTATCATGATGTTTTGGTACCGTGATATTACCGTGGTACCGGTATGCCGTGCAACACTACTTAGGATGGCGTCTTGGGCTAGTGGCTGGACGCTCTCTCTCTCTCTCTCTCTCCCTCCACTCACTCTCTTTCTCCCCATCTCTCTCTCTCTCCCTCCACTCACTCTCTTTCTCCCCGTCTCTCTCTCTCTCCCTCCACTCACTCTCTCTCTCCCTCCACTCACTCTCTCTCTCCCTCCACTCACTCTCTCCCTCCACTCACTCTCTCTCTCCCCATCTCTCTCTCCCTCCACTCACTCTCTTTCTCCCCGTCTCTCTCTCCCTCCACTCACTCTCTCTCTCCCCATCTCTCTCTCTCTCCCTCCACTCACTCTCTTTCTCCCCGTCTCTCTCTCTCTCCCTCCACCCACTCTCTTTCTCCCCATCTCTCTCTCTCTCCCTCCATTCACTCTCTTTCTCCCCGTCTCTCTCTCTCTCCCTCCATTCACTCTCTTTCTCCCCGTCTCTCTCTCTCTCTCCCTCCATTCACTCTCTTTCTCCCCATCTCTCTCTCTCTCTCCCTCCATTCACTCTCTTTCTCCCCGTCTCTCTCTCTCTCCCTCCACTCACTCTCTTTCTCCCCGTCTCTCTCTCTCTCCCTCCACTCACTCTCTTTCTCCCCGTCTCTCTCTCTCTCCCTCCACTCACTCTCTTTCTCCCCATCTCTCTCTCTCTCCCTCCACTCACTCTCTTTCTCCCCGTCTCTCTCTCTCTCTCCCTCCACTCACTCTCTTTCTCCCCATCTCTCTCTCTCTCTCTCCCTCCATTCACTCTCTTTCTCCCCGTCTCTCTCTCTCTCCCTCCACTCACTCTCTTTCTCCCCGTCTCTCTCTCTCTCCCTCCACTCACTCTCTTTCTCCCCATCTCTCTCTCTCTCTCCCTCCACTCACTCTCTTTCTCCCCGTCTCTCTCTCTCTCTCCCTCCACTCACTCTCTTTCTCCCCATCTCTCTCTCTCTCTCCCTCCACTCACTCTCTGTCTCCCCATCTCTCTCTCTCTCTCTCTCCACTCACTCTCTTTCTCCCCGTCTCTCTCTCTCTCCCTCCACTCACTCTCTTTCTCCCCGTCTCTCTCTCTCTCGCTCCACTCACTCTCTTTCTCCCCGTCTCTCTCTCTCTCTCCCTCCACTCACTCTCTTTCTCCCCATCTCTCTCTCTCTCTCCCTCCACTCAACCTCTTTCTCCCTGTCTCTCTCTCCCTCCACTCACTCTCTTTCTCCCCATCTCTCTCTCTCTCCCTCGACTCACTCTCTTTCTCCCCATCTCTCTCTCTCTCTCCCTCCACTCACTCTCTTTCTCCCCATCTCTCTCTCTCTCTCCCTCCACTCACTCTCTTTCTCCCCGTCTCTCTCTCTCTCCCTCCACTCAACCTCTTTCTCCCCATCTCTCTCTCTCTCCCTCCACTCACTCTCTTTCTCCCCATCTCTCTCTCTCTCCACTCACTCTCTTTGTCCCCATCTCTCTCTCTCTCCCTCCACTCACTCTCTTTGTCCCCGTCTCTCTCTCTCTCCCTCCACTCACTCTCTTTCTCCCCGTCTCTTTCTCTCTCCCTCCACTCACTCTCTTTGTCCCCGTCTCTTGATTAACTTGTTTTTCCCTCTCCCTGCTCCATGCAGCCTGCTCATAAGGTAGCCAGAGCTGCAGTTACATTACCAATTACATTACCAGTTACATTACCAGTTACATTACCAGTTATATTACCAGTTACATTACCAGTTACATTACCAGTTATATTACCAGTTACATTACCAGTTACATTGCCGCATCACAACACACGCTCCTATGTAGCCTGCCTTGCAGCAGCAGGAGGATTCTGACTCAACTGAATGGGAAAGTCTAAGATGAGAGACTGCACTACGTGTTGTTCCTGTCTGCACTCAACCTTGATTCATGTTGTCTGGTAGTTCTCTGGTAGTCAGGGCTGTGATGTTTGTCAGCTCTTTGACTCTTGTTTCTGTGACTAAAAAGACCTGACTGCTGCATGTGGTTGCCGCGGGCTGAATTGTCTGTCTGAGATGCCGGTCTACCTGTGTACCCACCGTAGTGGACAACAATAGGTCTAGGTCCTCTTCACGCTATGAGTAGATAGGGAGGGCCCTCCAAACAAGGAAGTATCTACAGGGTGCAGTTGGTTTTTATTGTTTCCGCTTCTCAAGGCGCTAGACTTTCATTGCCCCAGATGATTCATGGGTGTGTCTGGTAAGGTGATAACTGAGTATTGTTGATGATCAGTCACTAGGTTGATTCATGGGTGTGTCTGGTAAGGTGATAACTGAGTATTGTTGATGATCAGTCACTAGGTTGATTCATGGGTGTGTCTGGTAAGGTGATAACTGAGTATTGTTGATGATCAGTCACTAGGTTGATTCATGGGTGTGTCTGGTGAGGTGATAACTGAGTATTGTTGATACCTGAGTATTGTTGATGATCAGTCACTAGATTGATTCATGGGTGTGTCTGGTAAGGTGATAACTGAGTATTGTTGATGATCAGTCACTAGATTGATTCATGGGTGTGTCTGGTGAGGTGATAACTGAGTATTGTTGATACCTGAGTATTGTTGATGATCAGTCACTAGGTTGATTCATGGGTGTGTCTGGTGAGGTGATAACTGAGTATTGTTGATGATCAGTCACTAGATTGATTCATGGGTGTGTCTGGTGAGGTGATAACTGAGTATTGTTGATACCTGAGTATTGTTGATGATCAGTCACTAGATTGATTCATGGGTGTGTCTGGTGAGGTGATAACTGAGTATTGTTGATGATCAGTCACTAGGTTGATTCATGGGTGTGTCTGGTGAGGTGATAACTGAGTATTGTTGATGATCAGTCACTAGGTTGATTCATGGGTGTGTCTGGTGAGGTGATAACTGAGTATTGTTGATGATCAGTCACTAGATTGATTCATGGGTGTGTCTGGTGAGGTGATAACTGAGTATTGTTGATGATCAGTCACTAAATTGATTCATGGCTCTGTGTCGTTCTCAGTGGAGACAGACTGCTCAGGTTGTTTTGTATTCTCATGCCCCTCTTGAAATGAGAGATGCTGAAGGTTCCCCTTTCTCCCTCCCTCGACCCCTCTCTCACATAATGTGTCTCCACTCCAACCCAGGTAACTCACTCTGAAGCTTGGGTGACGGGACTTGGCAGCGGTTCAAGAACAACATTAAGGCAGCAGCCAACTAGTGAGTGAGAACATCTCCTCTCAGACAACAAATGCAGTGTGACTGGTTTGGTATGAAAGGTTTCCTTGTAGTGTTTACCTGGGCCAGATCTATTTGGATAGGGATGATATGAGATGCCACCATCTTGACACACAGGTGGGTCATTGTTCATTTAGTGATGATGTAAAATGGAGACTTTTCAAGATAAGCCTAACGTTACTGGTTTTGTTTGTCATTCATTTGAATGTGCAATTGTTAGTGAGATATAATAACCATAATAGTTTTTGTGTTGTGCATTGTCAACTGTCCATGGTTTAGATTAAGAATAGATAGGTGATGATGACATAGCCTAGTTTACACACAGATACCTGAACATAGAAATATAATCTACACTGAGTATACCAAACATAAGGAACACCTTCCTAATATTGAGTTGCATGGAAAGAGCAGGTGTTCTTAATGTTTTGTATACTCATTATAGTTCTAGTGTGATTGTGACGTCTGCCAGGTTTTCAGTTACTGGTCAAGTGAATGTTAGAATGGGCAAAACGAGTGACCTAAGCGACTTTAAGTCACCGGCAGTCCTGTGGGCGAAAACGGCTCGTTGATGAGAGTTCGAAGGAGAATGGCAAGAATCGTGCTAGCAGGTGGGCCACAAGCAGGGAAATGATGGAGCAGTACCTACTGCCCTACAGTACCTACTGCCCTACTGCCCCTACAGTACCTACTGTTCTATAGTACCTACTGCCCTACTGACCTACTGCCCTACAGTACCTACTGCCCTACAGTACCTACTGTCCTATAGTACCTACTGACCTACTGCCCCTACAGTACCAACTGTCCTATAGTACCTACTGCCCTACTGACCTACTGCCCCTACAGTACCTACTGTCCTATAGTACCTACTGCCCTACTGACCTACTGCCCCTACAGTACCTACTGTCCTCTAGTACCTACTGCCCTACTGACCTACTGCCCTACAGTACCTACTGCCCCTACAGTACCTACAGTACCTACTGCCCTACAGTACCTACTGCCCTACAGTACCTACTGCCCCTATAGTACCTACAATACAGACAGTACCTACAGTACCTACTACCCCTATAGTACCTACTGCCCCTACAGTACCTACAGTACCTACTGCCCCTATAGTACCTACTGCCCTACAGTACCTACTGCCCTACTGACCTACTGCACTACAATACCTACTGCCCTATAGTACCTGCTGCCCCTACAGTATATACAGTACTTATTTCCCCTACAGTAACTACCGTACCTACAGTACCTACTGCCGCTACAGTACCTACTGCCCCTACAGTACCTACTGCCCCTACAGTACCTACTACCCCTACAGTAACTACTGCCCCTACAGTACCTACAGTACCTACTGCCCCTACAGTACCTACTGCCCCTACAGTACCTACTACCCCTACAGTAACTACTGCCCCTACCGTACCTACAGTACCTACTACCCCTACAGCACCTACTGCCCCTACAGTACCTACTACCACTACAGTAACTACTGTCCCTACAGTACCTACTGCCCCTACAGTACCTACAGTACCTACTACCCCTACAGTACCTACAGTACCTACTGCCCCTATAGTACCTACTGCCCCTACAGTACCTACAGTACCTACATTACCTACAATACAGACAGTACCTACAGTACCTACAGTACCTACTGCCCCTATAGTACCTACTGCCCCTATAGTACCTACTGCCCCTAAAGTACCTACAGTACCTACTGCCCCTACAGTACCTACAGTACCTACAGTACCTGCTGCCCCAATAGTACCTACAGTACCTACTGCCCCTACAGTACCTTCTGACCCTACAGTACCTACAGTACCTACTGTACCTATAGTACCTACTGCCCCTACAGTACCTACAGTACCTACTGCCCCTACAGTACCTATAGTACCTACTGCCCCTACAGTACCTACAGTACCTACAGTACCTACAGTACCTGCTGCCCCTACAGTACCTACAGTACCTACAGTACCTACTACCCCTACAGTATCTACAGTACCTACAGTACCTACTACCCCTACAGTACCTACAGTACCTACTACCCCTACAGTACCTACAGTACCTACTGCCCCTACAGTACCTACATTACCTACTGCCCCTATAGTACCTACAATACCTACTGCCCCTACAGTACCTACTGCCCCTACAGTACCTACAGTACCTACAGTACCTACTATCCCTACAGTATCTACACTACCTACAGTACCTACAGTACCTACTACCCCTACAGTATCTACAGTACCTACAGTACCTACTACCCCTACAGTACCTACTGCCCCAATAGTACCTACAGTACGTACTGCCCCTACAGTACCTACTGCCCCTACAGTACCTACTGCCCCTACAGTACCTACAGTACCTACTGCCCTACAGTACCTACTGCCCCTACAGTACCTACAGTACCTACTACCCCTACAGTACCTACTGCCCCTACATTACCTACAGTACCTACTGCCCCTACAGTACCTACAGTACCTACTGCCCCTACAGTACCTACAGTACCTACTGCCCCTATAGTACCTACAGTACCTACTGCCCCTACAGTACCTACAGTACCTACTACCCCTACAGTACCTACTGCCCCTACATTACCTACAGTACCTACTGCCCCTACAGTACCTACAGTACCTACTGCCCCTACAGTACCTACAGTACCTACTACCCCATACAGTATCTACAGTACCTACAGTACCTACTGCCCCTACAGTACCTACAGTACCTACTACCCCTACAGTATCTACAGTACCTGCAGTACCTACTACCCCTACAGTACCTACTGCCCCTACAGTACCTACATTACCTACTGCCCCTATAGTACCTACAATACCTACTGCCCCTACAGTACCTACAGTACCTACAGTACCTACTATCCCTACAGTATCTACACTACCTACAGTACCTACAGTACCTACTACCCCTACAGTATCTACAGTACCTACAGTACCTACTACCCCTACAGTACCTACTGCCCCAATAGTACCTACAGTACGTACTGCCCCTACAGTACCTACTGCCCCTACAGTACCTACTGCCCCTACAGTACCTACAGTACCTACTGCCCTACAGTACCTACTGCCCCTACAGTACCTACAGTACCTACTACCCCTACAGTACCTACTGCCCCTACATTACCTACAGTACCTACTGCCCCTACAGTACCTACAGTACCTACTGCCCCTATAGTACCTACAGTACCTACTGCCCCTACAGTACCTACAGTACCTACTACCCCTACAGTACCTACTGCCCCTACATTACCTACAGTACCTACTGCCCCTACAGTACCTACAGTACCTACTGCCCCTACAGTACCTACAGTACCTACTACCCCATACAGTATCTACAGTACCTACAGTACCTACTGCCCCTACAGTACCTACAGTACCTACTACCCCTACAGTATCTACAGTACCTGCAGTACCTACTACCCCTACAGTACCTACAGTATCTACTACCCCTACAGTACCTACTGTCCCTACAGTACCTACATTACCTACTTCCCCTACAGTACCTACTGCCCCTACAGTACCTACTGCCCCTACAGTACCTACAGTACCTACTGCCCCTACAGTACCTACAGTACCTACTACCCCTACAGTACCTACAGTACCTACAGTACCTACTACCCCTACAGTACCTACAGTACCTCCTGCCCCTACAGTACCTACAGTACCTACAGTACCTACAGAACCTACAGTACCTACAGTACCTACTACCCCTACAGTACCTACAGCCCCAATAGTACCTACAGTACCTACTGCCCCTACAGTACCTACTGCCCCT
The DNA here is from genome assembly GCF_965601325.2 of Salmo salar. Lineage (NCBI taxonomy): Eukaryota > Metazoa > Chordata > Actinopteri > Salmoniformes > Salmonidae > Salmo > Salmo salar. The sequence goes on from NC_138317.1 coordinate 36,345,988, forward strand.
ACAGTACCTACTGCCCCTACAGTACCTACTGACCTACTGCCCTACTGACCTACTGCCCCTACATTACCTACAGTACCTACTGCCCCTACAGTACCTACAGTACCTACTGCCCCTACAGTACCTACTGCCCCTACATTACCTACAGTACCTACTGCCCCTACAGTACCTACAGTACCTACTGCCCCTATAGTACCTACAGTACCTACTGCCCCTACAGTACCTACTACCCCTACAGTACCTACTGCCCCTACATTACCTACAGTACCTACTGCCCCTACAGTACCTACAGTACCTACTGCCCCTACAGTACCTACAGTACCTACTACCCCTACAGTATCTACAGTACCTACAGTACCTACTGCCCCTACAGTACCTACAGTACCTACTGCCCCTACAGTACCTACAGTACCTACTACCCCTACAGTATCTACAGTACCTACTACCCCTACAGTATCTACAGTACCTACAGTACCTACTACCCCTACAGTATCTACAGTACCTGCAGTACCTCCAGTACCTACAGTACCTACTACCCCTACAGTACCTACATTACCTACTTCCCCTACAGTACCTACTGCCCCTACAGTACCTACAGTACCTACTGCCCCTACAGTACCTATAGTACCTACTGCCCCTACAGTACCTACAGTACCTACTGCCCCTACCGTACCTACAGTACCTACTGCCCCTACAGTACCTACTGCCCCTACAGTACCTGCTGCCCCAATAGTACCTACAGTACCTACTGCCCCTACAGTACCTACTGCCCCTACAGTACCTGCTTCCCCTACAGTACCTACTGCCCCTACAGTACCTACAGTACCTACTGCCCCTACAGTACCTACTGCCCCTACAGTACCTACAGTACCTACTGCCCCTACAGTACCTACAGTACCTACTGCCCCTACAGTACCTACTGCCCCTACAGTACCTACAGTACCTACAGTACCTGCTGCCCCTACAGTACCTACTGCCCCTACAGTACCTACAGTACCTACTGCCCCTACAGTACCTACTGCCCCTACAGTACCTACTGCCCCTATAGTACCTACTGCCCCTACAGTACCTACTGCCCCTACAGTACCTACTGCCCCTACAGTACCTACAGTACCTGCTGCCCCTATAGTACCTACTGCCCCTACAGTACCTACTGCCCCTATAGTACCTACTGCCCCTACAGTACCTACTGCCCCTACAGTACCTACTGCCCCTATAGTACCTACTGCCCCTATAGTACCTACTGCCCCTACAGTACCTACTGCCCCTACAGTACCTACTGCCACCATAGTACCTACAGTACGTACTGCCCCTACAGTACCTACTGCCCCTACAGTACCTACTGCCCCTATAGTACCTACTGCCCCTACAGTACCTACTGCCCCTACAGTACCTACAGTACCTACTGCCCCTACAGTACCTACTGCCCCTACAGTACCTACAGTACCTACTTCCCCTACAGTACCTACAGTACCTACTGCCCCTACAGTACCTACTGCCCTACAGTACCTATAGTACCTACTGCCCCTACTGCCCCTACAGTACCTACTGCCCCTACTGCCCCTACAGTACCTACAGTACCTACTGCCCCTACAGTACCTACTGCCCCTATAGTACCTACAGTACCTACAGTACCTACTGCTCCTACAGTACCTACTGCCCCTACAGTACCTATAGTACCTACTGCCCCTACAGTACCTACAGTACCTACTGCCCCTACTGCCCCTACAGTGCCTACAGTACCTACAGTACCTACTGCCCCTACAGTACCTACAGTACCTACTGCCCCTACAGTACCTACAGTACCTACAGTACCTACCTCCCCTACAGTATCTACAGTACCTACAGTACCTACTGCCCCTATAGTACCTACAGTACCTACTTCCCCTACAGTACCTACAGTACCTACAGTACCTACTGCCCCTACAGTACCTACAGTACCTACTGCCCCTACAGTACCTACAGTACCTACAGTACCTACTACCCCTACAGTACCTACAGTACCTACTGCCCCTACAGTACCTACAGTACCTACTGCCCCTACAGTACCTACTGCCCCTACAGTACCTACAGTACCTACTGCCCCTACAGTACCTACAGTACCTACTGCCCCTACAGTACCTACTGCCCCTACAGTACCTACAGTACCTACAGTACCTGCTTCCCCTACAGTACCTACTGCCCCTACAGTACCTACAGTACCTACTGCCCCTACAGTACCTACTGCCCCTACAGTACCTACTGCCCCTATAGTACCTACTGCCCCTACAGTACCTACTGCCCCTACAGTACCTACTGCCCCTACAGTACCTACAGTACCTGCTGCCCCTATAGTACCTACTGCCCCTACAGTACCTACTGCCCCTATAGTACCTACTGCCCCTACAGTACCTACTGCCCCTACAGTACCTACTGCCCCTACAGTACCTACTGCCCCTATAGTACCTACTGCCCCTACAGTACCTACTGCCCCTACAGTACCTACTGCCCCTATAGTACCTACAGTACCTACTGCCCCTACAGTACCTACTGCCCCTACAGTACCTACTGCCCCTATAGTACCTACTGCCCCTACAGTACCTACTGCCCCTACAGTACCTACAGTACCTACTGCCCCTACAGTACCTACTGCCCCTACAGTACCTACAGTACCTACTTCCCCTACAGTACCTACAGTACCTACTGCCCCTACAGTACCTACTGCCCTACAGTACCTATAGTACCTACTGCCCCTACTGCCCCTACTGCCCCTACAGTACCTACTGCCCCTATAGTACCTACAGTACCTACAGTACCTACTGCCCCTACAGTACCTACTGCCCCTACAGTACCTATAGTACCTACTGCCCCTACAGTACCTACAGTACCTACTGCCCCTACTGCCCCTACAGTGCCTACAGTACCTACAGTACCTACAGTACCTACTGCCCCTACAGTACCTACAGTACCTACTGCCCCTACAGTACCTACAGTACCTACTGCCCCTACAGTACCTACAGTACCTACAGTACCTACATTACCTACCTCCCCTACAGTATCTACAGTACCTACTGTCCCTATAGTACCTACAGTACCTACTGCCCCTACAGTACCTACATTACCTACCTCCCCTACAGTACCTACAGTACCTACAGTACCTACTGCCCCTACAGTACCTACATTACCTACCTCCCCTACAGTACCTACAGTACCTACAGTACCTACTGCCCCTACAGTCCCTACATTACCTACCTCCCCTACAGTACCTACAGTACCTACAGTACCTACTGCCCCTACAGTACCTACAGTACCTACATTACCTACTCCCCCTACAGTACCTACAGTACCTACTGCCCCTACAGTACCTACAGTACCTACTGCCCCTACAGTACCTACATTACCTACTCCCCCTACAGTACCTACAGTACCTACTGCCCCTACAGTACCTACAGTACCTACAGTACCTGCTGCCCCTACAGTACCTACAGTACCTGCTGCCCCTACAGTACCTACTATCCCTACAGTACCTACTGCCCCTACAGTACTATGGCCTTTAACACCGTCAGTCAGTGTTTGTCTGTCTGCTCGTTGTGCTGTGTGTGTCCAGTGTGGAGCATGCCAGGAACGCTGGGATTAAACAGAGCGGAGGGTATTTGCATAGGAAAATAAAGGGTTATCTGTAGCTAAAGTTCCTTGAGTTGATGTCACCACCAGGCTCTGGGAAAACCAATTAAGGCACCATACTGAATAGCCAGGATGAGATGGGGGAAGTTAGCCTACATTGAATGGTGCATGCAATAACACCACTTTAGTGTTCATCTGTAGTCACTCTATGTATCTATTATATGTTGGTTTATGGCAGGCTTCGTGAGACTACCGCAGGGCTGTTGCATTTGTTGTTGTAAATAGTAGCCTATTCTATTCTACAAATAGACTGCAGTTGATTCTTGCGTCCGTGTGTGAGTACTGTACGTGTGTGTGTGGCAGTTAGGTCAATCCAACGCTAAACTAGAGATTTCACTTTGGCCTCATGAGAAGTGCTGGTGTATATATCAGGAGCTCCCAGATCAGACTATGGGGTGGCTGTTCACACACTCTGTCCAGACTAGTGTGTCCTCCCAGAGGTGGGACCAAGTCATTGTTTTACAAGTCACAAGTATCAAATCAAAGTATAGTACCTACCTCTGCACTACCACACCCAAGTAAGTCTCAGCACTCAAGTCCCAAGTCAAGTCCCAAGTCAAGGCAGGCAAGTCCGAGTCAAGTCTCAAGTCAAGACCGACAAGTATCAAGTCAAGTCTCAAGTCCTAAACTTTGAGTTTCGAGTCCTAAACAAGTCATAATGTGCTCTTCGCCAAATGTAATACCATTTCATATTTTTAACAAGAGTAATAGTTAGTATATTACATTTACGCAAATCATGAATGCTTTTAAAAATATATTTATTACTTTCCAAATAAACGTTATATTTCCATGGAAATACATGGGTAGCCATAAGAAACAACAAACTGCCTAGCCAGTTGTAGCAGTGATCACGTTCCCGCACTGACTGACTGTGTGGAGGCTCATTGATTTAACGTTAAGTTAGCCAACATACTACACTGGCAAAGTTATGAATGATATAGCTGTTGGCTATATTAGCCACAACTTACCGTTCTTTGTGCAGCTTCAAATGTCGAACAAAGTTGGAAGTTGTTGCACCTCCGTCTGTAATTTTCTCCCTGCATGTTTTGCAAGTTGCAATCCGTTTTTTGTTGATACAGTGTCGTCTTTATATCCGAAAATAATCTTTCCAAGGGCTCCATCTGAATTCACCCGCCGACGTTCCTCTGCACTGCCACGCGCAACTTTTTCTCAGCTGGCACAATTTGATTGGCTGCTGCCCGATTCAAACTGTAATCTGTTAACCTGTCTAGGAAACGTGGGACGCTTGCGTCCCACCCTAGTCAACAGCCAGTGGAATCGCGTAGCGCGAAATACAAATACCTCATAAATGCTATAACTTAAATTTCTCAAACATATGACTATTTTACACCATTTTATAGATACACCTCTCCTGAATCGAACCACGCTGTCCGATTTCAAAAAGGCTTTACAGCAAAAGCAAAACATTAGATTATGTTAGGAGAGTACCCTGCCAAAAATAATCACACTGCCATTTTCAAAGCAACTAGCATGCATCACAAATACCCAAAACACAGCTAAATGCAGCACTAACCTTTGACAATCTTCATCAGATGACACTCCTAGGACATCATGTTACACAATACATGCATTTTTTGTTCGATAAAGTTCATATTTATATATAAAAACAGCATTTTACATCGGCGCGTGACGTTCAGAAAATATTTTCCCTCAAATGCTTCCGGTGAATCAGCGCTACAATTTACAAAATTACTATTCGAAAACATTGTTAAAATGTAATATTGTCATTCAAAGAATTATAGATTAACATCTCGTGAATGCAACCGCATTGCCAGATTTAAAAATAACTTTACTGGGAAATCACACTTTGCAATAAACGAGGTGCTATGCTGAGAAAAATAGGCTAGGCGATACAGGTTAGCTCCATCTTGGAACCATCTAAAATCAAATATACTATTGTAAATATTCCCTTACCTTTGATTATCTTCATCAGAAGGCACTTCCAGGAATCCCAGGTCCACAACAAATGTAGTTTTGTTCGAAAAAGTTAATAATTTGTGTTCCAATAGCTCCTTCTTGTTAGCGCGTTCCGAAGGCTATTCATAATGTACTGAAGCGTGCGGGACTTGTCGTCACGAATGTGCAAAAAAAATATATTTACGTTCGTTCAAACATGTAAAACGTTGTATAACATAAATCTTTAGGGCCTTTTTCAATCAGAGCTTCAATAATATTCAAGGCGGACGATTGCATTGTCTTACTAAATGTTTCGGAACGAGAGGGTACCCACGGGCGCCCGCGTCATAGTAGTAATGGCCCTTCCCCTATGACCAACTTTCCAGGCCTCTCGTTCGGTCAGTTTTTACCGGAGAAGACTCAAACCACTTTGTAAAGACTGTTGACATCTAAATGAATCCTAACTCACGGTGTGTTTCATAGGCAAAGTGTTGAAGGTGATTCCACAAATCAGATTTCCACTTCCTGCATAGAATCTTCTCAGGTTTTGGCCTGCCATATGAGTTCTGTTATACTCACAGACACCATTCAAACAGTTTTCGAAACTTTAGAGTGTTTTCTATCCAAATCTACTAATTATATGCATATTCTAGTTACTGGGCAGGAGTAGTAACCAGATTAAATCGGGTACGTTTTTTATCCAGCCTGCAAATACTGCCCCCTAGCCCCAACAGGTTTTAAATGAAGAGTTGATGCACTGCACACTTTTTTAATAGCATCATTTTTAATATTTGGGCTTGGGGAGGGTATCAAGTCAAGTCGAGTCGAAAGGCTCAAGTCCAAGTTAAGTCACGAGTCATTGGTGTTAATGTCAAAGTCGAGTTGCGAGTCATCATATTTGTGACTCGAGTCTGACTCAAGTCCAAGTCATGTGACTCGAGTCCACACCTCTGCTAACTCCTAGTGTTGTTTTTAGCCTCCATTTGTTTCTGCCTTGTCACTTTTGAACATGGTTGTTATGTTGTTGTTAGGGGAAGACGGCTGCATCACCGAGCCTGGCGGGCCTGCTTGTTTTTAAGAGAGGGTTTGCATGTTCACGTTTCAGTGCAATCGATCACTCTGCGTGTACCGTGTGTGTAACTCCAGGGTCAGGGCTGTCAGCTAGACACAGCCTAAAGTGTACTGTGTGTATAACTCCAGGATCAGGGCTGTCAGCTAGACAGAGCCTAAAGTGTACTGTGTGTATAACTCCAGGATCAGGGCTGTCAGCTAGACAGGGCCTAAAGTGTACTGTGTGTATAACTCCAGGGTCAGGGCTGTCAGCTAGACAGAGCCTAAAGTGTACTGTGTGTATAACTCCAGGATCAGGGCTGTCAGCTAGACAGGGCCTAAAGTGTACTGTGTGTATAACTCCAGGGTCAGGGCTGTCAGCTAGACAGGGCCTAAAGTGTACTGTGTGTATAACTCCAGGGTCAGGGCTGTCAGCTAGACAGGGCCTAAAGTGTACTGTGTGTATAACTCCAGGGTCAGGGCTGTCAGCTAGACAGAGCCTAAAGTGTACTGTGTGTATAACTCCAGGGTCAGGGCTGTCAGCTAGACAGAGCCTAAAGTGTACTGTGTGTATAACTCCAGGATCAGGGCTGTCAGCTAGACAGGGCCTAAAGTGTACTGTGTGTATAACTCCAGGGTCAGGGCTGTCAGCTAGACAGGGCCTAAAGTGTACTGTGTGTATAACTCCAGGGTCAGGGCTGTCAGCTAGACAGAGCCTAAAGTGTACTGTGTGTATAACTCCAGGGTCAGGGCTGTCAGCTAGACAGGGCCTAAAGTGTACTGTGTGTATAACTCCAGGGTCAGGGCTGTCAGCTAGACAGAGCCTAAAGTGTACTGTGTGTATAACTCCAGGGTCAGGGCTGTCAGCTAGACAGAGCCTAAAGTGTACTGTGTGTATATCTCCAGGATCAGGGCTGTCAGCTAGACAGAGCCTAAAGTGTACTGTGTGTATAACTCCAGGGTCAGGGCTGTCAGCTAGACAGGGCCTAAAGTGTACTGTGTGTATAACTCCAGGGTCAGGGCTGTCAGCTAGACAGGGCCTAAAGTGTACTGTGTGTATAACTCCAGGGTCAGGGCTGTCATCTAGACAGAGCCTAAAGTGTACTGTGTGTATAACTCCAGGGTCAGGGCTGTCAGCTAGACAGGGCCTAAAGTGTACTGTGTGTATAACTCCAGGGTCAGGGCTGTCATCTAGACAGAGCCTAAAGTGTACTGTGTGTATAACTCCAGGGTCAGGGCTGTCATCTAGACAGGGCCTAAAGTGTACTGTGTGTATAACTCCAGGATCTGGGCTGTCAGCTAGACAGAGCCTAAAGTGTACTGTGTGTATAACTCCAGGATCAGGGCTGTCAGCTAGACAGGGCCTAAAGTGTACTGTGTGTATAACTCCAGGGTCAGGGCTGTCAGCTAGACAGAGCCTAAAGTGTACTGTGTGTATAACTCCAGGATCAGGGCTGTCAGCTAGACAGGGCCTAAAGTGTACTGTGTGTATAACTCCAGGGTCAGGGCTGTCAGCTAGACAGAGCCTAAAGTGTACTGTGTGTATAACTCCAGGATCAGGGCTGTCAGCTAGACAGGGCCTAAAGTGTACTGTGTGTATAACTCCAGGATCAGGGCTGTCAGCTAGACAGGGCCTAAAGTGTACTGTGTGTATAACTCCAGGGTCAGGGCTGTCAGCTAGACAGAGCCTAAAGTGTACTGTGTGTATAACTCCAGGGTCAGGGCTGTCAGCTAGACAGAGCCTAAAGTGTACTGTGTGTATAACTCCAGGATCAGGGCTGTCAGCTAGACAGAGCCTAAAGTGTACTGTGTGTATAACTCCAGGGTCAGGGCTGTCAGCTAGACAGAGCCTAAAGTGTACTGTGTGTATAACTCCAGGATCAGGGCTGTCAGCTAGACAGGGCCTAAAGTGTACTGTGTGTATAACTCCAGGGTCAGGGCTGTCAGCTAGACAGGGCCTTCCTCCCTGTTTTCTTTCCTAACTGAAGTACTGTGGTGTAGGAGTTTTTCTAGGTGGAGTCCATTGTTTGATGTGGGCTGAGTTATTTTAGTAGTTACAGTCTATTGTGGTCTTAATCAAGATCACCAACATCGCGCCACTGAGAGGGATCTATGAAAGGGATTTTGTTGGATGTTTTCCCGCTTGTTATTTCTTTGGTCTTTGAATATCACTCTCATTTCGCTCCAGGGCCTTTCCTTCAGTAGTGATCCAGGGCCTTTCCTTCAGTAGTGATCCAGGGCCTTTCCTTCAGTAGTGATCCAGGGCCTTTCCTTCAGTAGTGATCCAGGGCCTTTCCTTCAGTAGTGATCCAGGGCCTTTCCTTCAGTAGTGATCCAGGGCCTTTCCTTCAGTAGTGATCCAGGGCCTTTCCTTCAGTAGTGATCCAGGGCCTTTCCTTCAGTAGTGATCCAGGGCCTTTCCTTCAGTAGTGATCCAGGGCCTTTCCTTCAGTAGTGATCCAGGGCCTTTCCTTCAGTAGTGATCCAGGGCCTTTCCTTCAGTAGTGATCCAGGGCCTTTCCTTCAGTAGTGATCCAGGGCCTTTCCTTCAGTAGTGATCCAGGGCCTTTCCTTCAGTAGTGATCCAGGGCCTTTCCTTCAGTAGTGATCCAGGGCCTTTCCTTCAGTAGTGATTCCATCTCTTTGCTGTGGTTGATCACAGCAACTTAGGCACACACCACTAAGGGATCGAAGAGCCTGACGATGCCTACATTTCCCTTTTCCTTTGATTCATTTGTTAATGATTTATTTGTGCATGACAAGTTGTAGGCCAACTTTACAAGACTTGTGTTTATGACTTATTCTGTTTCGTTTTGGGGGAAACAGAATAAGGCGAGAGGGTGATTTATGAACCGTTTTCATGAGGGCCTCAACGAGCTTCCCTGACCAACACCCCAGGGAGGCATTGCAGAGATATACTGTATGTTATTTTTACCAGAATTCATGAAAAAGCAACTCCCAAGAATGGACCTCTGAGAAATATAGCTGCGGTCCTTTCTTGGGTGTAGCAGTCTTCTGCCCTAATGTTTAAAAGCCTTCTATTAGCCTGTCCATTTACTCAGACAAGCACTCCATTCTCACAGAGACCTTTGATAGGATCGGCATAGCTGCATAAATTACCAACACCACTTGAGAACCTGCTTCATTTTCTTGTCTTACACTTGAACTGGTCTCCTATATTTTCAGCTTTAAGAATATGGATTGTTATTGGTACAGTTGGTCCCACAGCTCTCTGTGAGCTAAATCCACCATTATAAATCACAAGGCAGGGTTGTTGTTGACGCGGTCGGACCTAAAGCTGGTAAAACTGCAGACTTACTGATTCACATAGCACATTGTGACTGCTTTAATTCCTCCCCACCCCTGTGTGTGTGGGGGGGTGGTGCGTGTGTATGTGTATGGCCGTGTGTGTATGGCCGTGTGTGTGTGGCCGTGGGTCTGTGCGTGTGCGTGTGAGAGAGAGAGAGAGAGAGAGAGGTAGACAGAGAGAGGTAGAGAGGTAGAGAGAGAGAGAGAGAGAGAGAGAGAGAGAGAGAGAGAGAGAGAGAGTGTGTGTGTGTTCCGGTGAGTGGGATGGGGATTTGTCATACTCCCTGTTAACGTTGGCACACGTGGACGCCCTCTGTCCCAGCCTCACGGGCCCTACCCACTCTCCCACTGCAGCAACACTGCTGCAGCAGTGCTACACACAAACGCACACATACACACACACACACAACCTGATCCACTTTGTTTACAGTCCTACTGTATTATCAGGCTACCGTGGGGGAGTGAGTCTCAACAAATCCATCTGCTGCCACTTCCCTAAGCAAATCTGCATCTTGTCTGAGCTGGAGATGAAATGAATACTGTAATGAGTACACACAGTAGGCTACACGTCACCATGGTGTTCTCAGAGTTGATGAGATGCCTAGCCATCAAGGGAGGGAATGGGACTAAGAAATACAATAACTAGTCTATGACTATGAAACAAAAAAACGAGCATCCTAAATTGGTTTTAATTACATGATGTAAAAAAATACATATTATCAGAACTTTTCCCTGACCTTGAGAGATGTGGTATACTGTGACCTGACCTTGAGAGATGTGGTATACTGTGACCTGACCTTGAGAGATGTGGTATACTGTGATCTGACCTTGAGAGATGTGGTATACTGTGACCTGACCTTGAGAGATGTGGTATGCTGTGATCTGACCTTGAGAGATGTGGTATACTGTGACCTGACCTTGAGAGATGTGGTATACTGTGACCTGACCTTGAGAGATGTGGTATACTGTGATCTGACCTTGAGAGATGTGGTAGACTGTGACCTGACCTTGAGAGATGTGGTATACTGTGACCTGACCTTGAGAGATGTGGTATACTGTAATCTGACCTTGAGAGATGTGGTATGCTGTTACCTGACCTTGAGAGATGTGGTATACTGTGATCTGACCTTGAGAGATGTGGTATACTGTGATCTGACCTTGAGAGATGTGGCATGCTGTGACCTGACCTTGAGAGATGTGGTATGCTGTGACCTGACCTAGAGGGATGTGGTATGCTGTGACCTGACCTAGAGAGATGTGGTATACTGTGACCTGACCTTGAGAGATGTGGCATGCTGTGACCTGACCTTGAGAGATGTGGTATGCTGTGATCTGACCTAGAGAGATGTGGCATGCTGTGACCTGACCTTGAGAGATGTGGTATGCTGTGATCTGACCTAGAGAGATGTGGCATGCTGTGACCTGACCTTGAGAGATGTAGTATGCTGTGACCTGACCTAGAGAGATGTGGCATGCTGTGACCTGACCTTGAGAGATGTGGTATGCTGTGACCTGACCTTGAGATATGTGGCATGCTGTGACCTGACCTTGAGAGATGTGGTATGCTGTGACCTGACCTTGAGAGATGTGGTATGCTGTGACCTGACCTTGAGATATGTGGCATGCTGTGACCTGACCTAGAGAGATGTGGTATGCGGGTCAGGGAGTTGTAAATGGCTCTGTGATCAGAAGGTTACAGCAGCTCACCCCCCTAAGCCGACCATCTAACCTCGGTAGTTTAGCAAATATCAATAATTTCTATGGACTGTCAGTGAGTCACCAAGCTTAAAAATGGCCGCCAGGCAACACGGTCCAATAATTCAGATGGCTCATGGCTTGGAGGTGGCTCATCAAAGACACCATCATAGATGAATTGATCAATGGGTATACAGCCTGGCTGTCCTCATCAAAGCCATTGAAATGCATGCGAGTACAAGGACATATACATGGCCAATCCTGAATTAGGCGTCACTAGTCCGCCCAGCCCAGCTCTCCCTGGGTGTGTTGTGGTTTGTGGTTATTTGTGCCCCTGTCCTCCCCCAGCCTGCCTGCCTGGTTGGTTAGCTGGCCTCCTGACTCCTCAGTATGCCCAGTGTAATCCATATCTGGGCCTCTATTTGGGTCAGTCAAGTAGTAACACACATTCACGTATACACACACACACACACACACACACCCACACACACACACACACACACACACACACACACACACACACACACACACACACACACACACACACACACACACACACACACACACACGCGCACACACACATGTATACAAACACACACACGTATACAAACACACACGTATAGGCTACATACTTACAAGTACAAACAACTTCTAGAGGTGCCATGATAATGAGTGTCTAAGGATAAATGGTATCCTATCTTGTTCTATAGACATTATCATCACACTGATCATAATTCCCCCCGAGAGAACATGAAATAACAACTTCTGTTTTATAGCTGCATATGAGAACAAATGTTTATCCCTAGAGTTGAGTAACATAGGCAGTTGTAGTACAGTGAGGGAAAAAAGTATTTGATCCCCTGCTGATTTTGTACGTTTGCCCACTCACAAAGAAATGATCAGTCTATAATTTTAATGGTAGGTTTATTTGAACAGTGAGAGACAGAATAACAACAAAATAATCCAGAAAAACGCATGTCAAAAATGTTATAAATTGATTTGCATTTTAATGACTGTATTTGAACTTGTATGAATGCTGGTGTTGGGTGACTTGACATTAAAGGCTGTCTCTCCCAGTGTTCTAGAACTGAAGGTACTTCCCTGGGCCCATTCTGTCACTCAAAACTTTGAGCTTGACCAAATATCAAGTATGGTCCTAATTTATACTGAACAAAAAGATAAACTCAACATGTAAAGTGTTGGTCCCATGTTTCATGAGGTGATATAAAAGATCACAGAAATGTTCCATACACACAAAAAGCTTATTTTTTTAAATGTTGTTTAAATCCCTGGTAGTGAGCATTTCTCCTTTGCCAAGATAATCCATCCACCTGACAGGTGTGGCATATCAAAAAGCTGATTAAAAAGCATGATCATTACACAGGTGCACCTTGTGCTGGGTACAATAAAATGCCACTTTAAAATGTGCAGTTTTGTCACACAACACAATTCCACAAATGTCTCACGTTTTGAGGGAGCGTGCAATTGGAATGCTGACTACAGGAATGTCCACCAGAGCTGTTGCCAAAGAATTGAATGTTATTTTCTCTACCATAAGCCACCTCCAATGTCGTTTTTGCAGTACGTCCAACAGGCCTCACAACTGCAGACCACGTGAAATTATTGCATGATGTGTTTATATTTTTGTTCAGTGTAGTTTTGTTTTGGCCTTTTGAACTCACTAGGCCTAGGCTACATAACCTTGCCATATTTCAGTCCACAGAGAACAGCATGTAGGGTCCAGTACCATGTGACTGTGTTATGTAACCGTCCTGCGGTAGGCAGGCTGAGAGGGAGGGCAGGTAATAACAGGGTCTTGCTTTTTACTCACACAGACGACACACTGAGTCTGATCCTGTTCTGCTCTGTCCTTCAGAATGTTTCTGCTGAGGCCTTTTGTTTGCTTTTCTCTCTCAATACCATTCAGTGGAGAAGAGACTAGACTGTGGAGATCATCATTCTGCCTGGCAACAGCATTATTGAAAAGGACTAATAGCCTATTCCTCAGGTGCTGAAAAGATGAATGTCTCTTCTTTACGACTATAGTATAATATAGGCACTAGTGGAAATGCTACAGTGGTTGAATGTTACAGTGAAAAAGTATAACATTACTGCATTGTCTTAACTTTGTTGAGCAGGTGATCTACTGTACATGGGTATGGCTCAGATAGCCTAACGTTTTTAAGAACGTTGACCCAGTAACTGAAAGGTTTCTGGTTTGAATCCCTGAACTGACTAGGTGAAGAATCTGTCGATCAAATCAAATCAAATGTATTTATATAGCCCTTCTTACATCAGCTGATATCTCAAAGTGCTGTACAGAAACCCAGCCTAAAACCCCAAACAGCAAGTAATGCAGGTGTAGAAGCACGGTGGCCAGGAAAAACTCCCTAGAAAGGCCAAAACCTAGGAAGAAACCTAGAGAGGAACCAGGCTATGAGGGGTGGCCAGTCCTCTTCTGGCTGTGCCGGGTGGAGATTATAACAGAACATGGCCAAGATGTTCAAATGTTCATAAATGACCAGCATGGTCAAATAATAATAATCACAGTAGTTGTCGAGGGTGCAACAAGTCAGCACTTCAAGAGTAAATGTCAGTTGGCTTTTCATAGCCGATCATTGAGAGTATTACTACCGCTCCTGCTGTCTCTAGAGAGTTGAAAACAGCAGGTCTGGGACAGGTAGCACGTCCGGTGAACAGGTCGGGGTTCCATAGCCGCAGGCAGAACAGTTGAAACAGGAGCAGCAGCACAGCCAGGTGGACTGGGGACAGCAAGGAGTCATCATGCCAGGTAGTCCTGAGGCATGGTCCTAGGGCTCAGGTCCTCAGAGAGAGAGAAAGAAAAAGACAGAAAGAGAGAATTAGAGAGAGCATACTTAAATTCACACAGGACAACAGATAAGACAGGAGAAATACTCCAGATATAACAGACTGGCCCTAGCCCCCCGACACATAAACTACTGCAGCATAAATACTGGAGGCTGAGACAGGAGGGGTCAGGAGACACTGCGGCCCCATCCAATGATACCCCTGGACAGGGCCAAACAGGCAGGATATAACCCCACCCACTTTGCCAAAGCACAGCCCCCACACCACTAAAGGGATATCTTCACCCACCAACTTACCATCCTGAGACAAGGCCAAGTATAGCCCACAAAGATCTCCGCCACGGCACAACCCAAGGGGGGGGCGCCAACCCAGACAGGAAGACCACGTCAGTGAATCAACCCACTCAAGTGACGCACCCCTCCTAGGGACGGCATGGAAGAACACCAGTAAGCCAGTGACTCAGCCCCTGTAATAGGGTTAGAGGCAGAGAATCCCAGTGGAGAGAGGGGAACCGGCCAGGCAGAGACAGCAAGGGCGGTTCGTTGCTCCAGAGCCTTTCCGTTCACCTTCACACTCCTGGGCCAGACTACACTCAATCATAGGACCCACTGAAGAGATGAGTCTTCAGTAAAGACTTAAAGGTTGAGACCGAGTCTGCGTCTCTCACATGGGTAGGCAGACCATTCCATAAAAATGGAGCTCTATAGGAGAAAGCCCTGCCTCCAGCTGTTTGCTTAGAAATTCTAGGGACAATTAGGAGGCCTGCGTCTTGTGACCGTAGCGTACGTGTAGGTATGTACGGCAGGACCAAATCAGAAAGATAGGTAGGAGCAAGCCCATGTAATGCTTTGTAGGTTAGCTGTAAAACCTTGAAATCAGCCCTTGCCTTAACAGGAAGCCAGTGTAGGGAGGCTAGCACTGGAGTAATATGATCAAATTATCTGGTTCTAGTCAGGATTCTAGCAGCCGTATTTAGCACTAACTGAAGTTTATTTAGTGCTTTATCCGGGTAGCCGGAAAGTAGAGCATTGCAGTAGTCCAACCTAGAAGTAACAAAAGCATGGATGAATTCTTCTGCATCATTTTTGGACAGAAAGTTTCTGATTTTTGCAATGTTACGTAGATGGAAAAAAGCTGTCCTTGAAACAGTCTTAATATGTTCTTCAAAAGAGAGATCAGGGTCCAGAGTAATGCCGAGGTCCTTCACAGTTTTATTTGAGACGACTGTACAACCATCAAGAGTAATTGTCAGATTCAACAGAAGATCTCTTTGTTTCTTGGGACCTAGAACAAGCATCTCTGTTTTGTCCGAGTTTAAAAGTAGAAAGTTTGCAGCCATCCACTTCCTTATGTCTGAAAAACAGGCTTCTAGCAAGGGCAATTTTGGGTCTTCACCATGTTTCATTGAAATGTACAGCTGTGTGTCATCCGCATAGCACTGAAATGTAACATTATGTTTTCGAATGACATCCCCAAGAGGTAAAATATATAGTGAAAACAATAGTGGTCCTAAAACGGAACCTTGAGGAACACCGAAATTTACAGTTGATTTGTCAGAGGACAAACCATTCACAGAGACAAACTGATATCTTTCCGACAGATAAGATCTAAACCAGGCCAGAACTTGTCCGTGTAGACCAATTTGGGTTTCCAATCTCTCCAAAAGAATGTGGTGATCGATGGTATCAAAAGCAGCACTAAGATCTAGGAGCACGAGGACAGATGCAGAGCCTCGGAATGATGCCATTAAAAGGTCATTTACCACCTTCACAAGTGCAGTCTCAGTGCTATGATGGGGTCTAAAACCAGACTGAAGAGTTTCTTATACATTGTTTGTCTTTAGGAAGGCAGTGAGTTGCTGCACAACAGCTTTTTCAAACATTTTTGAGAGGAATGGCAGATTCGATATAGGCAGATAGTTTTTTATATTTTCTGGGTCAAGATTTGGCTTTTTCAAGAGAGGCTTTATTTTTAGTGAGTTTGGTACACATCCGGTGGATAGAGAGCCGTTTATTATGTTCAACATAGGAGGGCCAAGCACAGGAAGCAGCTCTTTCAGTAGTTTAGTTGGAATAGGGTCCAGTATGCAGCTTGAAGGTTTAGAGGCCATGATTATTTTCATCATTGTGTCAAGAGATATAGTACTAAAACACTTTAGTGTCTCGCTTGATCCTAGGTCCTGGCAGAGTTGTGCAGACTCAGGACAACAGAGCTTTGGAGGAATACGCAGATTTAAAGAGGAGTCCGTAATTTGCTTTCTAATGATCATGATCTTTTCCTCAAAGAAGTTCATGAATTTATTACTGCTGAAGTGAAAGCCATCCTCTCTTGGGGAATGCTGCTTTTTAGTTAGCTTTGCGACAGTATCAAAAATACATTTTTGATTGTTCTTATTTTCCTCAATTAAGTTGGAAAAATAGGATGATCGAGCAGCAGTGGGGGCTCTTTGATACTGCACGGTACCGTCTTTCCAAGCTAGTCGGAAGACTTCCAGTTTGCTGTGGCGCCATTTCCGTTCCAATTTGCTGGAAGCTTGCTTCAGAGCTCGTGTATTTTCTGTATACCAGGGAGCTAGTTTCTTATGACCATTTTTTTTCGTTTTTAGGGGTGCAACTGCATCTAGGGTATTGTCGATGTGCCCTTGAGCAAGGCAATTAACCCTAGTTGATCTGGATAAGAGTGTCTGCTAAATTATGTAAATGTAAAGTTTCTCTTACATTGGTTGCAAATCTGAGACTTAAAGTACGTATCTTTTATTACTGTAGATAAAACCACTCCCAATCAGACAACAATACAAGAATGAAGGCAAAACCACCACCAATTACCCAAAGCTAAAGAAATACTCCTCTGAGAATATCTCTTTCTCTCAGGGGGTTTTCATTTTGCATCCGATGAGGAAGCCCCTCTGAAGACTAGATTCATGTAAGATGAGAGCCTATAGTGCACTCCCATCTTTCCCAGGTCTCAGCATCTCAGTATATAACTGATAAATGAAAAGTGTCTGAGAGAGAGGGAGAGACGTTTTAACGTTAATGTGGACATTGGATAGTGTAATCTCAGATTAGAGCATGCATTAAACCAACAGTTCCAGGACACACTCACTAATTTCCTTCTGAAACCCTGGCCCCCTCATGTACAGTCACAGCTCTATGTACCCTCAGCCTCCTTTCAGCATGTCCTGTCTCTCCTCTCTCCCCTCTCCCTCTCCTCTCTCTCCCCTGTCTCTCCTCTCTCCCCCTCCCTCTCCTCTCTCTCCCCTGTCTCTCCTCTCTCCCCCTCCCTCTCCTCTCTCTCCCCTGTCTCTCCTCTCTCCCCCTCCCTCTCCTCTCTCTCCCCTGTCTCTCCTCTCTCCCCCTCCCTCTCCTCTCTCTCCCCTGTCTCTCCTCTCTCCTCCCTCTCCTCTCTCTCCCCTGTCTCTCCTCTCTCCCCCCTCCCTCTCCCCCTCCCCTGTCTCTCCCCTGTCTCTCCTCTCTCCACTCCCTCTCTTCTCTCTCCCCCTCCCTCTCCCTCTCTCTCCCCTCTCTCCTTGTCTCTTTCTCTCACTTTCCCCTCTCTCTATATATACAGTATATACATCTTGCGCTCTATCTCTCTTAATCTCCATCTCTCTTTCTCTCTTTCTCTCTCTCTCTCCCCTCTCTCTCACTCACAACTGTCTTACAGGCTGTGTGAGAGCTAGGCCTAACCCAGAGAGCCTCCCCAGTCAGCTCACAATGCAATTAACCTCCACGGCCCTCCAGGTGCTAACCTGTCTTGCTTGACTGCTACAGGAGCTCCTATCCCGCCCAGAGACGGAAGAGGAAGCAAGACATCCCACTCCCTATTTTTTTCTGGTTCATATACAGTCAATGAACTAAGTAGTCCAGACCCAGCTGCTATCACATTGGTGACTTTGGGAGAGCCACCCCTTTAGTAAACCTGAACTGTGAACATTTGTTTCAATGGTAAATGGCCTGAGAAAGACCTCTTCATTTATCCACCATCTTTGTCGTGTCCCCGGAGTCAGACGTGTTCTGAAAATGTACTCGGTTCTGAGATGTGATTGGCATTCTAATTTCAAATCTTACTGGATTTGCCACTCACTGCCTCTGCTTAAAAACCCAACAGGATCTGCTGATTCACTCACACAGACCAGCCTGACATTTCCCCATCCCAGAACCAATCCTCTGAGTCATTCTAATTCCTAGCTGTTTGTTCAGTACACAACAGTACACACGCACACACACACACAGAGACACACACACAGACACACACACACACACACACACACACACACACACACACACACACACACACACACACACACACACACACACACACACACACACACACACACACACACACACACACACACACACACACACACACACACAGAGAGAGAGAGACACACACAGACAGACAGGAGGGGTTGGTTATTAAAGGCAGCTTTATTCATGTCTTATTACAGGATAAAGGAGAAGACTGAAAATCCCCCAGGAGGTGTGTGAGGAGCGAGTGGGTCCTCTCTCTCTCCCTCCCTCCCTCTCTATACTCTACCCTGTACAGTATGCACCAGTCTCTGCCCAGAGGCTAAAGCACTACTAATAGCCAGATGACTATGAACTAGGCCTTTACATGCTTAAATCATCAAATCATCTTTGATTCACCTCAAAGAGTTTTAAACAATGTTGTGAATATGTTTCCACCTTTTCCACAATCATTCTGTATTAGGCTAGTGTGGTTCAGTACAGGTTGGCATGGTTCAGTTTTCTGCTGTCTTACTGGAAGTTTAAAAACATTACTGTCGTTACAGTCTGCCAATCTCCATTTTAATGACTAACTCTCTCTCTCTTTCTCTCTCTCTGGCCCTGGCTTACTGGCGGCTATTCCCGTGGTGCATCCTGGGTATGTGCAGATTGATCGGCCACTCGATGGGGATTCACAGAGGAGCTCTCACCTGTGTCGCCTCCTGCCCTCCACCCTGCCGCCTGCCCTCCCTCTTCTGCACCTCCTCCACACACATCATGAAACTGGTATTAACTGAATGGCAATTGATATGGATTTTTACTGATTCTAGTAGACAGTAAACCAACTAACACAGAAAGGGAGGAAAAGCCATCTAATTTTCACACGTCCTTCTTCACACTAAATGAACCTGCCTGTGGGGTTCTGAGCTGCCTGAGTTGACAGCCCACCCTGAAAAACAACCCAATGCCTCTTTAAGGAACACACAAGGAATGTATTGTACGCTTTAAGAGATTATACTTTCTTCCTGATAACGACGTTCGAGGACATCGACAGCAGAGGGAGCTACTTTGAGGACGAGCTCACACCTGTCACTGCCAGTGTATGAATACTGATCTATTTTTTTATTTAGTTTTGAATCCATTTTTTTTTTCTGGAGCCTGAAGGGTTGTGCGTTTGGCTGTGTGCATGCCGAAAAAGAAGAAAATGGCTCCCCAGAACTCTGAGGCCGATGCTATGCAAGTGCAGGGGGTAATGGTGGTCCCTGCTGCTAAGAAAACCACCACAGGTTCTGCCTCCACAGGGGATAGAGGAGCAGGAGGAGGGGGATGTTTGGTGCTGGAGTCATGCCAGGAGGAGTCGGTGAGCGAGGGGTCTATAGACCGGATCCCGCTGCGCCAGTGGGTGATGCACGGAGCCGTCATGTTCGGACGAGAGTTCTGCTACGCCATGGAAACCGCCCTGGTTACGCCTGTACTGCTGCAAATAGGTAAGAGAGATCACTGTATGGAAAGCATGGAGATTGTACAGACATGTACACACATGTATGTAAACACACACACAGCAAGAGTTAACCAGAGTCATGCAGATGATGAAGGAGCCAGGTTGGTGAATTCACATACTCTACTATACTGTTGACGCTGCTCACACATCATATCCCCACATCTGTATCAACACATCATATCCCCACATCTATATCAACACATCATATCCCCACATCTATATCAACACATCATATCCCCCAACACATCATATCCCCACATCTATATCAACACATCATATCCCCACATCTATAACAACACATCATATCACCACATCTATATCAACACATCATATCCCCACATCTATATCAACACAACATATCCCTACATCTATATCAACACATCATATCCCCACATCTATAACAACACATCATATCCCCACATCTGTATCAACACATCATATCCCCACATCTATATCAACACATCATATCCCCACATCTATAACAACACATCATATCCCCACATCTGTATCAACACATCATATCCCCACATCTATATCAACACATCATATCCCCACATCTATAACAACACATCATATCCCCACATCTATATCAACACATCATATCCCCACATCTATATCAACACAGCATATCTACACATCTATATCAACACATCATATCCACACATCTATATCAACACAGCATATCTACACATCTATATCAACACATCATATCCCCACATCTATATCAACACAGCATATCCCCATCCCACATCATATCCCCACATCTATATCAACACATCATATCCCCACATCTATAACAACACATCATATCCCCACATCTATATCAACACATCATATCCCCACATCTATATCAACACAGCATATCCCCACATCATATCCCCACATCTATATCAACACATCATATCCACACATCTATAACAACACATCATATCCCCACATCTATATCAACACATCATATCCACACATCTATATCAACACATCATATCCCCACATCTATATCAACACAGCATATCCCCACATCTATAACAACACATCATATCAACACATCGGTATCAACACATCATATCCCCACATCTATATCAACACATCATATCCACACATCTATATCAACACATCATATCCCCACATCTATATCCCCACATCATATCCCCACATCTATAACAACACAGCATATCCCCACATCTATAACAACACATCATATCCCCACATCTATATCAACACATCATATCCACACATCTATATACACATCATATCCACACATCTATATCAACACATCATATCCACACATCTATATCAACACATCATATCCCCACATCTGTATCAACACATCATATCCCCACATCTATATCAACACAGCATATCCACACATCTATATCAACACATCATATCCCCACATCTATATCAACACATCTATATCAACACATCATATCCCCACATCTATATCAACACATCATATCCACACATCTATAACAACACATCATATCAACACATCGGTATCAACACATCATATCCCCACATCTATAACAACACATCATATCACCACATCTATAACAACACATCATATCCACACATCTATATCAACACATCATATCCCCACATCTATAACAACACATCATATCACCACATCTATAACAACACATCATATCCCCACATCTATATCAACACATCATATCCCCACATCTATAACAACACATCATATCCCCACATCTATATCAACACATCATATCCCCACATCTATATCAACCATATCCACACATCTATATCAACACATCATATCCCCACATCTATATCAACACAGCATATCTACACATCTATATCAACACATCATATCCCCACATCTATATCAACACATCATATCCCCACATCTATATCAACACATCATATCCCCACATCTATAACAACACATCATATCCCCACATCTATATCAACACATCATATCCACACATCTATATCAACACATCATATCCCCACATCTATATCAACACATCATATCCACACATCTATATCAACACATCATATCCCCACATCTATATCAACACATCATATCCTCACATCTATATCAACACAGCATATCCACACATCTATATCAACACAGCATATCCACACATCATATCCCCACATCTATATCAACACATCATATCCCCACATCTACATCAACACAGCATTTCCACACAACATATCCAAACATCCATCGTAAACACATTGGATAAGAATTCAAGGTCTTTCCTGCTCTTCAATGTTCCTGTCACAGCCACAGCCCTAATAACAGGCCTGCCTAGGAAAGACAAGTTTCCAGTTCTTTTACAGTCCATCTGATTAGATGCTATCTTGACTGTAAACAGTTAATCATACTGTTTGATTGGCCTGGGGTCGTGGTGGCAGCACAGTATAGAGACACTGGATGCGACTTAGCAGAGGATTAGAATAACCACGTGGGGGATGCTGGGGGGTTGCTGGGGGATGCTGGGGGATGCGCTGATACACCAGTGTTCTTCTTGATTAATGATAGCTCAGTCGACTACAGCTGTGGATACAAATCACCCTAACAAATACTTTTTCAGATCTAGTGAACAGGGGCTGTGTTTCCATTAGGATAGCTGTTCTGTTATTAATGCCATTAAATAATCCTTTGAGTCCATCCAGCCATCTCTGTCTGACGTCAGTTTTGATTCCAGTGTTTTGAAGGTCTAGCTAGCTAGCTGTCTCTGGCTGTCCTTGCCTCTAAATTTGCTGTTGCGTCTGCTTGGGGATTACAGTTCTCTGAAACACCACAATCCATCCTGGCCTCAAAGACACCCTACCTACCTACCTCACCACTCGCTCTCACGTCAATCCACCTCACTGTGGGGGGGGGGGGGGGGGACGTTCTCTGGTCAGAGCTCTAATTGAGTTTACAACTCCATGTGTTCTCTGCACCCACTCTCAGGCTATTTACTTTATAGTGCACTACATTTGACCAGGGCCTATAGACCTACCTCCTCACTCAGACAGACTGAGTTTCAATGATGGTGTGGGTGACATTGCGTGCTCAAGGTTACCTAAGAAGGGCATGGTACTGGAGCAGAGTCCAGTCCAGGGAAACACCCTTGTGGAAGTGACTTAGCATTTGACTTCAGTATTGTCTGATTGTGTTCATCATAAGGTGAGACAATACCGTCCGTCATTATAGTCTGTTGAAACGTCTCTTCGTTCTCTCCTTTGACGTAAAGTAGGCCTCTGTAGTCACAAGCTATCACTGATTGATGTGTTATTTGTTTTTGGCAGAGTAACAACCCAATTTCCTACCCTTGGTAAAATTCTATATATACCATTGTACATTATCATACACACTATTCCCTATAGTGTATAGTGCCCAATATAATGCACTAACATTGACCATTAAAGAAGAAGTTACTTTTCTCCTATAGCAATATGAAGCCATAGGCGACTAGTTAGACTAAATAGGTCCACCAGGGAATAGGCCTAACCTAGAAACCCAGTGCCCTGCATTCTGACCATCAGTTTCCTCTGAACATCTTGGGAAACGCAGAGAGAAGCACTATTGTTCTTAATGTGCAGGTTAGGATGGTGACCCACTGTGTAACTGCACTTTTCTTTTGTTGTTATTGAATCTTTATTTGAACCTAGCCTGATGAGCCCGTCATGTTGAGCCCTCAGCAGGCAGCTCACGTAGGGGATGTTTGTTGACACAGCCTACAGTAGAGAAGGGTAATGGTATTTTCCACTAGAGCTGTTCAAATACAATTATATGTAAACAAACATCATTGTAGGATGGTGACAGTCAGGGTCAAATTCAAATGAACTGAACTGATTCGGCTTGAGACGCCTCAATTCCTTGGTCTCTCAGGTGGTTGTCATTGCTGTTCAGCGTTCTGATTATGTCACCGTTTGAGGTCTCGCCTTAACATCTTTCTTTTAAGAGTGTACTATCAAGAACCTAAAAGAGTTCTTCTTTCAACTGAGGGTTCTACCTGGAACCAAAAAGGTGTCTCCTATGGGGAAAAGGTGTCTCCTATGGGGAAAAGGTGTCTCCTATGGGGAAAAGGTGTCTCCTATGGGGAAAAGGTGTCTCCTATGGGCGGAGGGTTGGTAAGAGGGAGTGATGGACAGATGTGACATAAGCTACGCTAAGAGGTAGCACGCAAGGTTGATGTAACAACATTTTTTTTTAAATAATATATATATAAGATCGTGTTCCACTGTTCCGTTCACAATACCACTGAGAACTCTATGGTCTGAGTCTCCTGTGAATGTTTGGCTGGCTCCTCTACAGAGTTGTGACTTTCCCCAACAGGAACCCACTCATGGCTCATAAACGTGGGAACACAATCTCAGGAGAATAATCGCCCCGTATCAGGGCATTTTGCTCATTTTTCAACCACACTCATTGTTTATTATGTTCTTCACACAAGGGTAACGACCAAAAATGTGACATTTGTTTAGATGAATAAGCCTAGTTCAGAACATCTGAACCACATGATATATGAGAACTACACAGTGCATGGGAATATAGTAGGTTATAAGTATTACTGTCTACCTGAATAGGCCTAGAGCGAATGGCATTGTACCAGCACCAGACAATGTATGGGAACTAAACAATATACACTGAGTATACCTAACATTATGAACACCTTCCTAATATTGAATTCTCTCTCCCTCTCTCTCTCTCTGTCTCTCTCTCTCTCTCTCTCTCTCTCTCTCTCTCTCTCTCTCTCTCTCTCTGTCTCTCTGTCTCTGTCTCTCTCTCTCTCTCGGTCTCTCTGTTTCTCTCTCTCTGTCTCTCTCTGTAATATAAACTCATGACTAAGGTTGATCTAGTCCTACTGTTAAATAAACTCATGACTAAGGTTGTGGATTTGCTCTCTAATCTACAGAAAGCCAGGCTTGCTAGACGGTGTTTGGATGTTGGAAGGCTGGGTGTAGGTTTAGATGGATCCAGGTTATGTTTGGATGTTGGAAGGCTGGGTGTAGGTTTAGATGGATCCAGGTTATGTTTGGATGTTGGAAGGCTGGGTGTAGGTTTAGATGGATCCAGGTTATGTTTGGATGTTGGAAGGCTGGGTGTAGGTTTAGATGGATCCAGGTTATGTTTGGATGTTGGAAGGCTGGGTGTAGGTTTAGATGGATCCAGGTTATGTTTGGATGTTGGAAGGCTGGGTGTAGGTTTAGATGGATCCAGGTTATGTTTGGATGTTGGAAGGCTGGGTGTAGGTTTAGATGGATCCAGGTTATGTTTGGATGTTGGAAGGCTGGGTGTAGGTTTAGATGGATCCAGGTTATGTGCCTTTAGTGTTATTACAGGGAGGAGTTAAGGGTGTGAATGTTTAAACGTTAAAACAAAAGTTGAGATCCTTAAGGTTAAGAAAAATCCCTAAGGGAAACAACTACTTCAAGGTCTCGGAGCGAGTGACGTTACCGATTTGAATTGCCACTAGCGCGCACCGCTAACTAACCAGCCATGTCACATTGGTTACATAGGCACGTTTGACTGTCCACTGATATATGCAACATGGACAGTCAAAGGACAGTCATAGGTTTTTACTATTTCGTAATAGCTGCAGTAGGACTTGTGATGTATGAGTACTATCACCATGCTACAGAGTATGCAAGAAATCTAACCAGCGCATGCTTCAATTGAGGCTAAATATTTGATACACCCCAACACAGTAAAACAACCCATATGTCTGACAGCCTGTCATCTAGGCTGTGTGTCTGTGATATTTTCTGTCCCCAATGCGAACGAAATGCGAACTTCGCAGGTTTTCCGGCTGCCCGATGAACTAACGGTAGGCATATCATATGATTGATTATAACACCACGCCACTGGCTAATCCCTGGCATCCCTGCCCTATGGTATGTTGGCCAGAAATGCCAACTATTTGCAAGGCAGCAAGGAGGCTTCCATTTTGTCCATCCGTGTTTACTTCCCTATGCTGAATAAGAAGAATCACCACAAAGAGATGGACACTGAGAAGTTTGCTAGGCGGGAATGTGTGAGCTGGCACATTTTTTAACCCCCCCCCCCCCTGTTTTTCTCTGTGGAATCATTTTTGTGGGGTGAGGTCACCGGCAAACCCAACTCTCAGCTGATGATGGGAGGGATGATCCAACTGGAAAAACACTGGACAGGTGGAATTTCTAATGAGGCTGGAATTTGTGGAATTTTAAGGCTGTGTTGTTGTGGTTCTCTGTTAACATACTAGTCCTCGATCCCCATCCAACATTCCTGCATACCTTGCATATTGAATTTTGGGGAAAAGTTAGTTGGACATTGTAACAGGGGGGTAGTTATTGTTAGATGTAAAGTGAGGTAGCATAGCTGGACATTCGACATTGTTAGATGAACATTGAATTCTGGGAAAAAAATTATGAATTGGATATTGTCAGTTGGACATTGTATAAGTAGGGTCACATAGCCCAGATCAGGGTTGCCCAAACCCGGTCCTGTCGCCCCCCTGGGTGCATGTTTTGGGTTTTGTCCTTGCACTACACAGTTGATTCCAATAAATAATGCTAGATGACAATACATTTTTAGGTGATCTAGCTCAGGGGTAGGCAACCCTGTTCCTGGAGTGCTGCAGATGCTATACTTTCACACTGTGAAATCCCACTGTGGGTTTAATGAATGCACTGCTAGTAGACCTCTGAAATCTATACTGCTATGACACACACACACACACACACACACACACACACACACACACACACACACACACACACACACACACACACACACGCACCCGCACCCACTGCTGCCGGCTCTCTGTCCCTCTTTCCCTCCCAGTTAGACAGCAAGGAGAGATTTTGTCATTTCTCTGACTGCTCACAGTTGAACTCAGGAAACGAGACGGAGGACTTGCGGTAGACTCATCTCATCACTTTCAGATCAGATCTAACTGCTTTAATTCATATTAAGCTGGGGCGTTCTCCTTTCATTAACATGAGATGATCGCTAGATGACATATAGCACTCTGATATGAGCTGTGTGCGTCATGTCATGTGCTCGTTCATTTGTCCAGTAGTCTGTCATTATGAGCTGGCCTCATCCCATGTCGTCCTATGGGGCCCTTTAGCTTATTACATGTCAAACAGGAAGCAGTGTGTGTGTGTGATGTCACACAGGAAGCAGTGTGTGTGGGTAGGCAGGGGGCAGGAACCTTCCGTGACTCTGGAGCTTACTGATAGAGAGAGGCTTTGAGGCACACACACATCTCACAGCCTGCTGCCAGCCTGCTGCCAGCCCCCAGACATCACTGTGCCGTGCCTCATGGGTATGCCACATCTCACAGATAGAGCCGAGACACACACACACACACACACAATCTCTTTCATAATGGATATTTAATGATTGTCAGTGTGAGCTTAGCTAATTTTTGACTATAAAATGCATTATGCAAAGTGTTAGGCTGTCTTGTTCCTAGACATCACAGTGACCATGAATCTGATGGGTTGAACATAGATTGACTATAACAGGCCAACTAGAAACAAAGCCATTGGTAATAAAAGGATGGGAACCGGGGTTGGGGTCAATTCCATTTTTATTCCGAAAGTAAACCAAATTCCAATTCCAAGTTTTCCCTCATTGAAAAGTATTGAATAGAATTGGAATTGGAATTTCAGTGTACTTCGTGAATTGACTGGAATTGAAATGGAATTAACCCCAACCCTGATGGGAACCATTAAGCCTAGGTGCTTTATGGTATATGGTCCATGTTGGCCTCTGTTATTTTTAATATCATAAACATTACCACGCTCTTTACAATCAATCTTTATTCTCTCTGGTTGTCTTCCATTGTTTCGCGGCCTGTGAGGCTTTTCATCAGCTTCCCCAAAACAATCGGTGCCGGGTGAACCCAGAGCCTTTGGCTAGAGCGAGACCTATTCATTTAGGGTTTGTATTATTTCAATATAGCCATCGTCATCACTCTCCGAACCTTGAGCCATCTGTGCCCACAAAAGCAGGAAACCCCCACACTGTGACCTATTTCGTTCCAGGAGCCCGTTGGGAACCTAATTTGTCTGAATGGCTTCTAATAGAGAATGTTTAATGAGGTGTAGTGACTGGGTGGTAATGTTGTTGTGTTGTCACAGAACGTTGCAGACGCTACTGCAGCAGTTTAGCCTAGAATCTGTGATGCTGTGGTTTACTCCCAGTTGTAAAAAAGAAAAAAAGAAGGGAATTTAGAGTTATTTATTGTGAGGGAGTCCATGTAGACTACAGTATAATGTAAGAAATGTCTCATTTTTAGTGATCTTCTATCTGATTTTATTTTGGGGGGCTATGTTAAAGGGATGTTGTCAAGGAGGCCCTTCATCTCCTTCCCCATAGTCAGATGAAGTCGTGGATACCATTTTTATGTCTCTGTGTCCAGTATGAAGGAAGTTGGAGGTAATTTCACAAGCCAATGCTAACTCGCGTTAGCGGAAGTAGATAAAGGGTCTCATTGCCAAAATCCCCAAGTATCCCTTTAATAATCCCTTTAATAATCTGCAAACATACAACACAACTCAATTTTGTCTTATTTTGTCCCTGTCTGTGTTAAATTCACCATGTCTCTGCTGTGGTTGGGTGGAGGAAGAATCCTCTCTCCCTCCGCCTCTACTGCAGTGTCCCAGGACTATGTGGCTGGCTATTGACTACTGCAGTATTATGTAACACTGCTGACTAACAGCTGTGTGTGTGTGTGTGTGTGTGTGTGTGTGTGTGTGTGTGTGTGTGTGTGTGTGTGTGTGTGTGTGTGTGTGTGTGTGTGTGTGTGTGTGTGTGTGTGTGTCTGGTGTGTGTGTGTGTCTGTGTGTCTGTGTGTGTGTGTGTGTGTGTGTGTGTGATTCATGCCGTTTTAAAGGCGAGCAGAGTGGATGCCGCATAAAACAAAATCTCCTTGTTACATTAAAAGCCAGCTCGGAATCAGTCAATCAGAGCTGAGGACGGCCCCTCTCTTCTCATTCACCCGTACACTGCTAACACACAATACATCATCTTACCTGGCACTGTGCAAATGACCTTGAAGGCACCTTGATGACACTACTGTTCTACGCGCTTAGAAGGGGGAACACACAGCTTTGTGTGTGTGTGTGTGTGTGTGTGTGTGTGTGTGTGTGTGTGTGTGTGTGTGTGTGTGTGTGTGTGTGTGTGTGTGTGTGTGTGTGTGTGTGTGTATATGTGTCTGTGGGTCTGTGTGTCTGTGTGTGTGTGATTCATACTGCGGGACTGCTGAGCTAGCTCTTGTCCTGGCTGTCTTCTATTCTGTATTACAGGGCAGTACTGACTCCCCTGTCCTGGCTGTCTTCTATTCTGTATTACAGGGCAGTACTGACTCCCCTGTCCTGGCTGTCTTCTATTCTGTATTACAGGGCAGTACTGACTCCCCTGTCCTGGCTGTCTTCTATTCTGTATTACAGGGCAGTACTGACTCCCCTGTCCTGGCTGTCTTCTATTCTGTATTACAGGGCAGTACTGACTCCCCAACCTGGCTGTCTTCTATTCTGTATTACAGGGCAGTACTGACTCCCCTGTCCTGGCTGTCTTCTATTCTGTATTACAGGGCAGTACTGACTCCCCTGTCCTGGCTGTCTTCTATTCTGTATTACAGGGCAGTACTGACTCCCCTGTCCTGGCTGTCTTCTATTCTGTATTACAGGGCAGTACTGACTCCCCTGTCCTGGCTGTCTTCTATTCTGTATTACAGGGCAGTACTGACTCCCCTGTCCTGGCTGTCTTCTATTCTGTATTACAGGGCAGTACTGACTCCCCTGTCCTGGCTGTCTTCTATTCTGTATTACAGGGCAGTACTGACTCCCCTGTCCTGGCTGTCTTCTATTCTGTATTACAGGGCAGTACTGACTCCCCTGTCCTGGCTGTCTTCTATTCTGTATTACAGGGCAGTACTGACTCCCCTGTCCTGGCTGTCTTCTATTCTGTATTACAGGGCAGTACTGACTCCCCTGTCCTGGCTGTCTTCTATTCTGTATTACAGGGCAGTACTGACTCCCCTGTCCTGGCTGTCTTCTATTCTGTATTACAGGGCAGTACTGACTCCCCAACCTGGCTGTCTTCTATTCTGTATTACAGGGCAGTACTGACTCCCCTGTCCTGGCTGTCTTCTATTCTGTATTACAGGGCAGTACTGACTCCCCTGTCCTGGCTGTCTTCTATTCTGTATTACAGGGCAGTACTGACTCCCCTGTCCTGGCTGTCTTCTATTCTGTATTACAGGGCAGTACTGACTCCCCTGTCCTGGCTGTCTTCTATTCTGTATTACAGGGCAGTACTGACTCCCCTGTCCTGGCTGTCTTCTATTCTGTATTACAGGGCAGTACTGACTCCCCTGTCCTGGCTGTCTTCTATTCTGTATTACAGGGCAGTACTGACTCCCCTGTCCTGGCTGTCTTCTATTCTGTATTACAGGGCAGTACTGACTCCCCTGTCCTGGCTGTCTTCTATTCTGTATTACAGGGCAGTACGGACTCCCCAACCTGGGTCCTGAGCATCTCCTTTTGCTGCTTAATGAATGCACCAATACAAACATGATGTCATTATAATCTTTCTCTCCTATGTGTAGGCTACACGCACACATTGACATACTTACCAAAACAAACACAACCCCCCTCTCACTCTCACTGACTCTCCTGCACTTTACTCCCTCCCTCACTCTCTCTCTCTCTCTCTCTCTTTCTTCTCACTCACTCACTCACTCACTCACTCACTCACTCACACACACAGACATGCACACACACCCTCAGCTCAGCACGGAAAACAAACAAACGCTGCAACGTAGCCTGCCGTGAGGGGGCTTTCTGTCTGTCCGTCTGTCTGTCCGTCTGTCTGTCCATCTGTCTGTCTCTAGGTCTCTTATTTGCGAGTCAGATCTACCCTGCTCTCTGCTTGGTCGGCGGAGCCTGGCAAAGCTCTTTATCACTGGGTGCACTTTAAACCGCCCTCAGTAATTAAATCACCCTTTTCGATGTCAACTGCAGGAAGGCAGGCAGGCCGCTGTGCCACCGGTGGCTCTATTGGCAGGAGCCTCCACCTGTCATAATATTTCACTGTTTCACTTCTTAAGTGCTTAACAAAATTACATTTTGTTGATGCAGTTTATTTAGATTCTTAAATGTATTTCAGTGTTGTTATTGTCTATTGTTGATAGTTATCTCTAGGCTACAGAATGAATTTCAGTTTCTCTCCTCTGGTTTGCTGAAGTTGTTTACAAGCTATAGTACTTTGTCAGTGGCTGCAGTACTGTGGCCCCGGCAGTACTGTGGCCCCGGCAGTACTGTGGCCCCGGCAGTACTGTGGATCCGGCAGTACTGTGGCCCCGGCAGTACTGTGGCCCCGGCAGTACTGTGGCCCCGGCAGTACTGTGGATCCGGCAGTACTGTGGCCCCGGCAGTACTGTGGCCCCGGCAGTACTGTGGCCCCGGCAGTACTGTGGATCCGGCAGTACTGTGGCCCCGGCAGTACTGTGGCCCCGGCAGTACTGTGGCCCCGGCAGTACTGTGGCCCCGGCAGTACTGTGGACCCGGCAGTACTGTGGACCCGGCAGTACTGTGGATCCGGCTGCTCTAATCACTGCTCCCTACATTCTTAGAAAAAAGGTGCTATCGAGAACCTGAAAGCCCTCTTTGGCTGTCCCCATAGGAGAACCCTTTTCGATTCCAGGTAGAACCATTTTGGTTCCATGTAAAACCCTGTACACAGAGGGTTCTACATGGAACCCAAAAGGGTTCTACCCTTTTTTTCTAAGAGTGTACCACACCACTGTAATAACTGGGAAACGAGTGCTCTGTTGCCACCATCCATCAAATGTTGTGTGTTTGTGTGTGAGTAGGAACCCATCTCTTCTGGGACGGATGGGTGTTTTATAAAATAGTCTCCTCACTGACACTCCCCCTCACACGGCTGGGAAGCAGCAAATGCTATTACTCACATCCCAACACCATATAGGCCAGTCTCCTCTCCTCCCCTCCTCCCTTCCACCACACTCACCTCTCAGGGGCTCTGCTACAAATGTGTCAATGCATTTAAATTGGCATCTCTCTCTTTTAGTCCCTCAATCTCTTTCTCTCTTTCGCTCTCTTTCTCTCTCTCTCTCTCTCTCTCTCTCTCTCTCTCTCTCTCTCTCTCTCTCTCTCTCTCTCGCTCTCTCTCTTTCTTTCTCTCGTTCTCTCTTTCTATCTCCTTCTCTCTCTTTCTCTCTCTCTGTGTCTAACATAAAGAACACCTTCCTAATATTGAGTTGCTACCCCCCCCATTTGCCCTCAGAACAGCCTAAATTTGTCAGGACTCTACAAGCTGTCAAAAGCATTCCACATTCCAAAGCATTCCAATGCTTCTGTTAGCAGTTGATGTTATTCTTTAATAACACAGACCCCAAAGCAAATCAGGGTTTATTCAAATAGGACAAATCATGCTTGGAAGTAGATGGTCATTCTCCCCTGTCCTCAGTGAAGCTCTCCTGAGACTCTCCCCTGAACAAAGGGACAGGATGTAGTTTTATAACCCAGCCCTAGCCTGTGGTTGACCAATTAGAAGTCCTTGCAATAAAACTGGGCCAATGGCCAGATAACAAGTATCCTATTTCAGGCTCAATATATAGACAAATTCCTCCCATGTCTCTGCATTAATCACCTATTAAAGAAAAAAAACACTATTTCCATTGATCGTTAGTACTTTATTGACTTTTAGTCCTCTGTCTCTCTCTTTATCTTGGAAATATTCGTACACTTCTCATAGTTGTGTCAAGTTGGCTGGATGTCCTTTGGGTGGTGGATCATTCTTAATACTTGCGGAAAACTGTTGTGTGTGAAAAACCCAGCAGCATTTGCAGTTCGTGACACAAACCGGTGTGCCTGGCACCGACTACCATACCCTGTTCAAATGCATTTAAATCTTTTGTCTTTCTCATTCACCCTCTGAATGGCACATATGCACAATCCATGTCTCAATTGTATTAAAAGGCTTCAAAATCCTTATTTAAACTGTTTCCTCCCCTTCATCTACACTGATTGAAGTGGATTTAACAAGTGACATCAATAAGGGATCATAGCTTTCACCTGGATTCATCTGGTCAGTCTATGTCATGGAAAGTGCATGTGTTCTTAATGTTTTGTACACTCAGTTTATATCTTCACTCTCACTCAGCTTCTCTCTCTCTCAGTCTCTCTCTCTCAGCTTCTATATCTTCACTCTGTGTTTCGGTTTGTTGCGCATCACGGAATTATTCATTGACTGAGACCCACTGCTTGCATATTAGCTCTTCCTGTTGTTGGAAACACAGTGAAGGTTAAGAACAGCATGTGAAATGATCCTGTAAATAATTCATACAGGACATCCCTCTGCTAGCCAAGGGTTCTTCAGCTGTCCCCCATAGGAGAACCCTATTTGGTTCCAGGTGGAACTCTTTTGGGTTCCATGTAGAACCTTCTGTGAAAAGGGTTCTACATGGAACCCAAAAGGGTTCTACCTGGAACCAAAAAGGGTTCTCCAAAGGATTATCTTATGGGGACAGCAGAATAACCCTTTTAGGTTCTAGAAAGCACCTTTTTTTCGAAGAGTGTAGATGGACCCCTCTTTGTCCCTGTTGCCAAGGATTTTAAACTGCCAGGCATCTCAGCTATACATTGCTTGTTGTCAAGGTGTTTTTCTTGAAGAGGGCTTTGTTAGCAGTTGTTAATGGGTGTTTCCCATGCAGCAACCTATTCCCTATATAGCCCTATCGGCTCTGGTCAAAAGTATTGCACTATATAGGGAATAGGATGCCATTTGGGACATGGCCAATGATTTGTACTGTAACCCTGGTCTGTTGAGGTCCTCCTATGTTTCCTCCTCTCTCTGTCTCTCTCCCTCCCTTTGTTAAGGCCAGGCAGGCTGTTATGCACCTGACCAAGTCTAGCTGGCAGCAGCGCAGCCCCAGAAACCACCTGTTTCCTGCCAGTCCTCTATCATCCAGCCTGTGGCTACTTCACTTCAACCCCAAGCCCTCCTACCTCTCTCCCTCTCTCCTACAGTCCCTGACTTGCTTTCACTTTTCACACCAACCACTCAGGACCCCAACATGATTTATTGCCAGTTTCATTTTCTCATGAAAGCCCTCTAATAAAAATGGTTGCATGGGAAGGGTGAGGTATCGGATGAAATTGTTTTATATCTAAATGGCAGCAGCAAAGGAGGAATGGACCGGTCGAAAGCTCAATCATGGGAGCGTAAATTAGTGAACAGGTGGTTAAATTGCCCTGCGTGAGTCATTGTGTGTGTGTGTGTGTGTGTGTGTGTGTGTGTGTGTGTGTGTGTGTGTGTGTGTGTGTGTGTGTGTGTGTGTGTGTGTGTGTGTGCGTGTGCGTGCGTGCGTGCGTGCGTGCGTGCGTGCGTGCGTGCGTGCGTGCGTGCGTGCGTGCGTGCGTGCGTGCGTGCGTGCGTGCGTGCGTGACACTTGTTTTGATCTGAGCAGCTATTGTAGCCCAAGGCCTACTATATAAGGTGTTGTGACACATGAGACGGGACAGACTTCCAGCCATTAGCCATCGATAAATCACCTCTAAGTGTCTCAGCCAAGTCAATGTAAATGTCATTGTTATTGACTGTGGCCTAATGGTCATTGGGTTGGGAAGGGTAAACTGACCTGACACCTTGCTTACCCAAGGAATTCCGCAACATGCACTGATAGCATTTGTGTCTAATGATTCCATTGTGGAGCTAAATGAGCTGGCACCAAGACTGACTAAACACACTGTAAGGCCTGGACCAGAGCCATATGAATGAGCCATCTGTGCTCGTACAGTTCAGTTCCACACATGGGACGCCATTGTGTGTCAAATGGGAATGATGTGTCTAGATTAACGTCTTTGATGGAGAAGATTGTGAGTTGCCCCCTTCTCACGTCCCTATTACCCACTGTGGGTTGTTTTCATTTTCCCCCTCAGTCACTCTCTTTATGTTTCTCTCTCTCTCTCTCTCTCTCTCTCTCTCTGTCTCTCTCTCTCTCTCTCTCTCTCTCTCTCTCTCTCTCTGTCTCTCTCTCTCCCTCCCTCTCTCTCCCTCTCTGTCTCTCTTGCTCTCTGCCTCTCTCCCTCTCTCTGTCTCTCTCTCTGTATCTCTCTCTCCCTCTTTCTCTCCGTCTCTCTCGCTCTCTGTCTCTTGCTATCTGCCTCTGTCTCTCTCTCTCTGTATCTCTCTCTCCCTGTCTCTCTCTCTGTCTCTCTCTTTCTGTCCCTCTCACTGTCTCTCTCTATCCCTCACCCCCCTCTCTCTGTCGAGTTTTGTGACTCTGCTCTTTCCTACATGGTCTAAATCTGTCTGTCCTAAGTCTCGCTGGGCCACAGTAAATATATCCTGAAGTAGCGCGAGTCACATTGCTCTCAGTATTGTTCCACATTTTTGACCCGGTGGAGAGAAAAATCCTGGTCTTTATTTACTATAATCGGACATCCTGTTTACCCCGACCGCTTTCCCAAAGAAACAAACTGCTTACCGACAGATTAAAATCTGTTTGTGACATTTTATGTGTTTGTATCCGACGCCGACAGCAGGTCGTGACCAAAACAAGTGAACAATTTATAAAAACACAGTTTTGGGGCCCTGTGAGTAACCTCAATTAAAACTTTGAGGAGGAAGTCATGTCTCATTGATTGGTCATTGAGGGGTCATACGGACATGTCTACAGGAAGTCTGTCTACAGGCAACAGGAAGTAGTGATGTTTGGGGCATAGTGGAGCTCTAGGTTCCCAAGCCACCTGGGTCATGGTCATCATCAACAACCATCAGGTTCATTTGAACCAGAATGTGAACAGGGCTTCACTTACTGTGAGATCCTGTATAGTCTACACTCTGATAAGACCATAACCCACTAGTCTACACTCTGATAAGACCATAACCCACTAGTCTACACTCTGATAAGACCATAACCCACTAGTCTACACTCTGATAAGACCATAACCCACTAGTCTACACTCTGATAAGACCATAACCCACTAGTCTACACTCTGATAAGACCATAACCCACTAGTCTACACTCTGATAAGACCAGAACCCACTAGTCTACACTCTGATAAGACCATAAGCCACTAGTCTACACTCTGATAAGACCATAACCCACTAGTGTACACTCTGATAAGACCATAACCCACTAGTCTACACTCTGATAAGACCGTAACCCACTAGTCTACACTCTGATAAGACCGTAACCCACTAGTCTACACTCTGATAAGACCATAACCCACTAGTCTACACTCTGATAAGACCATAACCCACTAGTCTACACTCTGATAAGACCGTAACCCACTAGTCTACACTCTGATAAGACCGTAACCCACTAGTCTACACTCTGATAACACCAGAACCCACTAGTCTACACTCTGATAAGACCATAACCCACTAGTCTACACTCTGATAAGACCATAACCCACTAGTCTACACTCTGATAAGACCATAACCCACTAGTCTACACTCTGATAAGACCATAACCCACTAGTCTACACTCTGATAAGACCGTAACCCACTAGTCTACACTCTGATAAGACCATAACCCACTAGTCTACACTCTGATAAGACCGTAACCCACTAGTCTACACTCTGATAAGACCATAACCCACTAGTCTACACTCTGATAAGACCATAACCCACTAGTCTACACTCTGATAAGACCGTAACCCACTAGTCTACACTCTGATAAGACCATAACCCACTAGTCTACACTCTGATAAGACCGTAACCCACTAGTCTACACTCTGATAAGACCATAACCCACTAGTCTACACTCTGATAAGACCGTAACCCACTAGTCTACACTCTGATAAGACCATAACCCACTAGTCTACACTCTGATAAGACCATAACCCACTAGTCTACACTCTGATAAGACCGTAACCCACTAGTCTACACTCTGATAAGACCATAACCCACTAGTCTACACTCTGATAAGACCGTAACCCACTAGTCTACACTCTGATAAGACCGTAACCCACTAGTCTACACTCTGATAAGACCATAACCCACTAGTCTACACTCTGATAAGACCATAACCCACTAGTCTACACTCTGATAAGACCATAACCCACTAGTCTACACTCTGATAAGACCATAACCCACTAGTCTACACTCTGATAAGACCATAACCCACTAGTCTACACTCTGATAAGACCATAACCCACTAGTCTACACTCTGATAAGACCGTAACCCACTAGTCTACACTCTGATAAGACCGTAACCCACTAGTCTACACTCTGATAAGACCATAACCCACTAGTCTACACTCTGATAAGACCATAACCCACTAGTCTACACTCTGATAAGACCATAACCCACTAGTCTACACTCTGATAAGACCATAACCCACTAGTCTACACTCTGATAAGACCGTAACCCACTAGTCTACACTCTGATAAGACCGTAACCCACTAGTCTACACTCTGATAAGACCATAACCCACTAGTCTACACTCTGATAAGACCGTAACCCACTAGTCTACACTCTGATAAGACCGTAACCCACTATAGTGGAAACAACATTGATTCGACCAGTGTGTTCCCAGTGGGAAAGTTAGAACATTTTCTGAGCAGGTATAACATTTACATTACATTTAAGTCATTTAGCAGACGCTCTTATCCAGAGCGACTTACAAATTGGTGCATTCACCTTATGATATCCAGTGGAACAACCACTTTACAATAGTGCATCTAAATCTTTTAAGGGGGGGGGGGGGGGGTAGAAGGATTACTTTATCCTATCCTAGGTATTCCTTAAATAAGAGTAGCCTACTCTTTTTATTTCTTTTTGTAGGCTGATTCCAGAGTTCTTAGAATGAAATGTGAGATTTGTTCTCACTAGTAAAGTTTTATATTATAAATGATCACTTTGCTTCATTGAAAATGATCAACAAAATGATCTCTGTGTTAACCAGTTCTTTTTTGACGTGTCACTCAGTTCACTCCATGGAGTGACTGTTTTATAAATGCACCCTGCAATCTCTAACCCACATAGCAAAGCAGGGCAGGTGAATAGAAAAGTACTGCCAAGCCGTGGACCTGTGGCATCTGTGTGAGGCAGGTCAGGCCTGTACCCCGGTGACCTTAAGGACTGTACGAGCCTGTTCCTGCGGTTTTGGGACAGGGGTGCCAGAAGCTTAGCCTGACGAGAGAGAACATAAGCACTTTGCAGAACTGACATTGTTGCAGGTCTGGTTCATGTTAATACTGCACATTCAGATCCGCGGTGTGAGTCTGGAATTTTTCTCTCTCTTTCTGTCGCTCTTTCTCTCTTTTTTTGTTTCTCTTTCTTTCTTTCTGTCGTTCTTTCTGAGCAGCCTTTCTGCACTCAGTCAGTGTTATAGGTACACCTGCTAGGCTGCAGCAGCATACCACCCTGCATCCTGCTGTTGGCTTGCTTCTGAAGCTAAGCAGGGTTGGTCCTGGATGGGAGATCAGATGCTGCTGGAAGTGGTGTTGGAGGGCCAGTAGGAACCTCTGGTCTAATGAGAGCCCAATACCCCATGGCAGTTTAGGGGACATTCCCCTGAGTTTAGGTGCTGCCTTTCAGATGGGATGTTAAACAGGTGTCCTGACTCTCTGTGGTCACTAAAGATCCCATGGCACTTATCTTAAGAGTAGGGGTGTTCACCCCAGTGCCCTGACTAAATTCCCAATCTGGCCACCTAATTATCCCCAGCTTCCAATTGGCTCATTCATCCCCCTCCTCTCCCCTGTAACTATTCCCCAGGTTGTTGCTGTAAAGGGAATATGTTCTCAGTCAACTTACCTGGTAAAATAAGGGTTAAGTAAATACATTGGCATCATTATTTATTCTCACTGTTTCTCTCTTGTCAATCCACCTGTCATTAGAAGGAACTGAACTTGTTACAGGCTACTGTTGAGCCATAAATCAGACATGTAAAACACAATTTCTGTGGAGAAGGCATGATGAGGGGGTGTGGCCTTGTCTGACATGATGAGGGGGTGTGGCCTCATCTGACATGATGAGGGGGTGTGGCCTCGTTTAACATGATGAGGGGGTGTGGCCTCGTCTAAAATGATGAGGTGGTGTGGCCTCGTCTGACATGATGAGGGGGTGTGGCCTCGTCTGACATGATGAGGGGGTGTGGCCTCATCTAACATGATGAGGGGGTGTGGCCTCGTCTGACATGATGAGGGGGTGTGGCCTCGTCTGACATGATGAGGGGGTGTGGCCTCGTCTAACATGATGAGGGGGTATGGCCTCGTCTGACATGATGAGGGGGTGTGGCCTCATCTAACATGATGAGGGGGTGTGGCCTCGTCTGACATGATGAGGGGGTGTGGCCTCATCTAACATGATGAGGGGGTGTGGCCTTGTCTAACATGATGAGGGGGTGTGGCCTCGTCTAACATGATGAGGGGGTGTGGCCTTGTACTGTCCTCCTTAAGGTGTATGCAACCATAATGTGACAGCCAGCCAAACCCCAGTCAAGAACTTAACCAGAGTCAGGGATAGGCTTTCCATAAACCTCCAGTTTTATAGTTGAAACGGTGTAAAACTGTAGCAATACTGAACATTTTTATCATTGGAGCATCTCAGACTAAAAGGCATTATTAATGCACAACAGAGTCTAACCGACGTTTCATAGTCACATAGTGAACAATACAATACTTGACCAACACTGTACATAAAAAACATATCCTGCTTGAATATTGTTCTAAATAGGATTAGTATCTATATAACATGTAAGCTAACTTAATTAAGTGTGAAGCGAAATCACATGTAGAGAGAAGTTAGCTCCAAAACAGCACTTAACCTCTTGGGGCTAGGTGGGACGCTAGCGTGCCACCTGTGGTGCACTCCATCAACAGCAGGTGCATTTCAAGAGCGGCAAATTTGAATCCAAATAAATGTCCAAATTCAAATTTTTCAAAAATACAACTATGTTACACCATTTGAAAGATAAACATCTCCTTAATCTAACCACGTTTTACGATTTCAAAAAGGTTTTACGGCGAAAGCATAAATTTAGAGTATGTTAGGACAGTACATTTACAAGAGTTGTGTGTAATGTTTTGTCAAGTCAAAGACAGGGTCACCAAAACCATAAAACCAGCTAAAATGATACACTAACCTTTTACAATCTCCATCAGATGACACTCCTAGGACATTATGTTAGACAATGCATGCATTTTTAGTTCTATCAAGTTCATATTTATATACAAAAACAGCGTTTTACTATGGCATTGATGTTGAGGAAATCGTTTCCCTCCAATAACCGGCAGTCAAGTCAGCGTCACAAATTAAATAATTAAAATTAGAAAACATTGGTAAAATATTATATTGTCATTTAAAGAATTATAGATTTACATCTTTTGAACGCAATCAACTTGCCAGATTTAAAAATAACCTTACTGGGAAATCACACTTTGCAATAATCTGAGCACTGTGCCCAGAAAAATACGCGTTGCGATACAGACTAGACGTCATGTTGGGGAGATCTAAAATCGAAAATACTATGTAAATAATCCATTACCTTTGATTCTCTTCATCAGATGTCACTTCCAGGTATCACAGGTCCATAACGAATGTAGTTTTGTTCAAAAAAGCTCATCATTTATGTCCAAAAATCTCCGTCTCGTTAGCACATGATGTAAGCCAGCCGGACTTCTCGTCATGAACGAGGGGAAAAAATATATTTCCGTTCGTTCAAACATGTCAAACGTTGTATAGCATAAATCATTAGGGCCTTTTTTAACCAGAACATGAATAATATTCAAGGTGGACGAATGCATAGCCTTTTATAACGTATTGGAACGAGGGTACCCAACATGAAGTAGCGCGCCAGGTGTCTAATGGGACATCACCGTTCCATGGCTCTTGTTCGGTCAGATCTCCCTCCAGAAGACTCAAAACACTTTGTAAAGGCTGGTGACATCTAGTGGAAGCAATAGGAAGTGCCAAAATATTCCTAAACCCCTGTGTTTTTCAATGGGATAGGTTTAAAATCAATACAACACATCAGGTATCCACTTCCTGTCAGAAAATGTCTCAGGGTTTTGCCTGCCAAATGAGTTCTGTTATACTCACAGACACCATTCAAACAGTTTTGGAAACTTTAGAGTGTTTTCTATCCATATATAATAAGTATATGCATATTCTAGTTACTGGGTAGGATTAGTAACCAGATTAAATCGGGTACATTTTTTTTATCCAGACGTGCAAATGCTGCCCCCTAGACCCAACAGGTTAACAGGTAGGCTAGGCTAACGAGGGAATACATGTAATCGATTTACTTAAAAACTCAGAATTAAAACATGACCTGCAGAAAATACTTACAATACTAAAAGATGAACATCTTAGAAATGATTTGTATTTACAGGCAATTCTTAACGAAGGCTTAACAAGAAGGATGGCAGAAGATAAACCGCTGTATTACGTCACTCTTTTCCAACAATGAGGCTGAACTGCATCATTTCCTATTTTTCCTGTTTTACCACCAACAAAGAAGTAGCACAGCGGAGTACAGGCTAGCTGCGGCTACACAAAACAGCCACTGGATGGCACCAAATCAAAAGGCACTTGGCCAAAAGAATAGAAGGCAGAATAGGCCTCATCTAACGTATTGCACTTGAATGGATCTTAAACACAGAACGGACAGCTGATATGATTCATTGTGACAAAATGTTTCCAAATATCAGTTTGTTGGATAAGACGATGGATGAATGGCAATCACCCACAAGTGTCCTAAGATGGTGTTGTCACTTGCATATTACTAGCATGTAGGCTGCCCCATTTATGTACACCAGGACTCCATTCTGTGCCTGTGTAGTTCGCCAGTGAATTGGCACACTTCACCGAATCTGCCTTGTCATTCAGCAAGTACCACTACGTGAAAGGGCTACTTTGGCCAAGATGACAGAAACATGCAGATAGCCATAATAGCCCAGAGAAGATAATCAGCTTTTTGTGCGCATGGAATAATTTGAGGATCTTTTATTTCCACTAATGAAACATGGGACCAACGCTTTACGTGTTGCGTTTATATTTGATGATAAACCCTAACCCTAACCCCCTTCTCGTTTCCTTCCTGTCGATCTCCAGGTCTTCCAGAACAGTATTACAGCCTGACCTGGTTCCTGAGCCCCATCCTGGGCCTGATCTTCACACCTCTGATTGGCTCAGCCAGCGATCGCTGCACCCTGAAATGGGGCCGGCGACGTCCTTTCATCCTGGCCCTGTGTGTGGGCGTGCTGTTCGGAGTGGCACTCTTCCTCAACGGGTCACTCATAGGTAATAAATAATATATTATAAACTGGGTGGTTCGAGCCCTGAATGCTGATTGGCTGACAGCCATGGTATATCAGACCGTATACCCAGTGGTGTAAAGTACTTAAGTAAAAATACTTTAAAGTACTACTTAAGTAGTTTTTTGGGGTATCTGTACTTTACTTTATTATTTATATTTTTGAAAACTTTTGCTTTTACTCCACTACAATCCTAAAGAAAATAATGTACTTTCTACACACAAAAGTACTCTGTACATTTTGAATGCTTAGCAGGACAGGAAAACGGTCTGATTCACGCACTTAAAAAGAAAACTCCTGGTCATCCCTACTGCATCTGATCTGGCGGACTCACTAAACACTAAACAGGCTTAACACAAACGCTTTGTTTGTAAATGATGTCTGAGTGTTTGAGTGTGCCCCTGGCTATCCGTAAATTTAAAAAACAAGAAAATCATGCCGTTTGGTTTGCATAATATGAGGAATTTTAAATGATCTATACTTTTACTTTTGATACTTAAGTATATTTAAAACCAAATACTTTTAGACTTTTACTCAAGTAGGATTTTACTGGGTGACTTTCACTTTTACTTGAATCATTTTCTGTTAAGGTATCTTTACTTATACTCAAGTATGAAAATTGGGTACTTTTTCCACCACTGCGTATACAATGGGTGTGATAAAACATGTATTTTTTCCAAAGCAACTACAGTAATGTATGCATTCATTTAAAATATGGGTGGTCCCAGGAATCAAACCCACCATCCTGGTGTTACAAGCACCAACTGAGCTACAGAGGACCAGCGTTGGAACTGGGGGTTAGGGTTAAGAACAATAAAAAATTCCATTGCGAAATGCTTTTCAGCCTATTAATTCATGGAAATACCAGTCGTTGTAAATGCATTTGACTGGTCATGATTATCGGTCTATAGGTTAATTTGCAAAATTTAGTGTAATTAAATTGGTGCGTTTGTACAGTATATTTGTTATGTATCTTACTTATCACACGCATACAGCATACAGATAAAGAGCATTTGGGCGGGAAATCTGTCAGACAGAGCGAGAGCTGCTGCTACAGCATCTCAAACAGCAAATGTATAGGCAACAGATGCAAGGCTTCATCAGCGCATCACACACCACTTTGCAATGAGCTGGAGGCAGGATGCATTTTAAAAATATATACTTAATTGTTTGAAACCTGAACGTTTTACTAAATATTATGAGGCATGTCTTACCTTGCTTCAAAGTAGCCTAGCCAAAATCAGAGCATATCAGTAGTGGCAATTATTTGATATCAGCTTTCTTTCATTGTCCAGTAGCCAAAGGAACAAGTGTAGTCATATTAGCAACCCATGCTAGTTGTTGCATATTAGGGGAAAGGGAAAGGGGGATACCTAGTCAGTTGTACAACTGAATGACTTCAATTCAAATGTGTCTTCCTCATTTAGATCTCCCCTCTTTCTACATTTCTAACAGATATTTTCATCTCTGTCACGTGAAACCGCTCGCATATGGGATGCGCTTTTGACAATAGTGTTTTGCCGCTAATTTCATAATGAACATTCACACGTAGCTTCCTGACTTGTGTGCGTTGCTGTGCTTATAATGTAAAGAAATAATAGTTTATCAACATTTTAAAGTTAAACATTCTGATCTGTTACATCAGACTCATTACTTTTAACGTTTTTTTTTTATGTAACCTAGGCCTACTGGTTGTATGAATTTGGGATCTATTTTGTGTGTGTGTGCCCTGTGTGTGTGTGTCCTGTGTGTGTGTCCTGTGTGAGTGTGTGTCCTGTGTGTGTGCCCTGTGTGTGTGTGTGTGTGTCCTGTGTGTGTGTGTGTGTGTGTGTGTGTGTGTGTGTGTGTGTGTGTGTGTGTGTGTGTGTGTGTGTGTGTGTGTGTGTGTGTGTGTGTGTGTGTGTGTGTGTGTGTGTGTGTGTGTGTGTGTGTGTGTGTGTGTGTGTGTGTGGGTGTGTGTGGCTCAGTTGCTAGAGCAAGGCACTTGCAATGCCAGGTTTGTGGGTTTGATTCCCACGGGGGACCAGTACAGGGAAAATGTATGCACTCCCTACTATAAGTCTCTCTGGATAAGAGAGTGTCTGCTAAATGACTGAAATGTAAATCAGAGAGAGAGACATGATTGAGTTCACAGAATAGACTAATTATGTTCTCTGTTGTTATCAGTGAGAGCAGCCAGTCTGTCCGGCAGGCTTTCTGCCTCACCTAATAAGCCCTCTTCTGGAATGTGATATGAAGCAAATTGAATTGAAAAGTAGCTCTGGCTGT
This sequence comes from Salmo salar, assembly GCF_965601325.2. Lineage (NCBI taxonomy): Eukaryota > Metazoa > Chordata > Actinopteri > Salmoniformes > Salmonidae > Salmo > Salmo salar. The sequence continues at coordinate 36,390,695 of NC_138317.1, forward strand.
GTCTCTCTGTGGTTCTCCTGAGTTTAGGAAGGTCAGGAAAAAGCCTGGTTCTATAACTTCAACTTTGTTCTTATGCAACGTGTCGCACACCAAAAGTTTCACATCCTACATTAGCCAGCCATCGGTTATGGTAAATTCATTATCAGTGGAAGTCACCCTAAGTGCCTCACTTTGTGCAGGCGGAAGAGAGAAGGGATCCATTTCGCTCCGTGCTTTCAAGGTTCAGCAGAGGAGAAGATCGATAGATAACCCATGGAGTTGTTTTGCTGCCGGCTTCAGGACAGTCCACCAAGTAGAACTGAAGAGTCTGGTAGTAGTGGAAGGGAGAGGAAAAGTGGCTTTACTTTCTCTGCTTGCTGGTGATGTGGCTCCATGGGTCACTGAACAAACTGAAAAGTTTGACAGGTCCTGGATTTCAATTGGATTGGATTTGATTTAGTTGGCCCGCGTTGCTTTGAAGAGTGTTGGAGAGAGGTGTATGTACGTGTGTGCACGTTTCTGTGAATGTGTGTGTTGGCTCAGTGCCCTCGTCGTAACCCTCCCAGAGCAGCTATTTTTTTGCGGCGTCACCCCTAGCTCAGCTCCCAGTGCTGTGGGTCACAGTAACTTGCTGAGAACAAGAAGCAGCAAGACTACAGACTCCTGTGTCCGCTGACCTGCTGGGCCAGGCGGTGTGTGTGTGAACCGTCATTCTCCGTAACATGGGAAAGGACTGGGAACCAGTTCACAGGGAAACGTTTCCTGTTGTGCCCTCCTTCTTACCTTTCAATGCCTATCTGGAGCTACTTCCTGTCTCCAGCGCTAGCTCACTGCGCGTCACCCCGTCAGCCATTCCATTGTCAGGAAGAAAGGCTTTGCTTACTACGTACACACAGACTGACTACACACTGACTGACTACACACAGACTGACTACACACAGACTGACTACACACAGACTGACTACACACTGACTGACTACACACTGACTAACTACACACAGACTGACTACACACTAACTACACACAGACTGACTACACACAGACTGACTACACACAATCTGACTACACACTAACGTCACACAGACTGACGACACACTAACTACACACAGACTGACTACACACTGACTGACTACACACTGACTGACTACACACAGACTGACTACACACTGACTAACTACACACAGACTGACTACACACAGACTGACTACACACAGTCTGACTACACAGTAACTACACACAGACTGACTACACACAGACTGACTACACACAGACTCAGTACAGACTTCTTTCTTTCTTCAACTTGTACACCTCTCTTCCTCTTCTGTGGTCATTGTTGATTAGCTAAATATTTTCAGAATAGCTTTTCCCTTTAATGAGAGGTTCTGAAAAATGACTTGTTTGTTGTTGTGTGCGGGGAGTTCCTCTGGGCTCAATGTTATGATGGAAATTCACTACTAAGAGTTTACATTCCCAGTGAAATTGACACTAATGACGCTTACGATAAGGCTTTGGCTTTGTTTTGTTTTACGGCAATGAAACACAAGCTTTCATGGCTGGTTTGTATTATAAATTATATTTTGATGAATAAGATGCTTGTTTTGATAACTCTGCATTGGTGTGACCAGAACAGGAGTGTTCCGATGAGGTAACATATAGATGAGGTAACATATAGATGAGGTAACATATAGATGAGGTAACATATAGATGAGGTAACATATAGATGAGGTACCATATAGATGAGGTACCATATAGATGAGGTAACATCTAGATGAGGTAACATCTAGATGAGGTACCATATAGATGAGGTACCATCTAGATGAGGTAACATCTAGATGAGGTAACATATAGATGAGGTAACATAAAGATGAGGTAACATGTAGATGTTCTCTGTAGCCATAAGGGTACATATGATCCAGTCAACCTTGACGTGTTTCCTGGTCTTTGAGGTGATATATGTCATAAATGTCAGTGTGTGCCATGAACCAAGGTCCTTTGGGGTAATACTAAACCTCTGGGTAAGACAAGGTCACAGCTTGGACCAGACACAAGGGCAACGAGAGTAGTCACACACCACGTAAGGCATTATGGGAAATGGGCTATGAATGACCTAGGGTATATAGTGGTGTGTCAGGGTTTCTGTTAGCCAGCAATAGCCGGATTTGGGCCTAAAAATAAATAAATAGAACAGCCGATAAATAAAATTGACACCAGCCGGGAGAAGAAGAAAAAAATCTGATTGCGAAATAATGCTTTTTAGCCTCTTAATTGGTGGAAATACATTTGACTGGTCTTGCTTATCGGTCTATAGGTTAATTTGCATAATTGAATGGAATTAAATTGGCGTGTGTGTGTACAGTACATTTGTTATGTATCTTATTTATCACGTGTTCGGCATACAGATACAGAGCCTTTGAGCAGAAAAATCTGTCAGACAGTTGAGAGCTGCTGCAGCATCTCAAACAGTAAATACATATGCAACGGAAGGCAGGCTTCCTCAGCACGTTACATACCTTTCTACATTTCTAAGGGTTATTTTCATCTGTCACATGAAACCTCTTGCATATGGGGTGTTTTCCGCTAATAGCATAATGAACATTCACACGTAGCTTCCTGACTTGTGTGCGTTGCTGTGCTTATAATGTAAAGAAATAATAGTTTATCAACATTTTAAAGTTAAACATTCTGATCTGTTACATCAGACTTATTGCTTTTTATCGTTTTTTTTAAAATGTAGCCTAGGCCTACTGGTTGTATGAATTTGGGATCTATTTTGTGTGTGTGTGTGTGCCCTGTGTGTATGTGTCCTGTGTGTGTGTGTGTCCTGTGTGTGTGCCCTGTGTGTGTGTGTCCTGTGTGTGTGTGTGTGTGTGTGTGTGTGTGTGTGTGTGTGTGTGTGTGTGTGTGTGTGTGTGTGTGTGTGTGTGTGTGTGTGTGTGTGTGTGTGTGTGTGTGTGTGTGTGTGTGTGTGTGTGTAAAAAGGCGTAACCCACTAATCGGGTATTGATTCACATGTGCAAATCTCTCTCAATCGCTCTCTCCATCTCTCTCTCTCCCCACCTCTCCCTCTCTCTCCCTCTCTCCATATCTCTCTCTCTCTCCATATCTCTCTCTCTATCCATATCTCTCTCTCCATATCTCTCTCATCTCTCTCTCATCGCTCTCTCTCGCCATATCTTTCTCTCTCCATCTCGCTCTCATCTCTCCATCTCTATCTCTCTCTCTCCATCTCTCTCTCATCTCTCCATCTCTTTCTCTTTTTATCTCTCTCTCCATCTCTCATCTCTCTCTCCATCTCTCTCTCATCTCTCTCATCTCTCCCTCTCTCTCTCCCTCTTTTCATCTCTCTCTCCCTCTCTCTCTCCCTCTCTTTTCATCTCTCTCTCCCCATCTCTCTCTCTCTCTATTGATCCAGCAGTGTGCTCCTAGTTGGAGGGCTGAAAGGAACTAAGATGGATATTGCTGGAATGGTCTCTGTGTCCAACTTTCTCTCTGTCTGTGAATTAGGCCTATGGTTTTCTGAACCTGTTATATCGGCTAGGATACTAACTCAGTCTCTGGTTGTGTTCAAGGTCTTGCCGTCGGCGACGTGCCAAATAACCAGCCCATAGGGATCGTTCTGACGGTGCTCGGAGTGGTGGTGCTGGACTTCAGTGCAGACGCCACGGAGGGTCCCATAAGGGCCTACCTACTAGACGTGGCGGACACCGAAGAACAAGACATGGCCCTCAACATCCATGCCTTCTCCTCTGGTATGACACACGTCTTAGTAGCAGGATATTTCCATGCACATACCTGTGTCTGTAATGTCTGTGAAAGTTTTGATAGATTGAGTATTCTCAAAGAGGAAATGATGTGTGTGTCTGCGCCAGGTTGTGGGGGAGCGGTGGGCTACGCGCTGGGCGGTCTGGACTGGACCCACACCTTCCTGGGCTCAATCTTCAAGTCCCAGGAGCAGATCCTCTTCTTCTTCGCCGCCATCTTGTTCACCATCTCGGTGGCTCTGCATCTGTTCAGCATCGAGGAGCAGCGGTACAGCCCCCAGCAGGACCGGCTGGACGAGGAAGCTGACGCTGCCTCCTCCACTGCCAACAAGGTCAACGACACCCTGGGGAAGCTCCACGGCCACAACACCCCCCACATGGAGCTCATTGGAGAAGACGACATCTACGACCCTTGTGACCGTTACGAGTTCTACGGAGAGGGGGGCGAGGACGGGCGCTCGTTGCGCGACATTAACATGGACTTCCTGGATGTGGAGATGGTGAGGTCCAAGTCTGACTCTGTGCTGCAAATGACCGATGCATCACTAGATCACCTGGACCATGATGCTTTGTTCCTGCGCCACATCGAACCCTCCATCTTCGCCGACCACCTATCATCCTACCACGGCTCTCCACCACGCCGCAGCAGCAGCACAGGCAGCCAGGACCTCCTCAAAACCTCCAAAAAGATCTGCCGGCTGTCACAGTTTCTGCAGGAGCAGGACCGCGACGGGGAGGAGGAGCTGCTCAACAACCAGGTCAACGAGCAGAAGACGCCCAACGGCCGGGCGCACGCCAACGGCTTGGGCCAGGGCGCCAACGGGCACGCCCGCTCGGTCATGAAGAACTCGGCCAGCACCAACGCCTCCACGCGGCACCGCCGCCACATCTTCTACCGCAAGCCGTCCTGCACCTTCTCCTACTACGGCCGCGTGGGTTCCCACCGCTACCGCTACCGGAGAGCCAACGCCGCGCTGCTCATCAAGTCCTCGCGCAGCTTAAACGACATCTACGAGGTGCAGCGGAGACAGAAGAGGAGACAGCAGAACCCCAGAGCGCGCCACCAGTCGGGCAACACCAACTCCAGCGGGGATACAGAGAGTGAGGAGGGGGAGACGGAGACCACGGTCAGGCTGCTGTGGCTGTCCATGCTGAAGATGCCTCCAGAGCTGATGAGGCTGTGTGTCTGTCATCTCCTCACCTGGTTTTCCATCATAGCTGAGGCCGTCTTCTACACTGACTTCATGGGCCAGGTCATTTACCACGGAGACCCCACGGTAAGGCTGCTGGGACTCCAAGGTCATTGTGTCACGTTATTATAAAGACAATTGTATTTATTTTGGGCAAAGCATTCTTTTTGGGCATAAATGTACATTTGTATTTTTTCCTTGTCTTCTGCAAATAAAAAACTATTGATCACACAAAAAACTCACTCCACACCAGATTTTCTTGCCGACCTATGATTTGAACCTGCTGAACTCTGGTTGCTGGCCCGCTTCTCTAACCTCTGGGCTACCAGCCTCACATTCTCTCTCAGTAACTAAGCTGAGTTGTTTTATCTCCTCTCTCCAGGCTCCTGCTAACTCCACGGATCTGCAGAACTACCACAAAGGAGTTCAGATGGGCTGCTGGGGGCTGGTCATCTACGCCCTGACAGCTGCCTCCTGCTCAGGTCGCTGACCAGTCACTGAGTTGAATGATGGATGAAAGGAAGGATGGATGGATGGACGTACGGACGAATGAGCGAACGAGTGAAAAACAAATAAATGAAGTGACCAATGAATGAATGAGCGCACATGCCCATACACAGGCATGTGCAGGCCGTGTGCTTTGAGGCAGCCATAAAAACGGTACTGAACAATGTGCACACAGTCTTCACCCAATGTGCTATCTGTGGCTCTGTTCACATGCTGGAGGGTTAGACCGTGATGAGCTAGTGAGCTGAGACGACCTGTACAAGTACAGTCAGACTACTCACAAAGAGCTGTACAGCAACCCAGGATCTAAACACCCAGAGGAAGTCACAAGAGGAATGTTGTACTAGATACTGGTCACTAAATCATGGTGAATGCCATCCAGTTGAGCCACGGTGTGGATAACACTGGAGTTACCTAAACCAACGAGGCCACATGAAATCTAGGTTCCCAGGGTCGCTTTCGCTTCTGTTTTCGCTTCTGCTTTGCTTGCTCTTTGGGGTTTTAGGCTGGGTATCTGTAAAACACATTGTGACACCTGCTGACTTAAAAAGGGCTTTATAAAATACATTTGATTTAGCATCTCCTTGTTTATATTCACAAATGCTTATAAACAATTCTATTCTGTTGTTTGCAGCCGTACTGCAGAAGTACCTGGACAACTTTGACCTGAGCATCAAGGTCATCTACGTCTTGGGTACGCTGGGCTTCTCCATCGGTACGGCTGTCATGGCCATCTTCCCCAACGTCTACGTCTCCATGGTGATGATCAGCAGCATGGGCATCATCTCCATGAGCATCTCCTACTGCCCCTATGCTCTCCTGGGACAATACCATGAGATGAAAGAGGTAAGGATCTATACTAGTTAGTTACACACTGATGTAACAGGTTAGTTAGTTACACACTGATGTAACAAGTTAGTTAGTTACACACTGATATAACAGGTTAGTTAGTATACACTGATATAACAGGTTAGTTAGTTACACACACTGATATAACAGGTTAGTTAGTTACACACACTGATATAACAGGTTAGTTAGTATAGACTGACATAACAGGTTAGTTAGTTACACACTGATATAACAGGTTACTTAGTATAGACTGACATAACAGGTTAGTTAGTATTCACTGATATAACAGGTTAGTTACTTACACACTGATATAACAAGTTAGTTAGTATACACTGATATAATAGGCTAGTTAGTAAACACTGATATAACAAGTTAGTTAGTATACACTGATATAACAGGCTAGTTAGTAAACACTGATATAACAGGTTAGTTAGTTACACACTGATATAAAAGGTTAGTCAGTATAGACTGACATAACAGGTTGGTTAGTTACACACTGACATAACAGGTTAGTTAGTATACCCTGACCTAACAGGTTAGTTAGTATAGACTGACATAACAGGTTAATTAGTAAACACTGATATAACAGGTTAGTCAGTTAGTTACACACTGATATAACAGGTTAGTTAGTATAGACTGATATAACAGGTTAGTTAGTAGACACTGATATAACAGGTTAGTTAGTATACACTGATATTACAGGTTAGTTAGTAGACACTGACATAACAGGTTAGCTAGTTAGTTACACGCTGATATAACATGTTAGTTAGTATAGACTGACAAAACAGGTTAGTTAGTTGTTAGTTAGTTACACACTGATATAACAGGTTAGTTAGTTAGTTAGTTAGTTAGTTAGTTAGTTAGTTAGTTAGTTAGTTAGTTACACGCTGATATAACATGTTAGTTAGTATAGACTGACATAATAGGTTAGTTAGTTAGTTACACACTGATATAACAGGTTAGTTACTGTACACTGATATAACAGGTTAGTTAGTTACATACTGATATAACAGGTTAGTTAGTAGACACTGAGACAACAGGTTAGTTAGTATACACTGATATAACAGGTTAGTTACTGTACACTGATATAACAGGTTATTTAGTTACATACTGATATAACAGGTTAGTTAGTATAGACTGATATAACAGGTTAGTTAGTTACACACTGACTTAACAGGTTAGTTAGTATACCCTGACCTAACAGGTTAGTTAGTATAGACTGACATAACAGGTTAATTAGTAAACAATGATATAACAGGTTAGTCAGTTAGTTACACACTGATATAACAGGTTAGTTAGTATAGACTGACATAACAGGTTAGTTAGTAAACACTGATGTAACAGGTTAGTCAGTTAGTTACACGCTGATATAACATGTTAGTTAGTATAGACTGACAAAACAGGTTAGTTAGTTGTTAGTTAGTTACACACTGATATAACAGGTTAGTTAGTTAGTTAGTTAGTTAGTTAGTTAGTTAGTTAGTTAGTTAGTTAGTTAGTTAGTTAGTTAGTTAGTTAGTTAGTTAGTTACACGCTGATATAACATGTTAGTTAGTATAGACTGACATAACAGGTTAGTTAGTTAGTTACACACTTATATAACAGGTTAGTTAATATAGACTGACATAAAAGGTTAGTTAGTTACATACTGATATAACAGGTTAGTTAGTAGACACTGAGACAACAGGTTAGTTAGTATAGACTGATATAACAGGTTAGTTAGTTACACACTGATATAACAGGTTAGTTAGTAGACACTGATATAACAGGTTAGTTAGTAGACACTGATATAACAGGTTAGTTAGTAAACACTGATATAACAGGTTAGTTAGTAGACACTGATATAACAGGTTAGTTAGTATAGACTGATACAACAGGTTAGTTAGTAAACACTGATTTAACAGGTTAGTTACTATACACTGATATAACAGGTTAGTTAGTATAGACTGATATAACAGGTTAGTTAGTTACACACTGATATAACAGGTTAGTTTGTAGACACGGATATAACAGGTTAGTTAGTAGACACTGATATAACAGGTTAGTTACTATACACTGATATAACAGGTTAGTTAGTTACACACTGATATAACAGGTTAGTTAGTAGACACTGATATAACAGGTTAGTTTGTAGACACGGATATAACAGGTTAGTTAGTATAGACTGATATAACAGGTTAGTTAGTTACACACTGATATAACAGGTTAGTTAGTAGACACTGATATAACAGGTTAGTTAGTAGAAACTGATATAACAGGTTAGTTAGTATAGACTGATATAACAGGTTAGTTAGTTACACACTGATATAACAGGTTAGTTAGTAGACACTGATATAACAGGTTAGTTTGTAGACACTGATATAACAGGTTAGTGAGTATAGACTGATATAACAGGTTAGTTAGTAGACACTGATATAACAGGTTAGTTAGTATACACTGATATAACAGGTTAGTTTGTAGACACTGACATAACAGGTTAGTTAGTAGACACTGATATAACAGATTAGTTAGTATAGACTGAAATAACAGGTTAGTTAGTATAGACTGACATAACAGGTTAGTTAGAAGACACTGATATAACAGGTTAGTTAGTATAGACTGACATAACATGTTAGTTAGTTACACACTGACATAACAGGTTAGCTAGTAGACACTGATATAACAGGTTAGTTAGTTACACACTGATATAACAAGTTAGTTAGTATACACTGATATAACAGGTTAGTTAGTAGACACTGATATAACAGGTTAGTTAGTTACACACTGACATAACAAGTTAGTTAGTATACAGTGATATAACAGGTTAGTTAGTAGACACTGATATAACAGGTTAGTTAGTAGACACTGATATAACAGGTTAGTTAGTATAGACTGACATAACAGGTTAGTTAGTAGACACTGATATAACAGGTTAGTTAGTATAGACTGACATAACAGGTTAGTTAGTAGACACTGATATAACGGGAAAGTTAGTATAGACTGACATAACAGGTTAGTTAGTTACACACTGACATAACAGGTTAGCTAGTAGACACTGATATAACAGGTTAGTTAGTTACACACTGATATAATAAGTTAGTTTGTAGACACTGATATAACAGCTTAGTTAGTAGACACTGATATAACAGGTTAGTTAGTATGGACTGACATAACAGGTTAGTTAGTTACACACTGATATTACAGGTTAGTTAGTTACACACTGATATAACAGGTTAGTTAGTAGACACTGATATAACAGGTTAGTTTGTTGAAACTGATATAACAGGTTAGTTAGTTACACGCTTAAATAACAGGTTAGTTAGTAGACACTGATATTACAGGTTAGTTAGTAGACACTGATATTACAGGTTGGTTAGTTACACACTGATATAACAGGTGAGTTAGTAGACACTGATATAACAGGTTAGTTTGTTGAAACTGATATAACAGGTTAGTTTGTAATCACTGATATAACAGGTTAGTTTGTAATCACTGATATAACAGGTTAGTTAGTAGACACTGATATAACAGGTTAGTTAGTAGACACTGATATAACAGGTTAGTTTGTTGAAACTGATATAACCGTTTAGTTAGTTACACACTGATATTACAGGTTAGTTAGTTACACACTGATATAACAGGTTAGTTAGTAGACACTGATATTACAGGTTAGTTAGTAGACACTGATGTAACAAGTTAGTTAGTATTCACTGATATAACAGGTTAGTTAGTAGACACTGATATAACAGGTTAGTTAGTATACACTGATATAACAGGTTAGTTTGTAAACACTGATATAACAGGTTAGATTGTAAACACTGATATAACAGGTTAGTTAGTAGACACTGATATAACAGGTTAGTTAGTAGACACTGATATAACAGGTTAGTTAGTATACACTGATATAACAGGTTAGTTTGTAGACACTGATATAACAGGTTAGTTAGTATAGACTGAAATAACAGGTTAGTTAGTATAGACTGACATAACAGGTTAGTTAGAAGACACTGATATAACAGGTTAGTTAGTATAGACTGACATAACAGGTTAGTTAGTTACACACTGACATAACAGGTTAGCTAGTAGACACTGATATAACAGGTTAGTTAGTTACACACTGATATAACAAGTTAGTTAGTATACACTGATATAACAGGTTAGTTAGTAGACACTGATATAACAGGTTAGTTAGTTACACACTGACATAACAAGTTAGTTAGTATACAGTGATATAACAGGTTAGTTACTAGACACTGATATAACAGGTTAGTTAGTAGACACTGATATAACAGGTTAGTTAGTATAGACTGACATAACAGGTTAGTTAGTAGACACTGATATAACAGGTTAGTTAGTATAGACTGACATAACAGGTTAGTTAGTAGACACTGATATAACGGGAAAGTTAGTATAGACTGACATAACAGGTTAGTTAGTTACACACTGACATAACAGGTTAGTTAGTAGACACTGATATAACAGGTTAGTTAGTATAGACTGACATAACAGGTTAGTTAGTAGACACTGATATAACGGGAAAGTTAGTATAGACTGACATAACAGGTTAGTTAGTTACACACTGACATAACAGGTTAGCTAGTAGACACTGATATAACAGGTTAGTTAGTTACACACTGATATAATAAGTTAGTTTGTAGACACTGATATAACAGCTTAGTTAGTAGACACTGATATAACAGGTTAGTTAGTATGGACTGACATAACAGGTTAGTTAGTTACACACTGCTATTACAGGTTAGTTAGTTACACACTGATATAACAGGTTAGTTAGTAGACACTGATATAACAGGTTAGTTTGTTGAAACTGATATAACAGGTTAGTTAGTTACACGCTTAAATAACAGGTTAGTTAGTAGACACTGATATTACAGGTTAGTTAGTAGACACTGATATTACAGGTTGGTTAGTTACACACTGATATAACAGGTGAGTTAGTAGACACTGATATAACAGGTTAGTTTGTTGAAACTGATATAACAGGTTAGTTTGTAATCACTGATATAACAGGTTAGTTTGTAATCACTGATATAACAGGTTAGTTAGTAGACACTGATATAACAGGTTAGTTAGTAGACACTGATATAACAGGTTAGTTTGTTGAAACTGATATAACCGTTTAGTTAGTTACACACTGATATTACAGGTTAGTTAGTTACACACTGATATAACAGGTTAGTTAGTAGACACTGATATTACAGGTTAGTTAGTAGACGCTGATATAACAAGTTAGTTAGTATTCACTGATATAACAGGTTAGTTAGTAGACACTGATATAACAGGTTAGTTAGTATACACTGATATAACAGGTTAGTTTGTAAACACTGATATAACAGGTTAGATTGTAAACACTGATATAACAGGTTAGTTAGTAGACACTGATATAACAGGTTAGTTAGTAGACACTGATATAACAGGTTAGTTAGTATACACTGATATAACAGGTTAGTTAGTAGACACTGATATAACAGGTTAGTTAGTAGACACTGATATAACAGGTTAGTTTGTAAACACTGATATAACAGGTTAGTTAGTAGACACTGACATAACAGGTTAGTTAGTAGACACTGACATAACAGGTTAGTTAGTAGACACTGATATAACAGGTTAGTTAGTATAGACTGATATAACAGGTTAGTTAGTAGACACGGATATATCAGGTTAGTTAGTAGACACTGATATAACAGGTTAGTTAGTATTCACTGATATAACAGGTTAGTTAGTATACACTGATATAACAGGTTAGTTAGTAGACACTGATATAACAGGTTAGTTAGTATAGACTGATATAACAGGTTAGTTAGTAGACACTGATATAACAGGTTAGTTTGTAGACACGGATATAACAGGTTAGTTAAATGGACACTGATATAACAGGTTAGTTAGTATAGACTGATATAACAGGTTAGTTAGTATAGACTGACATAATAGGTTAGTTAGTATAGACTGACATAACAGGTTAGTCAGTATAGACTGATATAACAGGTTAGTTAGTTACACGCTGATATAACAGGTTAGTTAGTATAGACTGACATAACAGGTTAGTTAGTAGACAGTGATGTAACAGGTTAGTTAGTATAGACTGACATAACAGGTTAGTTAGTTACACACTGATATAACAGGTTAGTTAGTTACACGCTGATATAACAGGTTAGTTAGTAGACACTGACATAACAGGTTAGTTAGTAGACACTGATGTAACAGGTTAGTTAGTATAGACTAACATAACAGGTTAGTTAGTAGACACTGCTATACCAGGTTCGTTTTTTGAAACTGATATAACAGGTTAGTTAGTTACACGCTGATATAACAGGTTTGTTTGTTGAAACTGATATAACAGGTTAGTTAGTATAGACTGACATAACAGGTTAGTTAGTTACACACTGATATAACAGGTTAGTTTGTAGACACTGATATAACAGGTTAGTTAGTAGACACTGATATTACAGGTTAGTTAGTATAGACTGACATAACAGGTTAGTTAGTTACACGCTGATATAACAGGTTAGTTTGTAGACACTGATATAACAGGTTAGTTTGTAAACACTGATATAACAGGTTAGTTTGTTGAAACTGATATAACAGGTTAGTTAGTTACACACTGATATTACAGGTTAGTTAGTTACACACTGATATAACAGGTTAGTTAGTAGACACTGATATAACAGGTTAGTTAGTTACACACTGATATTACAGGTTAGTTAGTTACACACTGATATAACAGGTTAGTTAGTAGACACTGATATAACAGGTTAGTTAGTAGACACTGATATAACAGGTTAGTTAGTTACACACTGACATAACAGGTTAGTTAGTATACAGTGTTATAAAAGGTTAGTTAGTAGACACTGATATAACAGGTTAGTTAGTTACACACTGATATAACAGGTTAGTTTGTAGACACTGATATAACAGGTTAGTTAGTTACACACTGATATAACAAGTTAGTTAGTATACACTGAAATAACAGGTTAGTTAGTTACACACTGACATAACAGGTTAGTTAGTATACAGTGATATAACAGCTTAGTTAGTAGACACTGATATAACAGGTTAGTTAGTATGGACTGACATAACAGGTTAGTTAGTTACACACTGATATTACAGGTTAGTTAGTATACACTGATATAACAGGTTAGTTAGTTACACACTGATATAACAAGTTAGTTAGTAGACACTGATATAACAGGTTAGTTAGTTACACACTGATATAACAGGTTAGTTTGTAGACACTGATATAACAGGTTAGTTAGTTACACACTGATATAACAAGTTAGTTAGTATACACTGAAATAACAGGTTAGTTAGTAGACACTGATATAACAGGTTAGTTAGTTACACACTGATATTACAGGTTAGTTAGTTACACACTGATATAACAAGTTAGTTAGTAGACACTGATATAACAGGTTAGTTAGTTACACACTGATATAACAAGTTAGTTAGTAGACACTGATATAACAGGTTAGTTAGTTACACACTGATATAACAGGTTAGTTTGTAGACACTGATATAACAGGTTAGTTAGTTACACACTGATATAACAAGTTAGTTAGTATACACTGAAATAACAGGTTAGTTAGTAGACACTGATATAACAGGTTAGTTAGTTACACACTGATATTACAGGTTAGTTAGTTACACACTGATATAACAGGTTAGTTAGTAGACACTGATATAACAGGTTACTTAGTAGACACTGATATAACAGGTTAGTTAGTTACACACTGACATAACAGGTTAGTTAGTATACAGTGATATAACAGGTTAGTTAGTAGACACTGATATAACAGGTTAGTTAGTATACACTGATATAACAGGTTAGTTAGTTACACACTGATATAACAAGTTAGTTAGTAGACACTGATATAACAGGTTAGTTAGTTACACACTGAAATAACAGGTTAGTTAGTAGACACTGATATAACAGGTTAGTTAGTTACACACTGACATAACAGGTTAGTTAGTTTACAGTGATATAACAGGTTAGTTAGTAGACACTGATATAACAGGTTAGTTAGTATACACTGATATAACAGGTTAGTAGACACTGATATAACAGGTTAGTTAGTTACACACTGATATAACAGGTTAGTTTGTAGACACTGATATAACAGCTTAGTTAGTAGACACTGATATAACAGGTTAGTTAGTATGGACTGACATAACAGGTTAGTTAGTTACACACTGATATTACAGGTTAGTTAGTTACACACTGATATTTTATTTTTATTTTTATTTCACCTTTATTTAACCAGGTAGGCAAGTTGAGAACAAGTTCTCATTTACAATTGCGACCTGGCCAAGATAAAGCAAAGCAGTTCGACAACATACAAAAACACAGAGTTACACATGGAGTAAAACAACATACAATCAATGATGCAGTAGAAAAAAAAACAAGACTATATACAATGTGAGCAAATGATGTGAGATAAGGGAGGTAAAGGCAAAAAAATGCCATGGTGGCAAAGTAAATAAAGTATAGCAAGAAAAACACTGGAATGGTAGATTTGTAGTTTGAAGAAAGTTCAGAGATAAAATATAAATAATATGGTGCAAAGGAGCAAAATAAAGAAATAAATAAATACAGTAGGGGAAGAGGTAGTAGTTTGGGCTAAATTATAGATGGGCTATGTACAGGTGCAGTGATCTGTGAGCTGCTCTGACAGCTGGTGCTTAAAGCTAGTGAGGGAGATAAGTGTTTCCAGTTTCAGAGATTTTTGTAGTTCGTTCCAGTCATTGGCAGCAGAGAACTGGAAGGAGAGACGACCAAAGGAGGAGTTGGCTTTAGGGGTGACCAGAGAGATATACCTGCTGGAGCGCGTGCTACAGGTGGGTGCTGCTATGGTGACCAGTGAGCGGAGATAAGGGGGGACTTTACCTAGCAGGGTCTTGTAGATGACCTGGAGCCAATGTGTTTGGCGACGATTATGAAGCGAAGGCCAGCCAACGAGAGCGTACAGGTCGCAGTGGTGGGTAGTATATGGGGCTTTGGTGACAAAACGGATGGCACTGTGATAGACTGCATCCAGCTTGTTGAGTAAGGTATTGGAAGCTATTTTGTAAATGACATCGCCGAAGTCGAGAATTGGTAGGATGGTCAGTTTTACGAGGGTATGTTTGGCAGCATGAGTGAAGGATGCTTTGTTGCGAAATAGGAAGCCAATTCGAGATTTCACTTTGGATTGGAGATGATTGATGTGAGTCTGGAAGGAGAGTTTACAGTCTAACCAGACACCTAGGTATTTGTATTTGTCCACAAATTCTAAGTTAGAACCGTCCAGAGAAGTGATGCTGGACAGGCGGGCAGGTGCAGGCAGCGATCGGTTGAAGAGCATGCATTTAGTTTTACTTGTGTTTAGGAGCAGTTGGAGACCACGGAAGGAGAGTTGAATGGCATTGAAGCTCGTCTGGAGGGTTGTTAACACAGTGTCCAAAGAAGGGCCAGAAGTGTACAGAATGGTGTCGTCTGCGTAGAGGTGGATCAGAGATTCACCAGCAGCAAGAGCGACATCATTTATGTATACAGAGAAAAGAGTTGGCCCAAGAATTGAACCCCGTGGTACCCCCATAGAGACTGCCAGAGGTCCAGACAGTAGGCCCTCCGATTTGACACACTGAACTCTGTCAGAGAAGTAGTTGGTGAACCAGGCGACGCAATCGTTTGAGAAACCAAGGCTACTGAGTCTGCCGATGAGGATGTGGTGATTAACAGAGTCAAAAGCTTTGGCCAGGTCAATGAATACGGCAGCACATATAACAGGTTAGTTAGTAGACACTGATATAACAGGTTAGTTTGTTGAAACTGATATAACAGGTTAGTTAGTTACACGCTTATATAACAGGTTAGTTAGTTGACACTGATATTACAGGTTAGTTAGTAGACACTGATATTACAGGTTAGTTAGTTACACACTGATATAACAGGTTAGTTAGTAGACACTGATATAACAGGTTAGTTTGTTGAAACTGATATAACAGGTTAGTTTGTAATCACTGATATAACAGGTTAGTTTGTAGACACTGATATTACAGGTTAGTTAGTTACACACTGATATAACAGGTTAGTTAGTAGACACTGATATAACAGGTTAGTTTGTTGAAACTGATATAACAGGTTAGTTAGTTACACACTGATATTACAGGTTAGTTAGTAGACACTGATATTACAGGTTAGTTTGTAGACACTGATATAACAAGTTAGTTAGTATTCACTGATATAACAGGTTAGTTAGTAGACACTGATATAACAGGTTAGTTTGTAAACACTGATATAACAGGTTAGTTTGTAAACACTGATATAACAGGTTAGTTAGTATAGACTGATATAACAGGTTAGTTAGTAGACACTGATATAACAGGTTAGTTAGTAAACACTGATATAACAGGTTCGTTTGTAAACACTGATATAACAGGTTAGTTAGTATACACTGATATAACAGGTTAGTTAGTATAGACTGATATAACAGGTTAGTTAGTAGACACTGATATAACAGGTTAGTTAGTAGACACGGATATAACAGGTTAGTTAGTAGACACTGATATAACAGGTTAGTTAGTATTCACTGATATAACAGATTAGTTAGTATACACTGATATAACAGGTTAGTTAGTAGACACTGATATAACAGGTTAGTTAGTGGACACTGATATAACAGGTTAGTTAGTATAGACTGATATAACAGGTTAGTTAGTAAACACTGACATAACAGGTTAGTTAGTATAGACTGATATAACAGGTTAGTTAGTTACACACTGACATAATAGGTTAGTTAGTATAGACTGACATAACAGGTTAGTTTGTTGAAACTGATATAACAGGTTAGTCAGTATAGATTGATATAACAGGTTAGTTAGTTACACACTGATATAACAGGTTAGTTAGTATAGACTGATATAACAGGTTAGTTAGTTACACACTGATATAACAGCTTAGTTAGTATAGACTAACATAACAGGTTAGTTAGTAGACACTGATATAACAGGTTAGTTTGTCAACACTGATATAACAGGTTAGTTAGTAGACACTGATATATCAGGTTAGATAGTTACACGCTGATATAACAGGTTAGTTTGTTGAAACTGATATAACAGGTTAGTTTGTTGAAACTGATATAACAGGTTAGTTAGTTACACGCTGATATAACAGGTTAGTTAGTAGACACTGATATTACAGGTTAGTTTGTAAACACAGATATAACAGGTTAGTTAGTTACACACTGATATAACAGGTTAGTTTGTTGAAACTGATATAACAGGTTAGTTTGTTGAAACTGATATAACAGGTTAGTTAGTTACACGCTGATATAACAGGTTAGTTAGTTACACGCTGATATAACAGGTTAGTTTGTTGAAACTGATATAACAGGTTAGTTAGTAGACACTGATATAACAGGTTAGTTACTATACACTGATATAACAGGTTAGTTACTATACACTGATATAACAGGTTAGTTACGATACACTGATATAACAGGTTAGTTAGTAGACACTGATATAACAGGTTAGTTACTATACACTGATATAACAGGTTAGTTAGTAGACACTGATATAACAGGTTAGTTAGTAGACACTGATATAACAGGTTAGTTACTATACACTGATATAACAGGTTAGTTAGTAGACACTGATATAACAGGTTAGTTAGTTACACACTGATATAACAGGTTAGTTAGTAGACACTGATATAACAGGTTAGTTTGTTGAAACTGATATAACAGGTTAGTTAGTTACACGCTTATATAACAGGTTAGTTAGTTGACACTGATATTACAGGTTAGTTAGTAGACACTGATATTACAGGTTAGTTAGTTACACACTGATATAAGAGGTTAGTTAGTAGACACTGATATAACAGGTTAGTTACTATACACTGATATAACAGGTTAGTTACTATACACTGATATAACAGGCTAGTTAGTAGCATCTCCTACTGCAGGTATTTCCAATCTGGGGTGCAATGCCGCTGAGGGTACACCAAATAAAAATGTGATTCACATTAAAAAATATATATATATAAAAAAAAAAGATCTTCACATTTTCTAACAGTCCATTTATATTTTCCAACGGGGATATACATTTGGGTGAGGTTTTTTTCTCGCCTGAGTAGCCTCGTTTCACTGCCAAAATTAAAATCAGCGAAATACAACACAATGTCAAATACAGGTAGCCTAGTCAAATAATTAACATCCAATCACATTAACCATTACTCTCTTGTGGGAATTCCACTAACGGTCCGTATGTAGCCAAACGTAGCTGCTGCTCATTCTGTTTGCTCTAAAATGGATGAATGGTTAACAAAAGTAAGGCCCGCGTCCATAGAGACTCATACCAGCTCTACTGGTAGTACTGCTACTACCAGCAGTATTACACCTGCACCTGTTGAAGACACAAGTTGTTCTGCTTCCACGACCACATCCAATGCTAGCATCAGTAATTCTACATGTGTTGTTAGCCCAGCTAGCATGGACACTGACAGTTGTGAATATGATGCAGCCGAAGAGCTACTGCCCCCTTACCCGGGAAAGCACCGAACAACAGACAAGGACGTTGGACCATCGAAGAGGCGTAAATATGATGAGCATTACATTGATTTGTGGTTCACTTGTATTGGGAGTAGTGCCTTTCCTCAGCCACAGTGTGTTATATGTGCAAAAGTGCTATCTCACAACTCGATGAAACCTTTACTCTTGTACAGACATTTAGATACAAAACATGCCAATTTGAAAAATAAGCCAAAGGAGTTTTTTGAGCGAGTATTAAGACAACTTTTGAGTAGTAAGACATGTATAAAAGCAACAGATACCATTAATAAGTAGGGGCTAGAAGCGTCTTATACGGTGAGCTACCGAGTGGCTAGGACAGGCAAGCCCCATACTATTGTGGAGGACTTAATTCTTCCTGCTGCTGCAGATATGACTGGGACAATGCTGGGGGAAAAGGCCAAAATAACTATACAGACAATGTCTTCATCAAACAACACTGTTTCATGACGCATCAGTGACATGGCAGAAGATGTTTTGAAACAATTACTGCTTCGCATACAAGCCAGTGAGTTCTATGCGCTACAGCTGGATGAGTGGCGGGCCTGGCACAGCTCCTGGTATATGTCCGTTACATTTATGACTCTCTCCAATACAATCCAACATTGCAGAGTTATGTGCATCCTTTCAAGCACACCCTTCTCATTAACCTGTGGTGAGTTATTCACAATTTTCGATGAACAAATAAAGTTTTATATGTAAGATGGCTAAATAAAGAGAAAAATTATTGATTATTATTATATTATTATTTGTGCCCTGGTCCTGTAAGAGCTCTTTGTCACTTCCCACGAGCCTGGTTGTGACAAAAACTCACACTCATTCTTATGTTTAATAAATGTATCATGTACTGTGTGTGTGGCAGGCTTACAATGATGGCAAAAGCAACATTTGAGAGTGCGCTGACCCTGGTGCTAGAGGGGGTACGAAGCTGGAGGTTGAATGTTTGAAGGGGTACGGGACTGCCCTACTAGATCGGGAACCACTTTCCTACTAGATCAATATACAGTATACCAGATGATGTTCAGAGGTCATGGTATTCACTGTTCAGAGGTCATGGTATTCACTGTTCAGAGGTCATGGTATTCACTGTTCAGAGGTCATGGTATTCACACCCAGTGTGAGAACATGAGAGCAAAAATGTGGATGCTTTATTACATTCTTTTACATGTCCCCACAACGTTTTGAAGTAAACATACTGAGTGGACATCTCATTAAATATAGTTGAAATCACATACAATAAACAGTAGAAGTAACTTCTGTCGAAGGATGTTATTGCAGACCTACATGCCAGAGGGCAGATTGAAGGTGCCAACCGACGGTGGTAATGTTTCATCTGCTGACTGTTATGATTATCCCAAGGCTGTATGCTGCTGTGTGTCAGTCCATGAAAAGATCCAGAAACGTTAACATTGATGTCACTATGCCAAGACTAATGCCAGATGCCCTTAGAGGATGCCAGAACGGGTTATACGCAGGTTGATATAATATCTACATTGTTTTAAATGATGTAACATTTATTTAACCAGGTACAAGTCAGTCAGTTACGAACACCCTGTGTATTACAATGACAATTTAGCAATTATTTTACACCATACCTCTTCTCTCCCTCTCTCCTCTCCCTCTCTCTACTCTCTCTTCTCTTTCTCTCACTTCTATCCCTCTCTCTTCTCTCCCTCTCTCTACTCTCTCTTCTCTCCCTCTCTCTTCTCTTCTCTCCCTCTCTCTACTCTCTCTTCTCTCCCTCTCTCTTCTCTTCTCTCCCTCTCTCTTCTCTCCCTCTCTACTCTCTCTACTCTCCCTCTATTTTCTCCCTCTGTACTCTCCCGCTCTCTTCTTTCCCTCTCTCTACTTTCCCTCTCTCTACTTTCCCTCTCTCTTCTCTCGCTTTCTCTACTCTCCCTCTCTCTTCTCCCTCTCTCTACTCTCTCTACTCTCCCTCTCTCTACTCTTTACTCTCCCTCTCTCTTCTCTCGCTTTCTCTACTCTCCCTCTCTCTTCTCCCTCTCTCTACTCTCTCTTCTCTCCCTCTCTCTTCTCTTCTCTCCCTCTCTCTACTCTCTCTTCTCTCCCTCTCTCTTCTCTTCTCTCCCTCTCTCTACTCTACCTCTCTACTCTCTCTACTCTCCCTCTCTCTTCTCTCCCTCTCTCTTCTCTCCCTCTCTACTCTCTCTACTCTCCCTCTCTCTTCTCCCTCTCTCTACTCTCCCTCTATTTTCTCCCTCTGTACTCTCCCGCTCTCTTCTTTCCCTCTCTCTACTTTCCCTCTCTCTACTTTCCCTCTCTCTTCTCTCGCTTTCTCTACTCTCCCTCTCTCTTCTCCCTCTCTCTACTCTCTCTACTCTCCCTCTCTCTACTCTTTACTCTCCCTCTCTTTTCTCTCCTCTCTACTCTCCCTCTCACTTCTCTCTCCCTCTCTCTTCTCCCTCTCTCTACTCTCTCTACTCTCCCTCTCTCTACTCTCTACTCTCCCTCTCTTTTCTCTCCTCTCTACTTTCCCTCTCACTTCTCTCTCCCTCTCTCTAATCTCACTCTCTCTTCTCTCCCTCTCTCTCTACTCTCCCTCTCTCTACTCTCTTCTCTCCCTTTTTTCTCTCCCTCTCTCTACTCTCCCTCTCTACCTCTCTCTCTCTCTATTCTCCCTCTACCCTCCATCTCTCTACTCTCCCTCTCTCTTCTCTCCCTCTCTTCTCTCCCTCTCTTCTCTCCCTCTTTCTACTCTCCCTCTCTCTTCTCTCCCTCTCTACTCTCCCTCTCTCTTCTCTCCCTCTCTCTACTCTCTTCTCTCCCTCTCTTCTCTCCCTCTCTCTTCTCTCCTTCTCTCTACTCTCCCTCTCTCCCTCTCTCTATTCTCCCTCTCTCTACTCTACCTCTGTCTACTCTCCCTCTCTCTTCTCTCCCTCTCTACTCTCCCTCTCTCTTCTCTCCCTTTCTCTACTCTCCCTCTCTCTACTCTCTCTCCCTCTCTCTTCTCTCTCCTCCCTCTCACCTCCCCGCTCCCTCTATCCCAGTACATCCACCACAGCCCGGGGAATTCCAAGCGGGGCTTCGGCATCGACTGTGCCATCCTGTCGTGCCAGGTGTACATCTCCCAGATCCTGGTGGCGTCGGCGCTGGGCGCGGCAGTGGACGCCACGGGTAGTGTGCGGGTCATCCCCATGGTGGCGTCCGGCGGCTCCTTCCTGGGTTTCCTCACCGCCTGGTTCCTGGTTATCTACCCAAGTCACGGCGACGCGGAGGCCAAGGGCGAGCAGAAGGCTCTAACAGGGCCTGTGTGCGATAACAGCGTCACGGAGAAACCCAGTGTTCTAAAACTGACAAAGAAAGGTGCCTCCACCACTATGTGTAAAGTGCAGTGCGAGTCCACTCTGTAATTTGATGTGATCGCCAATTCACCGGAAAGGTCGGAGCTTACTGTAACCATAGCAATGCAACGACATCATCAAAAAATAAAAAACGACATTCCTTTTTTACAACCGTTGCCACCCAATAATCTGCTGATGGCATTTGCTTGACCGACCTCTTTCTCAAAGACACACATGGGCTATGATGTGTTAAGGTTTTGACTTGTATTTCATTTAATTTGGGGCCTGTCTCTCGCTCGTCACGGTCTAAGGACTGTGGTGTGGCGAGGAGAGGACAGCCGTCTCTCCCTCTCAGGGCCACCAGGGGCCGCGATCGAGGCGGTCCAACTGGAAAGGACAGATCAGGGGACAGTGGATACACATGTGACCGACCGACGTTCACGCGCTGAACTGGGATCTCTGGAAAAAGACATGCACTTCACTCTCACTTCCATTCAAAGGTCAAGATAAAGGAAAAGACGAAGAGTCTCTAAGAAATATTATATTCTTCTAATAAGTGAAGCATTTGAAAATGCAGAAAATTGCTCTTTTGATTGAACATGTTTATTTAGTTAACTTTCCTCTATATAATTTTGACATTATGTTGCAGAAGGACATTGTTATCACCAAATGGGCCAGGCCCGGTATCATTTACAGGGTTGATGTTTTACTTTTTGGACTTTAGGTTTTTAGTGGCTTTAAGAGGAAACGGCACATGTGTAAGGAGGTGATTTCTCAGTTAGGAGAGGAGGGGGAGGAAGGCATTGTTTGGTAAATCAATCACTTCTCCTAATTATTGTATTTCTAACTGTTATGACAAACGAAATTGTAATAAGACCAGTTACACCACGTGTCAAACTCATTCCACACAGAGCCGAGTGTCTGCTGGTTTTCGCTCCTTCCTCGTACTTGATTGATACATTTAGGTTATTAATTAGTAAAGAACTCCCCTCACCTGGTTGTCTCGGTCTAAATTGAAAGGAAAAACTAAAAACACCAGACACTCGACCCTCCGTGGAATGAGTTTGACACGTCTGAGTTACACTATATCTACTGTACACAAGCATTTCCCAAACTCTCTCAAGGGGTACATGTTTTGGTTTTTGCCCTAGCACTACACAGCTGATTGAAATAATGAATTCATCATCAGGCTTTGATTATTTGAATCAGCTGTGTAGTGCTAGATCAAAACCAAAACGTGCCCCCCTTGTGGTCCCCAGGAGCGAGTTTGGGGAAATGCTGATCCACACAAATATATCTTTATCCTCTTTAGTCATTTATACTAAGGATCCTATTTTCCACCTTTCAGAATATATCCTTCTGAGATCACAAGGGCCTCACCATTGACGGAGAACAGAAACACTTTAAGGAAATGAGAAAGAATCTCAATGCTGCATTGGAGTTACGGAGAATTGCATACCAAACGGAGGACAGAAGTTGAGGAGCACTGTAAGGAGCTTGGAAGCTCTTCTGTCTCACAGAGGAGAAACAGATTTCAGGCTTCAATTCGTTCTCTTCTTTGTCTTGTTTCAATTGCATTGTTAATGGATTGTGTCACTCGCTGCACAATTTCAGCTGCTGACGTTTGTTTGAGGATGTAACTAATACTAGCTAGATGAATGTGGGAGTGCCCGCCCGTGGGGGGGGGGGGGGGGGGGGGGGGGGGGGGTGTAAGTCGGAGTATTGGGGGAGGAGCACTTAGGCAGAACTTAAACTGTGCAGGAATTCAAGTTGATTATTTTCCTACCATATAGGTCTTCCTTTTATTTTTCTAACTGAAGTAATGGGTCTTGATAGAAGAGTTATATCCAGGGGCCTCCCGAGTGGTGCAGTGGTCTAAGGTACTGCATCGCAGTGCTAGCTGTGCCACTAGAGATTCTGGGTTCAAGTCCAGGCTCTGTCGCAGCCGGCCGCGACCGGGAGACCCATGGAGTGGCACACAATTGGCCCAGCGTCAATTAGGGGAGGGTTTGGCCGGCAGGGATGTCCTTGTCCCATCGCGCACTAGAGACTCCTGTGGGGGACGGGCACAGTTCACGCTGCCACGGTCGCCAGGTGTACGGTGTTTCCTCCGACACATTGGTGCTGCTGGCTTCTGGGTTAAGTGGGCATTGTGTCAAGAAGCAGTGCGGCTTGGTTGGGTTGTGTTTCGGAGGACGCACCGCTCTCGACCTTTGCCTCTCCTGAGTCTATACGGGGAGTTGCAGCGATGAGACAAGACTGTAACTACCAATTGGATACCACGAAATTGGGGAGAAAACGGGGTAAAAAATTAAAAGAAGAGTTATATCCTCTCACTTGTAGTGCGTTTACATTTAACACCTGGTTGCTGCATGGTTTGGGCCTTGTGGCGAGTTATGCTGTTATCTGAAGCGGCCTTAGCTAAATGTTAACTCAACATGTTGGCTCTGCATGGCCTACATGCACCCTGAGCCAGAATGGGGGCTCAGTGGCATTCTTCTTTAGAGGACATGGTGGACTGAGGGTGGAAACTAGTGGATGGAGTAGAGCTCCACTGTGGAACTCATTATGGCTCTGGTCTGTCTGTTGTGTTGAGTATGCTGGTTATGGCTTTACAGGCCCATGTGTCTCTGCTGTGACAGGCCCCAGGAGGTCAGATCAGAGCCTTAGGGCTATAGAGCTGGGACTACCCAATAACTATATCCAGGTTGGCTGTGTTTCTACACGAATACTTATCGTATATGAGATATGGCTTCCTTCTCCTACGTGTTTATTATATTGAAGTTTCAGAGTACATCGCTCTGTCGTCTCTTGTTAAGGATACATGTTAATCAGTAGAGGTAGATTTGTGAAAGTGTAATTTAACCTTCATTAATGTGTCCAACTGAAAAACAAAAAGCTGAAATCTTTTCAGTGTCAAGAGGAGATTCAAACCAAACTTGAAGTGTAAACAAACAGAGAGCATCAAGTATTTGACAAATCAGACGATCGTTGCAATAATGTTTTCTGCCTCTGTAAGCAAGGGTGGAAGTGTTAAGACTGGGGTCGGGTGAACTTTTTTCATGCATGGCTGTATGTATGTCATAGTATCATAGTTATACTGTATGAAAAACAACAACCATGTACTCGTAGCTAAATAAGCATAGTATTGGTTTGGTTTTTAAGAGAAGAACCATGCCTTGTTGAATACTTGAAGTGCAACTTGAGTGTTTCTAAAATGCAAGAAAGTGTATGATAGTTTTCCTGAACCTCTAGCTGTTGACTCTGGAATGTTGAGATAGTGGCCTATGTTGAAAGGCCTGCTGGGAGTTTGCGTTTCTTTGATTCCATCAGGTGACAAAGTCATGAATGTAAAATATTTGTTGTTTTGTGATGGGCAGAGGGTCTGCACAGAACTTGCACATACAAAGTTTGAAGAAAAGAAAAGAATAATCTTGCAAAAGAAAAAAAAAGAACAGGATATGTTTGATATATATAGCTCTTTTCATGTTAAATGGATGCTTTCACTTTATTTAAATATAACATATATAAATACAGATATATATTTACAGTTGTAACAAATGCAAGAGGTATGTTACAGTAATGGAGGACTGGAATGTGTTTGAAACACGTGCGCGTGCGCATCATCTGGTTTACAATTCACTTTATTTTCTAAGATTGAGGTCACACTGCAATACCAATATTTCATTTGTTATCTTTTCAGACAGAAATGTGTTTTTGAATAAGTATAATTCAATTTGATAATTAAACTCAATCAATTTCCCTCTTTTCTTTTGATAGGAGAATGCAATCATTCATCTCTCATTATTTTAAAGATACTTTTATAAGGTCATTTTATTTTAGGACAATGGGAGTTGCATATAGTATTTTATGTAATGAATTTATCAGTGATATTACTTAAAGAATGGGAAAAACAGTATTTGCAGTAAATACTATTTTAGTTTATTTTGCTGCTATAAAAAAGCGGATTATTTGTATGAGCTTTTTTTCTATAAGGACTGTATGTACATTCTGTAAATATGCTTGCGGCTTCATATGTAGAACCATGGAAGAACACTGTATTGAATGCACCTAAAAAAAAACTCAAGGGCTTCTGTCGCTTTATTGTTGTATTGCACTCATATATGACCTTTTGAAAACAAAATATTAGCTATGTATCTATGATAATAAACTGCATCATCTATGAACTACTCGACACGTGTAATATAAAGTCATATTAACGTTAGAGGGTGGTTTGTTTTTAGGTCAATATGAGTAAAGCCAGCGTACAGTCCGAAGATCTTGGTAGACGAAGAAGACATGAAGGCTATCAGTGCATTAAGCGCCAAACTTTAATGATGACCTATCAGGGTTATAAAATGAATAAAAAACTGGAGAGGGAATAGCTACACCTCCACACCATATCACATTCCACCTCGGGTCAAACCACAGGTCGTCTACGCTGAGCTAACCACAGCTTCCTCTTTCAATTAAAGCCACACTCTGTAAGATCATGTTTATCATAAGGTGAAACAGTTGCTGGCATAAGCTACATAAGTCATATACTATTTCTAAACCAAGGGGGGTATTTGATTCATTTAAATTACTGGAAATCTACCAGACTGCAATACTATGTCTTACCAGTGGTGGGAAAAGTACCCAATTGTCACACTTGAGTAAAAGTAAATACCTTAATAGAAAATGACTCAAGTCAAAGTCAAAGTCACCCAGTAAAATACTACTTGAGTAAAAGTCTAAAAGTATTTTGTTTAAAATATACTTAAGTATCAAAAGTAAATGTAATTGCTAAAATATTCTTAAGTATCAAAAGTAAAAGTATAAATCATTTCAAATTCCTTATATTAAGCAAACCACACGGCACCATTTTATTGTTTTTTTATTTATAGATAGCCAGGGGCACGTCCAACACTCAGACATCATTTACAAATGAAGCATGTGTTTAGTGAGTCTACCAGATCAGAGGCAGTAGGGATGACCAGGGATGTTCTCTGTTTAGTGAGTCGACCAGATCAGAGGCAGTTGGGATGACCAGGGATGTTCTCTGTTTAGTGAGTCCACCAGATCAGAGGCAGTAGTGATGACCAGGGATGTTCTCTGTTTAGTGAGTCCACCAGATCAGAGGCAGTAGGGATGACAAGGGATGTTCTCTGTTTAGTGAGTCCACCATATCAGAGGCAGAGGGGTGACCAGGGATGTTCTCTGTTTAGTGAGTCCACCAGATCAGAGGCAGTAGGGATGACCAGGGATGTTCTCTGTTTAGTGAGTCCACCAGATCAGAGGCAGTAGGGATGACCAAGGATGTTCTCTAGATAGGTGTGTGAATTAGACAATTTATCTGTCCTGCTAAGCATTCAAAATGTAACAAGTACTTTTGGGTGTCAGGGAAAATGTATAGAGTAAATAGTACATCATTTTCTTTAGGAATGTAGTGAAGTAAAAGTTGTCAACAAAAAATTAGTAATGCTAAGTACAGATACCCCCCCCCCCCCAAAAAAAATACTTAAGTAGTACTTTTAAGTATTTATACTTAAGTACCATACACCCACTGTTTCTTGGACATGATCTAAACATAACGCACAAATGAGACCTTGTGCAGAAAAAGGGCCACTCGTCTGCGACTGTTGACAGCAGTCCTTTATACAATGTTCCCACCTTGTGGTGTTCTTCTAGAGTTACATTTCTCACCACTGGATTCTGCGTTTCATGGATGTTTCTCTCAGCCGCTGGATGGCAGCATTTAACTACATATTGCAACCAGCAGTACTATACATTTTTGGTCGTTTTATTTGTAAAATGATTGTAGTTGTAAGCTACAACATACATCTTAATTGAATCGCAAAACAGTAGAACTAATATGATTTTAATGAGTTATCTGCTTCTGATTCATATTAGTCCTGAATCTAATTTGAATCTGTGTAGGCTATGAACCGCCTTTTTACCAGGAAGTTGTATGGAGCCAACAGCGGTTAAAATTTGACATTTACTCCACTGCTCTGGTCTTATCCAGTGAGTGGAGTCTTCGGGTCGGGTCGGGTCAGCGGCGTACTGTGTGGAGCTTCGTGTGCGCGTTATCGCAAATAAAGGTGGATTTGACGCCTTCATTATTTCTCCAACGAAGGTACCTGATGGGAAATAGCCGATTGAATAGAGGTTGGTGATGTCTTGTATTTTCTAAGTGTCATAAGAGAGTTAGCTATATGTCCGGTTTAAACAATCTGACCACTTTTTATTTAAGATGCAAACCTTGTCACAACAATGCCATTTAAAGTGTCAAGACCGTGTCAAAACCGTGTCAAAGCTGAATACAGCTGACGCAGTCCCCTACCAATACTGTCATCACTTTTCCTCTTTTGTGTTCTGTAGTTTAAATGACAAGTCAACATGCGTTTATAGATGAGGACAAAGATCAGTCTACCTGTCGTTAGACTATAAATAGCACCCTATCAATAAGATCCATGAGGCACAGAGTTGCTACGTACCTGAGATGTAGAACTAGAATGACCAGTGTGTCACTATCGGCCAGGACTCAGACTGGGTTCTGCCAGAGCAGAGTACAGACTAGGTGTCTGTGGCCCCATCGGGTCGTTTATTTCTGGAAAATCCTATTTTAAAACCCATCTTTGGTGTCATGTAGTATAGTAACAGTGCATATGTCTTTTCAACACCCTCTATGTATTCACGATGCATGTTTTGGAATATTTCTATATTTGTATTCTGTTCACTCTGCCATTATTGTGGAGTTACTGTAACATTTGGATGGATCGCTATTCTGAACTGTACCTTGAATAGTTTTGTACAGGCAGAACTGTGTTGTTTTTTTCCCCCCCCTAAACTGTGGATTTTGAGAGAGAATAACATTACTCCGAGTGTTTTCCATTACACAAGGTTATGCGACTCACTGGTCCAAAATGTTGGGCAGGGATTTCATAGACCTAATGTGAGCACCGCTGCAGCTGCACTGATGATAACAAACGGATGTGCCTTTTGGGGAGAAAAGCAAACTGCTTGGCCTTTATGAATCACACAATCCTACTTACGCTAGGCGACTTTGTTGTGTCTTGTATTTTTATCTTTTGAATTAAACCTTTTGACCGAATAGGTCATATGTAGTATTAGGAATATAATTATTTACATGTTAAATAAAGACTATGAGCACTGCATGCAGACAAAATGGCAGTTATGACAGGATGATATCTAAACTGTGCCAACAAAGTAAATAAATCTCACTAAGTAATTCATGGTAACTTGCGGAAGTATGTTTTTTTTCTCCAAAATAACTGATAGTATTCAGAACCCTTGGATTGCTTCACATTTTATTGTGTTACAAAGTGAGATTAAAATGTATTTAATTGTCATTTTTCATCAACAATCTACACAGAATACTCTGTCAAAGTGGAAGAAATATCCTAACATATTTTAAAGATTAATACAAATTAAATATGCTAAAATATAATCGTTGCATAAGTATTCAGCTCCCTGAGTCAATACATGTTGGAAACACCTTTGCCATCGATTTACAGCTGTGAGTCTTCTTGGGGAGTCTATAAGGGCTTTGCACACCCAGATTTGTGCAATATCTGCCCATTTATTATTTTCTAAATTCTCTGTCAAGATGTTGGGGATTATGTCTAAACAGCCATTTTCAAGTCTTGCCATATATTTTAAAGCAGATTTAAGTCAAAACTTGGCCACTCAGGAACATTCACTGTGTTCTTGGTTAGCAACTCCAGTGTAGATTTGGCCTTCTGTTGTGGATTATTGTTCTGCTGAAAGGTGAATTCCTCTCCCAGTCTCTGGTGTAAAGCAGACTGAAGCAGGTTTCCTTTAGGATTTTGCCTATGCTTAGCTTAATCCCATTTCTTTTCATCCTGAAAAACTCCACTGTATTTGCTGATTTTTCAAGCATTCCCATACCATGATGCAGCCACCACCATTCTTGGAAATAAGGAGTCAGTTACTCAGTGATGTGTTGTGTTGGATTTGCCCCAAACATAAGGCTTTACATCTAGGCCAAAAAGTGTATTCCTTTGCTTTGTTTTTTGCAGTATTACGTTAGTGCCCTGTTGTATACAAGATGCATATTTGTATTCTTCTTTTCAGTCTGTCATTTACATTATTATTGTGAAGTCACTACAATGTTTTAAAATCACCAATGGCCTCATGGTAACATCCTTGAGCTGTTTCCTTCCTGTCCTGCCCCTCAGTTCAGAAAGACGACTGTATCTTTGTTGTGTCTGGGTGGTTTAATACATAATCCACAGCATAAATATTAACTTGACCATACTTAAAGAGATATTCAATGTCTGATTTGTTATTATTACCAATCTACCAATCACTGCCCTTCTTTATGAGGCTTTCGAAAAGCTCCCTGGTCTTTGTAGTTGAATCAGTGTTGACATTCATTACCTGACTGAAACCTTACAGATGTTGTATGGGGGACAGAGGATGGGTTCATCATTAAAAAAAAAATGACAACCCCTATTATTTCACACAGTGAGTCCATGTAACTTATTATGTGATTTGTTAAGTCAAATTTTACTCCTGAACTAATTTAGGCTTCCCTAAACAAATACTTATGCAACGATGATATTTTAGATATACATTTTTTATATACAGTACCGTTCAAAAGTTTGGAGTCACTTAGAAATGTCCTTGTTTCTGAAAGAAAAGCAAAAAAAATGTGTCCAATCAAATTAATCAGAAATACAGTTTAGACATTGTTAATGTTGTAAATGACTATTGTAGCTGGAAACTGCAGATTTTTTATGGAATATCAACATAGGCATACAGAGGCCCATTATCAGCAACCATCACTCCTGTGTTCCAATGGCATGTTGTGTTAGCTAATCCAAGTTTATCATTTTAAAAGGCTAATTGATCATTAGAAAACCCTTTTGCAATTATGTTAGCACAGCTGAAAACTATTGTCCTGATTTAAAGAAGCAATAAAACTGGCCTTCTTTAGACTAGTTGAGTATCTGGAGCATCAGCCTTTCTGGGTTGGATTACAGGCTCAAAATGGCCAGAAACAAAGAGCCTTCTTCTGAAACTCATCAGTCTATTCTTGTTCTGATAAATTAAGGCTATTCCATGCGAGAAATTTCCAAGAAACTGAAGATCTCATACAACGCTGCGTACTACTCCCTTCACAGAACAGCGCAAACTGGCTCTAACCAGAATAGAAAGAGGAGTGGGAGGCCCCGGTGCACAACTGAGCAAGAGGACAAGTACATTAGTGTCAAGTCCTCAACTGGCAGCTTCATTAAATAGTACCCGCAAAACACCAGTCTCAACGTCAACACTGAAGAGGCGACTCCAGGATGCTGGCCTTCTAGGCAGAGTTGCAAAGAAAAAGCCATATCTCAGACTGGCCCATAAAAATGTAATATTAAGATGGAACACAGACAATAAACTTCTCATCTTCAAGTGGACAGAAGAATGCAGACATTGTCATTCTCCACACCACAATCTGAGGCTTCAGAACACAGTCCACGGAGGAATGGGTTACATCGGTTATCAGTCCTGAGGAAAAGCTCTTATCTCCGTAGAAATCTTCACTCCCAGACCAGCTCCTTTCTGGAACCTACATCAGTAAAGCCCTATCTCTGCTTGATTAGTTGTTTTTTTACCATCGCCAACAACAGAGGAAAGTATGCAGGCAAAGTAATACGTTATGGAGAAAACATGTTGTACGTGGTTTGAGGTTCAAATCGTACCTTGCTGCTTTACCTTTGACAAAAAATAAAACAAAGTCAAAACCTGACGATTCACTTAGATAAGTTACAGTAACTACGGACACTTGATTTCCTCCCCTGGGCTTGGGATGAATGTTAAACATGTTAATGATCGGTTTCTGGTTAGCTGCCTGAGTGATCAGGCCCCAACATCTGGTGGGATGACAATGGGTTTTTCATGATTACCAGGCTGGCATGCAGGATCTTAGTTTATAGGGTCTATATGCTGACTTCTATCAGGCCTTAGTGACTTATAGAATGACCAACCTAACTGACTAATGTCTGTGTCTGTTGTTCCCTAGACCTGAGGCCATGTTTCAGATGATTCTACTGAGATGCTTCTGATCTAGACGGGTCCTGTGGAAGTGAAGAAAGTGGTAGAGGAGGAGAAGCAGGGGACCTATCATTCTGACTCTAATCTCGCTGTATGGACTGTAGACAAACACCATTGTCTTACGTCAGACAGTGCGACTCAGTCCACATTTGGTTGAACTAACGTCGTACAGGAGGAGTTTTGCGTAGGAGTGACGCCACCTGTTGGACTCAGAAAAGAAGACAATGCTGTAGCTGGCAGTGTGTGTGTGTTGGTGGTGTCCGGCTGGCTCTGCTGTCGTCTAGGCTCTGATGGCAGATGTTCCCTCTGGACTACTGGAGGCTTGTGTGGTGGTTGGAGCAGCCAGCAGTACACTCAGGGAACTCTATCGGGTAGGTACTGCTGACTCAATCGTGTTCTTCCAACTTTTCCCTAACAACTGACATTTTGACCACTAATGCAACAAGTTAGAGAAAATGTTTATATTGTATGAAATCTTCCCCTACTTCTCTGCTTGTTAAATCGGCGATCGGATTCCAAATCGTGCATATGTTTTCGTAACCCATCGCCTGCTCTCTTTCCAGCTTTAGTAAATCATGTCAGAAATGTGCAGATTCACTACACTGTTGGTTTTGCAACACATTGATTTCCGTAGGCTTAGGCTCCACCACATCATATCAATCATATGACACATAGTAATACGCATCACATGTAGGCCTGTATATGATATCATGTAATGTTTCCCCTTCCTGCCAGTCACACCAGCAGGGTAAAATCAAAGAGTTCCCCCTGTTGGAGACGGAGGTACTGCAGGTGCACGCCCCACCCTTTGTGACCAATGAGAGTGTAAGTAGCGAGACCAAGGGTCAGGGTCACGCCCCGGCCTTCACCAGGATCCAGAGGAGGCGCTCCTTCATCAAGAAGAAGATGGTGAGGCCTGGTACGGCTAATGGAGAGGCAGCCAAGGGTAGCGATGGAGGGGGTGGCACCACAGAGGACATCAGTGTCCCCAAGGACCTGGACCTCATCGCCCTGCCTCAGCTCTGCTTCCCAGGTGACACGGCGTGATGATTTTGGCTAGCCACACACACTACACCATAGCACTACATATTAATGATCAAAGGAGTATGTTCATAACTCCAGATTTGCCATCTTCATCACCAAAGGTGTATGTGTCGTGTCGTGCGATTAAGCGATATGGCACGAGGGGGTGTGGTATATGGCCAATATACCACGGCTGAGGGTTGTTCTTAAGCACGACGCAACACGGAGTGCCTGGACACAGCCCTTAGCTGTGGTATATTGGCCATATGTCACAAACCCCAGAGGTGCCTTATTGCTATTATAAACTGGTTACCAATGTAATTAGACCAGTAAAAATAAATGTTTTGTCATACCCGTGGTATACGGGTGTCGGCCAATCAGCATTCAGGGCTTGAACCACCCAGTTTATAATTCCTCTTAAATGCGGTCTTGTGTCTGCGTTCTTCCATTGGCCAGGGGGTCTTCAGATAGCCAGTGAGCAGAGAGAAGACTCGTACCATTACCTCGTGTTTACTGATGTCTTCGGGAACAGGACACATGCTGTAGTGGTGCAGTACTACAGGCCTATACAGGTGGAATGCTTTACCTTCTTCAATAAAGAGTGGTTTATCATTTGAAGAGAGATGGATGGACATAAGCATGTTCATCAGCAAAACAAAGATTTATTGTGAACATTGTCCTTTTTAGGTCCATGTTTTTTTTTTTTTATACATTTGTAGACTTTTACATTTGCTGCTATGGGAATGTAGAAGGACACATGGAATATAAATACAGTCTACAGCCATATGAACAGTCATTTCAATTACTGTCCACATCAGGTCATTGGTCACTGTGTAAAGCATTGCTCTCTGATTGGTTGTTTGCTTGGGTCCCAGTTCTCTCAGGATGGTGGGCACCAAAATGGCCACCGGTTGTCCTCCAAGTCGTCCCATCTCTACACGGCGTACAGCATCTGTGTCATCTCTAAATACCCATACTACAACGCTCTCAGGGACTGTCTGTCATGGTGAGAACAATTCACCATCCTCCCACCATCCTCTCTTTCCTCTAGGTCTTTCTTTGTGTTTTAAGTAAATACCAAACGAGAATACAGAACAGTAGACTACAGGTTATCCCAGTAAATACAGCCAGATGTGGGCCGTTATTATAAAGGGATCAGTTCAGCTCATCTTAGACACCTATTGACCTGTATGTTATGTTTTGACTGCATGGTGTCCATCTAACGGGCGTGTGCTCAGTCTCTTGTCCCAGCTCAAGCCCAGCTGGATGGGGGACTTTGAGGAGAGGGTGAAGGAGTTTTCAGCCAAGCTGGCGCTGGTGCCCATACCTCCACCTGGGCAACTGCATGTGGTGAGCCATTTGTCTCCCTCTATGATTTACTGGCATTATTTAACAGTAGAGATCATGTTAAGGATGAACTGTAAAACCAAGCATGGGCATTTTGCCAATCTCTCCGCTCCACCCAGTCTATTGTATGTTTATATAGTGTGTTGTATTGTTAAGTGCCTAACATTAAACTAGTGTAATTTAACTATCTGTGTTCCTCTGCCTGTTCTGTCCCAGGTCTTTAGTCTGAGGCCTCTCCAGATTGGGCTTCCCCCCCGGGAGGATAAGGACCGGCCAGCTGTTGATCTCGACCTCCATCTGCCTTTCCTGTGCTTTAGACCCCGACAGCTCCTCCAAGTGAGGACAGACAGACGGATTATACTGCCACAAAACTGCCTAACCCACTACATTATATTTTCTTTCAATGCAATTAGAGAGACTAAAAGACTGTGGGAATGTGATAATGTGCAAATGTACAGTATGTTTCTGTTCATCTGTTTGGAATGGTAAAAGACATGTCTATATCAATCAGACCTGGGTTCAAATACGATTTCGGATATTTCAAGTACTTTCAAAGTCATTTGGAAGTAAGTATTTAGATTTCTATAAAAAAAAACACAGGTAGTTAAATATTGGAATATATTTGGAAATACTCAAATACACAGTATTTATACACATGCTTAAATAATCCCTGGAATTTGAACCAGGTTTGTTTGGCATTTGAAATAATGTATTTGGAAAAAACTATTTGAAAATACTTTGAAATAGTAGGCCTGTAAATAGGAAATGATTGGAAAATGCTTTCAATAGAAGTAGTTGATTCGGGCCACATTATTAGAAAATACTTAAATACACCGAAAATAAGTATTTAAATAACAAATAATAAAATACACATGTATTTGAACCCAGGACTGATATCAACGTTACCTCCTGTCTGTCTGCCTCCGTCTCATCAGATCATTACCAGCCTGCTGACAGAGCAGAGGGTAGTACTGTTCTCCTGGGACTGGGCCCGGCTCACCCTGCTGGCAGAGAGCCTGATGCTCTTCATCCACCCCCTGGTGTGGCAGCACCCCTTCGTCCCCGTCCTCTCAAGCCAGATGCTGGACTTCCTCATGGCGCCCACCGCCTACCTCATGGGCTGTCATCTGCACCACTATGAAGAGGTGGCCGCGGTAAGGATGGATATCACTAGTGTACATGGCCATGCTAGAATAGAATGCTGTAGCATGATCAGGTAGTGACCGTTATAGTGATAGTGACCCCTTCCTGGGGCGGAAGATAGCCTAGTGGTTAGAGAAGCGGTTGCCGGTCTGAATCTCAGAGTCAGCCGGGCAACCGGAGGATTGCTGTGATCATCCTGGGTACCATCGCCTGCCAATGTGCCCTTGAGCGATGCACTTTTCAGCACATTGCTGCTGACCCGTTGCTTCCAGCCCCACTGGGTTTCCAGCCCCACTGGGTTTCCAGCCCCACTGGGTTTCCAGCCCCACTGGGTTTCCAGCCCCACTGGGTTTGTGTGTTTTCCGGGGGGGGGGGTTGTGCATAAAGCACCAGCACTATCTGACAATGTTCCTCGTATCACTGATTTATTTATCATGCTTTATCATTTATCAGCATTTTCTACTTACTTTTACATAGGACATTGAACCACATGATCCTTTATACTAACTGACATACAGGACAGAAGTTAACAGAAAGTCCAGTTCATTTGAGCTGACCTTCCTGACTTGACCCTAGTCTGTTGTTCTCCTCCATTACAGTGTGTTCTCTACGAGGGACAGAGTGTTGTGTTTTACTTTCCCCTGTCCTCACAGGAAACAGATGATCTGATTCTGGTTAATATTGATGATGGCACCGTGTCGTCTTCCTCGTCCGACGGGGTTGACCTGCCGGACGTCCCGCTGGCAGCCAGAGAGTGTTTTCTAACACGGTAGGACAGGAAAGGATCTGGGACATGTTCATTAGGGCACGCCGTAGGAAAATGTTTTGCAACGGAAAATGGAAATTAACATTTCTTATTGGACAAGTTCAGACTGTCCCTCCCTGTTTGTCTCTTTTCTTACGTTTTGGTGCCTAATGAATATAACCTAGACGACAAGCCCAATTCTGGTCTTTTGACCAATCAGATTAGGTTATTTTCCAATAATTGGGTTAAAGATCAGAATTGGGCTGCCAGCGTAAACGCAGCCAGTTAGTTTTCTGTCGTATGTGATCATATTGCTACTGTCCGTGTGCTCTGGAAACAACATGGATTGTTATAAATGGGGGAAGGGGGTTTTATTCAAATATGAGTTCCACATGTTTTCTGAATATTTTTACACGTGTGTGTGTGTGCGTAGGGTGGAGGGTCTCCAGATGCACTATGACCTGGAGGTGTGTCACCTGGGGTCCAGTACAGACGTCAACGACCAGAGGGCCCAGAGGAGGCAGTGGCAGAGGAAACTCAACACACACATCCAGAACATTACTCTGGAACTCATCGTCAACATCTTCAGGTCAGCATGAAATGAATCTCTTGTGGACAGACTACGTAAACATAAATGGTACTGAGCATCTGACCAAATGATGCTACATTTGAGATCTGGGCTAACTGAAATTAACATCAAATCAAATGACAGCTAGCTATATTGTGTTTTACTTTACTGTCGTTCACTATGACAAAACATGTACACGAGTATTATAATATCACATAGTTGTTACAATATTATCATCTAATTTATATTTATTTATGTTACTATGATAGTGGAGACTCAAACTTAGCATACATTATCTAGTTAATATGTATTGGGTTGGACCAAAGTTGCCTATTTCTCATATAAGCAAAGCTTGGTGATTTATCAAATGGATATTGATATATTTAGAAATGTGAACAATGCTGTTAGTTATCCTATTGTACATTTTTATTCTATTTTCTATTATTGTCTATAATATTATTACTGCGCTGTTGGGAAAAAGCTCTCAAGGTAAGAATTTCACTGTAGTGATTTACAGCTGGTCTTTCCTGTGCACACTGTGAATAAACTTTGAAGCGTGAATCAAAATCCTGCTTTATTACAACCAATACAACTTTAAATGTCCTGTTCAATATCAGGCCAGGCAAGCTTAATCCAATGACTATTACTCTCAACCTCACCCCCACTCCCATCACCACTGCACCCCCACAGAGAAGTCCACGATCACCTCAACTATGAGCACAGAGTCTTCAACAGTGACGAGTTCTTCAGGTCTAGAGAACCAGCAGACCAGCCATTTTTCAAGAAGGTATAACTAGAGCCTGTTCAGTAACACGCACATTTGTTTCAACCTACAATATTTAGGACGTATTTAACTTTTTCATGCCTTTTTTTTCTGTCCAGCATGTGATCCAATTGATGGTTGAACGTAGTGTATTTTGTCTTCTTTGTAGGTGTTGGACACACACATCTTCCACTCGTTCCTACGGGATCGTCTGAACAGGAAGATGGACGCGTTCACACGCATGGAGCTGAGCACTCGGACAGAAGCTTACAGGTGAGAAAGAAAGATAAAAGTTTAACATAAATATTTACCTTTAAACTAGTAAAGTTTATTTTGACCTTTATTGCAAATGCAATGGGTTTCAGTAGGATTTTAATTTGGTTTCAAATCGTGGATTCAACTAATCAACTCATCAGCAATCCTTTTACTAGAATCAGGTGTGTTAGTGCTGCGGCAAAAAAGAAAAGTGCACTCGTTTTGGCACTCAGGACCAGGATTGGAAACAATGCTGTACTGTATCTTCATAGACACATCCCAAGTATGTCCCTTCCTGGTATAAGCACAGCCTTTCCCCTGATGTCTATCCTAACTCCAAGGTGAACTTTCCCCTTGGTACAGATCTAGGATTGGCTTCCCATCCCCCAATCCTAACCTTAACCGTTAGTGGGGGAAATGTTAAACTGACCTAAGATCAGCAACTAGGGGGAAACTTCTCCCTACACCTCTGTCCTCTTCCGCAGGCTGAAGTCCATGACAGAGTTTCCGCGGCGGCCCACCATGCAGGAGCTGGCCCGTAAATACACAAGCCCAGAGAGCCGACTCAGCAAGAGGCTGGGGGCCAGCCTGCCCAACCTGGGGGAGGGTGTGGCCTCCCTGGTGGGACCCCTCATGCAGAACTCCCTCAAGAACATACAGGTGGACAGTGGTAGGTGGACAGCGGTAGTTTGTAGGTTCAGGTGGACAGCGGTAGTTTGTAGGTTCAGGTGGACAACTAGGTTCAGGTGTAAAACTGTAGGTTCAGGTGACGCTAATTGTTATCTTTTGTGATTTCTGAACATTGAGTGGTTTTAGTATGAGTGTTTAGTGGTTGAGGTGAAGACCTGCACACACGGGGTATTCCCCAGTACCTAAGTTGAGAAACCCTGTTGTAGTTGACCACTACTATTGAGTTTGCCACCTTATAAGAACCAACCAAGGACGATTGGCCAACTGCTTTAAGGTTTCCTCTAAATGCTGTTCTCAGTTCTTGAAACCTTTGTGATCGAACCCTAATAGGTCTGAAGTCTCCCCAGAAGCCAGTGAGATGCTTCAAGCTTCCTGAGTTCCCTCCACCGCTGGCCTACCACTACGTCCAGAATTACTACCAGGAGATGATCACCCTCCTGGACAAGGCCATCAGCGGGGTGGCCTTCGAGGAATCCTCTCTCCTGGCCTGCTATCACTACCTCCGGGGCTTCGTCAACACAGTGGCCGGTAAACGCCTGGACGCTCTGGAAGACTTTCAGAACCTTTACAAGACGGACACGGACATCTTCCCTGGCGAGCTGGTCAACGCGCTGGTGGACTCTCTACAGGATGGGGAACGGGCACAAGCTAACCGCCGAACCGAGATGAAGCGCCTGATTAGTCGAGTGAAGAAGGACCACGAGAGGGAGCGGGCGTGCCATGACGACGAAGCTGTCAAGCGGTTCCAACTGCCAAAAAAGCACATGCAGTTGGAGGACTTTGTGAGGCACGTGCAGGAGTCTGGGATTGTCAAGGACCAGGGGACCATTCACCGGCTGTTTGAGGCTCTCACTGTGGGTAAGGAAGTCACACAGACTTAGAGATGAGAAATGATAAAGGAGAGAGGGTTGTCTCTTTCTTGGTGGAGGGTGTCTTCACCAAGGTACGTGTGTTAATGTCAATCTTGATTTTTATGGTAACCCCTTGTTGTGTGGGACCCATCATGAACATACTCCAGTTGATAATTCTTAGCCTCTACTCTGTAATCATGCCAGTCCCTGTGATTAATGTGTTAATACCTTAATACCTGTAGTGAATGGCCATGCTAATTCATCTGTCAATTGAATCTGCTTAATTTCCCTCAATCTTACCCGTGGTATAAAGTACTTATTTTGGACTATGACTTAGCTACATTCCTAAAGACAATTATGTACTTTTTACTCCATTCATTTTCCCTGACACCCAAAAGTACTCATAACATTTTGAATGCTTAGCAGGACAGGAAACATGTCCAATTCACACACTTATCAAGAGAACATCCCTGGTCATCCCTACTGCCTCTGATCTGGACGACTCACTAAACACATGCTTATTTTGTAAATGATGTTGGAGTGTGCCCCTGGCTATCCGTCAGTTAAAAAAAACATTGTGCCGTCTGATTTGCATAATATAAGGAATTTGAAATGATGTATACTTTTACTTTTGATACTTAAGTATATTTTAAAACCAAATACTTTTAGACTTTTACTCAAGTAGTATTTTACTGGGTGACTTTCATTTTTACTTGAGTCATTTTCTATTAAGGTATCTTTACTTTTACTCAAGCTTGACAGTTGGGTACTTTTTCCACCACTGAATCTTACCCCCCCACCCTATTAGAATGTTGTTAGAGCGGCTTGGGTTGTCAAGGTGGTGACCCTGCGGTGAAGAACTCTTTCCTGTCAGTATTTTACCTTGATTCCAGTCTGGAGGGTAAGCATAGCATGATGCCCTGCCTGGCTGCAGAGTGTGCTGTGCCCATCTCCAGCCCTGGTGTGTGTGTGTGTGTGTGTGTGTGTGTGTGTGTGTGTGTGTGTGTGTGTGTGTGTGTGTGTGTGTGTGTGTGTGTGTGTGTGTGTGTGTGTGTGTGTGTGTGTGTGTGTGTGTGTGTGTGTGTGTGTGTGTGTGCTGCTTTGGCCTTTGTTTTTCGGCTTAATAAGCTATCCCCCTCAGGTCTTAAAGCTGATTTACTTTCAAGATTAGTGTTTGGTTCCCAACCTGTGTGCAGCTTCAAACACACCCTCACATACTGTAGCATGCCTTCAATGCTGAAGTCTGGTTAATCATTTCCTTCACTTCCTCACTTGAAGTCTTGGGTTTTGAATGTCAAAATAGAATTCAGCCTATTTGTTCTATTGGCTGTGTTCCAAACAGGACTCTGAATCTGCTCTATCGTACAATGGTCCATTGAACTGTGAGTTGCCTTGTAGAAATGTGTGTTTTGTACCTCTTCATGTAGGAGTCATACTGTGCACGTGGAGTGTGTGTTTAGTAGGAGTCATACTGTGCACGTGGAGTGTGTGTTTAGTAGGAGTCATACTGTGCACGTGGAGTGTGTGTTTAGTAGGAGTCATACTGTGCACGTGGAGTGTGTGTTTAGTAGGAGTCATACTGTGCACGTGGAGTGTGTGTTTAGTCTCTTGCCCCAGTGAACCCACACACCATGGACTTGCTCCACCAGCCAACCAAAACAAGGCTGTGTAATATTGTTCCTGTAACTCCTTCCCCAACCCTGCTAGCTTCTCTGTTCCATGCTTGCACACCTATTGCCTTTTGTTTTGAGTGGAAAACCTAGAATCCCGCCAGAGACAACGTTATGAAATCATTGTGAAATACAGTAATAAACTGTCCCTCTATCGCCCCCCTGCAGGCCAGCAAAAACAGGTGGACCCAGAGCTCTTCCGGGTGTTCTACACCTTCTGGAAGGAGACTGAGGCCGAGGCTCAGGAAGTGGCCCTGCCGGCCTCAGTCCTGGAGCACCTGGAGGCTCACGAGTGTGTCTTCAAGCTGTCCTCTTCGGTCAAGACCAGCCACGGCGTGGGCAAGATCGCCATGACCCAGAGACGGCTGTTCCTGCTGACCGTAGGACGACCCGGGTACGTGGAGGTCACCAAGTTCAGAGACATTGAGGTGAGTTACGACCTTCCGCTCCTACGTTCCTACTACACTTTCTGTGATATACCATATATCATTCATGATACTAGACTTTTTTGATAGAGATTACAATGTGAATACATTAAGCTATAAAATAGACAAACAAAGTAATGTTTGATGTGGTTATAGATGGGTAATCTATGCTTTATTATACAGCTAATGTAAATGACGGGATCTAGTCCCTAACACAGTGTAAGTCATGTACCGTTATCATATCTATTAATGTTATGCTTGCTTATAGCTAGTGTTACAATGCACTGTGGGCGCATCATGAGACACTATAGATACACGGCTTTATGTGCTGTTATACAAAGTGTTACCAAGTATTCTATTAGAAATATGAATGAGTCAAAGTTGGTGTTAGGTGAACAAAATAAGCCTGGTCCCAGATCAGTGGTCTTTACAACCGTAGCAGTTAGCTATACAGCACAAAGTCACCTGGGACCTGCCTAGTGGTTGTGTAAGTTGTTGAGTTGCAGGGCTCAAAGGGACTCCCTGCTAAAATAAAAGGTAGTGAATTGTGGATAACCAGTTGGCTGTTGTACCTCAGGAGGTGAAGATCTCCTCGGCTCCCTTCCTGCTGCTGAGGATCCCCTCTCTGAAGATCAAGACCACTCTGAGGAAAGAGACGTTTGAGGTCAACCTGAAGTCAGAGGTTGACCTCTGGCACCTCATGGTTAAGGAGATGTGGGCCGGACGGAAGATGGCCGACGACCACAAGGTAGGATTTCAAAATGTCAAAATGTGACTTTAAACTTTCTGTTAATCCCTGTCTCTGGGTGTGTCCCAATAATATCATATTTTTCCCACAAATCTAAGCATTGGATTGGTGGAGACATGGGCTAGTGGGAGTTTCTACAATTTTAATTCTACCAGTCATTTCCTTTCAAATGAGTGAATAGAAGTGAACAAATGAACACTTTGGGAGGAAGGAGAGCTTTGAAACAGGTTATGTCTTTTCGGCGACAGGTGTTTGCTCCGGTGAGTCCAAAAACAGACTTTGGAGTT
Organism: Salmo salar; assembly: GCF_965601325.2. Classification (NCBI taxonomy): domain Eukaryota; kingdom Metazoa; phylum Chordata; class Actinopteri; order Salmoniformes; family Salmonidae; genus Salmo; species Salmo salar. Next base: position 36,433,405 of record NC_138317.1, read on the forward strand.
ATCGTTTAAAGTCAAGTATGACAACAGACTGTATATGGCTTATGCTAGTACGGGTAGTCAATGGTGTTTTGAGTGTGGGGATGTTGGCCATAAGCGACATGCTTGCCTGAAAAGGGAGAAGGCGGAGGGTGGGGAGAGGTCGTCCTCGTAACGCCTGGGCCCACTGATGTAGGGAGAGGTGGGCCTCGTAACGCCTGGGCCCACTGATGTAGGGAGAGGTGGGCCGACAGTGGTAGAGCAGTCACAAGTACCTGTTTCTGAGGAACAAGTTGTCCGTGTTGAGGGTACGGCTACTGAGGTTGACTTCTTCAGGAAACATAGTGATGAGGCTAATGAGGTTGACTGGGGTATGTGGTGGGAGGGGCAGCATATACTCAGTCATGGTACTAATTTCAGTGCTGAGTTGGCCGTTTTGTTTTCCTCAGGCTATTGGGTGACTGGTATCTACAACAGAGATTGTCAAGGGTCGGGTTTTATTGGTCAAGGCGGATGTTATGTTTATGCTCCTAATGAGGGTACAGGGCGTATTGCAGTATTTGATAAAATCAAGGAAACCTGAAGACAGTGTGACCAAGAGGGGTGTATGGTTTTAGGGGGGGACTGGAACTGTACGGTGGATTTTACTGTTGACCACACTGCTGAAGAACCTCACCTGCGGTCAGCCACTTGCCTGTCTGGTCTACTAAATGAGTTTGAGCTTTCTGATGTGTGGAGAGTAAGAAATGAAAAAGTTAGGCAGTACACATGGTTGAAAGTTAATGAAGGTGGTGTCGGTGCAGCAAGGTTAGACAGGTTGTATGTATCTGAGCAATACTGTAGTAGGGTTGGAAGGTTAGACAGGTATCTGATCACTACTGTAGTAGGGTTGGAAGATACAACCTGTCTAACCTATCTGATCACTACTGTAGTAGGGTTGGAAGGTTAGACAGGTTGTATGTGTCTGATCACTACTGTAGTAGGGTTGGAAGGTTAGACAGGTTGTATGTGTCTGATCACTACTGTAGTAGGGTTGGAAGGTTAGACAGGTTGTATGTGTCTGATCACTACTGTAGTAGGGTTGGAAGGTTAGACAGGTTGTATGTGTCTGATCACTACTGTAGTAGGGTTGGAAGGTTAGACAGGTTGTATGTGTCTGATCACTACTGTAGTAGGGTTGGAAGGTTAGACAGGTTGTATGTGTCTGATCACTACTGTAGTAGGGTTGGAAGGTTAGACAGGTTGTATGTATCTGATCACTACTGTAGTAGGGTTGGAAGGTTAGACAGGTTGTATGTATCTGATCACTACTGTAGTAGGGTTGGAAGGTTAGACAGGTTGTATGTGTCTGATCTCTACTGTAGTAGGGTTGGAAGGTTAGACAGGTTGTATGTATCTGATCACTACTGTAGTAGGGTTGGAAGGTTAGACAGGTTGTATGTGTCTGATCACTACTGTAGTAGGGTTGGAAGGTTAGACAGGTATCTGATCTCTACTGTAGTAGGGTTGGAAGGTTAGACAGGTTGTATGTATCTGATCACTACTGTAGTAGGGTTGGAAGGTTAGACAGGTTGTATGTATCTGATCACTACTGTAGTAGGGTTGGAAGGTTAGACAGGTTGTATGTATCTGATCACTACTGTAGTAGGGTTGGAAGGTTAGACAGGTTGTATGTATCTGATCACTACTGTAGTAGGGTTGGAAGGTTAGACAGGTATCTGATCTCTACTGTAGTAGGGTTGGAAGGTTAGACAGGTTGTATGTGTCTGATCACTACTGTAGTAGGGTTGGAAGGTTAGACAGGTTGTATGTGTCTGATCACTACTGTAGTAGGGTTGGAAGGTTAGACAGGTTGTATGTATCTGATCACTACTGTAGTAGGGTTGGAAGGTTTGACAGGTTGTATGTATCTGATCACTACTGTAGTAGGGTTGGAAGGTGTGACATTACTCCTGTGGGTTTCTGTGATCACCATTTTGTTACTGTTGATATTCATTTGTCCCGTCCACGAAGGTCATCATCTTACTGGTATTTTAATGTAAAATTGTTACATGATGTCATGTTTTGTGAAAGGTTTTTGTTGTTTTGGGAAAAATGGAGGGTTACAAAAGGGGATTTTGAGTCCTTGAGACAATGGTGGGAGGTTGGGAAGGCCCAAATACGATTATTTGTCAACAGTAGTTAAAGAGACTATCAGGGCCCTTGAACAGGACATCAAATCTATTGAATTGAAGTTGTTCACTCAGAATAACCATGAATTTACAGGACAAGAGACATCAACTGAGGTCGTTTTTACATGAAAGAGTGAAGGGTGTCTTGATTAGGTCTCGCTTTGCTACCCTCAATGATATGGATGCTCAAAGCGCTTTTTTTTAAACCACTAGGACAGTGGACATTACAACACAAACAGATGGTCTGCCTTCGTCTCCCTGGTGGGAACGTAACCACGGATGACAGTGAAATGTGCCAACATGCCGTTGATTTCTACTCTGCCTTCAATAAGGCAGAGGATTGTGATTGTCTGTGTACTGAACAGTTGTTACATGGATTCGATTATAAATTAACAGGCACCGCATTGATTATTTGCAACGCAGGACAAGCTAGTTAAACTAGTAATATCATCAACCATGTGTAGTTAACTAGTGATTATGTTAAGATGGATTGTTTTTTATACGATAAGTTTAATGCTAGCTATAAATTTATCTTGGCTCTTCGCTGCACTCGCGTAACAGGTGGTCAGCCTGCCACACAGTCTCCTTGTGGAGTGCAATGTAATCGGCCATAATGGGCGTCCAAAAATGCCGTTTACCGATTATGAAAACATGAAATCGGCCCCATTTAATCAGCCATGCCGATTTAATCGGTCGACCTCTATTAAATATATAGATTAGTTGAGTTGCTTAAAGGGTTTATTGTCTCACTATCACTAAGCACGTGTAGGGGTGGTGGGATCTTTGAGGTTGTTTCTCTCGAGGGCGCAACCAGTGGGAGGGGCAGGTTGTAATGGCCACTCGTGGAGGTGTAGAGTTTGAAAAACTTGGTCGGCGGCATGGGATAAAGATTCCTGCTGCGACAGGTTGTTCGGTGGAAGAATGTAGTTTAGCAGTGAGCGCTATCATTGGGTATGATGGCATAAAGTCAGCCTCAAGGATGAATAGCGCTGTAGTGATGTTCTTAGATTCTGTTGAAAAGCTGAATACGATAGTTGAGAGTGGTGTTGTGTTGCAGGACACAGACGTCGGTATTTCCTCTTATGAATCTGGAGAACAAAGTTATACTTTCTAACGTGTCACCTTTTGCTAGAGATGAAGCTTTGGAGCGAGAGTTATCTTGCCATGGTCAACTTGTATCTACAATAAAAAAGGTTATTTTTGGATGCAAATCACCTTTGCTGAAACATGTCATATCTCATAGGAGACGAGTTCACATGATTTTAAAGAAGGATACTGACCAACTGAATTTATAGTTCAGTTTCAAGATTGATGGGTTTGATTATGTGTTTTACGCTTCTACTCAATCAATGAAATGCTTTGGATGTGGAAAAGAGGGACATTTGGTGCTCAATTGTCCAGCGAATGAGCGTGCAGAGCCTGGTAGCTGCACCAGCGCTAGAGCTGCTAAAGCACCACTGAGAAGGGATGAACAGGCTAAGGGTTCAGGAGGAAGGAGAAGGTCGGCGGATTTAAAAAAATATATATTTCACCTTTATTTAACCGGTAGGCCAGTTGAGAACAAGTTCTCATTTACAACTGCGACCTGGCCAAGATAAAGCAGAGCAGTGCGACAAAAACAACAACACAGAGTTACACATGGGATAAACAAACGTACAGTCACTAATACAATAGAAAATCTGTATACAGTGTGTGCAAATGAAGTAAGGAGGTAAGGCAATAAATAGGCCAATGGTGGCGAAGTAATTACAATTTAGCAATTAACACTGGAGTGATATATGTGCAGATGAGGATGTACAAGTAGAAATACTGGTGTGCAAAAGAGTAGGAAAAACAAATATGGGGATGAGGTAGGTAGTTGGTTGGATGGGTTATTTACAGATGAGCTGTATGCAGCTGCAGCGATCGGTGAGCTGCTCTGACAGCCGATGCTTGAAGTTAGTGAGGGAGATATAAGTCTCCAACTTCAGTGATTTTTGCAATTTGTTCCAGTCATTGGCAGCAGAGAACTGGAATGAAAGGCGGCCAAAGGGGGTGTTGGCTTTGGGGATGACGAATGAAATATACTTTCTGGAATGCAGGTTGTAGAGATGGAGTTGTCTTCTGGGGATGATAGTGAGAGGGAGGCCTCTGATGCGTCACAATAAAATAGTGAGAGAATTGGGGAGGTATGGGATTGAAAAAGTTCGTCAGTTTCTGAATTTGACAAAAAGGAAGAAATATATGCAGGATTATAATGTATGTATTTTTCTTCCTGGAAGTTACTTTTTTTTTTAAATCAGCAAAGTTTCTGATGTCAAAAATAATGGGTGGAGGTTTGACAAGCCCAGAAATTGCTAGACTAAAGAGTGGTCATGAGAGTGACAAGTGAGGTATATTCTAAAGGAAATGAAAGAGGTCAGTCGCAGTCTTAACTCTGTAAAGAGATTTGTTTTCTGTCTCTTCCTGTAAAGAGATGTGTTTGTTTCTTACTCTGTACTTTTTTTCCCAGCCATGGGCAGTTTGAAGATTTCTTCTTTAAACGTAAATGGGGTGAGAGACAGGGAAAAAAATTGTTAATAAAGGGAAAGGGAAGTGACAAGTGTTCTACAGGAAACACACAGTAGTATGGAAAATGAAGTTATGTGGCAACAGGAGTGGGGGGGACAGGGGTGTGAAGTCATAAAAATTCAAAAAGTGGAGGTGTGGCCATCCGGTCCTCAAAAGGTTTTTTGCCTTTGTCATATGAGGTTGAAGAGGTAGTGGAGGGGAGGTTATTAAAAGTTACAGAGAGATATGAAAACTTCACTATGTGTTTAATAAATGTACATGCCCCAGTAGTGGCAGTTGAGAGGGTATGTTTTTTAGAGACATTATCAAATACCATTGAGAAACGTAATGCTGAGGATTATTCATTTCTTGCTGGGGATTTTAACTGCAGTCAGTTATTTAGATAGAAATCACAAAGAGACCCTCATAGAGCCTCAAGGACTTTTTAAAAACACCACCTTATTGTAACACATGAACTATGTGATAGTTGGCGGAGTCAAAATGGAGGCACGAGACAGAACACATGGTCTAATGTGAGAGAACACCATCTCTCTGACCAGGTTAGATAGGTTTTATTGTAACACTGTGTGATGTTTGGAGCCAACATGGAGGTAGGAGACAGAACACATGGTCTAATGTGAGAGAGAACACCATCTCTCTGGCCAGGTTAGATAGGTTTTATTGTAACACTGTGTGATGTTTGGAGCCAACATGGAGGTAGGAGACAGAACACATGGTCTAATGTGAGAGAGAACACCATCTCTCTGACCAGGTTAGATAGGTTTTATTGTAACACTGTGTGATGTTTGGAGCCAACATGGAGGTAGGAGACAGAACACATGGTCTAATGTGAGAGAGAACACCATCTCTCTGGTCAGGTTAGATAGGTTTTATTGTAACACTGTGTGATGTTTGGAGCCAACATGGAGGTAGGAGACAGAACACATGGTCTAATGTGAGAGAGAACACCATCTCTCTGACCAGGTTAGATAGGTTTTATTGTAACACTGTGTGATGTTTGGAGCCAACATGGAGGTAGGAGACAGAACACATGGTCTAATGTGAGAGAGAACACCATCTCTCTGGCCAGGTTAGATAGGTTTTATTGTTTTGAGCATCGATTTCAGGTCTGTAAATCCAGTGTGATAACCCCAGTGGGATTTTCTGATCATTGTTTAGTAACAGAGGTCGGGGACATTAACACTGCAAACCCCACAAGTGCATACTGGCATTTTAATATAACTTTATTGAGTAATGCTCATTTCAGGAAATATTTTCGTTTTTTCTGGGAGAGGTGGAGGTCTGAAAAGGACAATTTTGTATCTCTTCAACACTGGTGGGATACAGGGAAAATCCATTCAACAACCTGTAATCAGTACACCATGAATGAAACCAGAAATATCACCAGATCAATGAACGCCCCAGAGTCTGAAATAATGGAACTCCTGACGTTAGTTGAGACCATAGGAGATCAAGGCCATATTCAGGCACTGAAAAAAGCCGCGTTGGCAGACGCGGCTGGGTATCAGAGCACAGGGGGCGTTGGCAGACCTGCTGGGTATCACAGCACAGGGGGCGTTGGCAGACCTGCTGGGTATCACAGCACAGGGGGCGTTGGCAGACCTGCTGGGTATCACAGCACAGGGGGCGTTGGCAGACCTGCTGGGTATCACAGCACAGGGGGTGTTGGCAGACCTGCTGGGTATCACAGCACAGGGGGCGTTGGCAGACCTGCTGGGTATCACAGCACAGGGGGCGTTGGCAGACCTGCTGGGTATCACAGCACAGGGGGCGTTGGTGAGAAGTAAGTTCCAGGGAATCTCTGAAATGGATGCCTCATCCAAATATTTCTTTGGTTTAGAGAAAAAGAATGGACAAAGAATAATTATTCACTGCCTCAAATCAGCTGTTGGACAGGAGCTCACTAGAAATTAGAAAGAGGGCAGTAGAGTTCTATGCTGAGTTCTACAAGTGTGAGTACAAAGAGGTGACATAGCAGTTACTTGATGGGCTCCCACAGGTGGCTGCAGAAGCTCAGGTTGAACTGGAGCAATCATTGTCTTTGCAGGAGCTATACACTGCATTAAAAGGCATGGAAAATGGAAGGGCACCGGACATTGATGGGCTTCCTGTTGACTTTTTAAAGTATGTTTGGGCTATGTTGGAAGAGGATTGGCTAGCAGTTGTTAACGATAGTTTGACCGGAGGGTTACTAATGATAAGCTGCAGAAGGGTTGTCCTCACCCTACTACCAAAGAACTGGAGGCTGGTGGCCTTAATGTGCACTGATTATAAGATCCTGTCCAAGGCTTTGTCCAACAGGCTGAGGGAGGTGATGGGGCAAATCATACATACGGACCAGTCCTACTGTGTTCCCGGCAGGCAGATAGGGGATAACATTTCCCTGATTCGGGACTTTTTGGACGTCTCTAGGGCTTTTGGGTTGGATGCTGATCTAATTTCAATTGATCAGGAAAAGGCATTTGACCGAGTTGAACATCAATACCTATGGCGCACTTTGGAGGCTTTTGGTTTCAGCTCTGGTTTTATTGCCATTATCAGGGTGACATTGAAAGTGTATTGAAAGTTAACGGTGGCTTGAGTGCTCCTTTTAGTGTGTAGAGGAATTAGGCAGGGGTGTTTATTGTCTGGAATGTTGTATGCCATCGCTATAGAGCCACGAATAAATAGAAGTCTCATTGAAGGGGTGTTCCTTTCAGAGGATATTCCTCCTATTGGTCTCTCAGCATATGCTGATGTAGTTATTTTGGTGAAAAGTCAAGCGGATGTGGATAGTTTGAGTCTAATAGTTCATAACCGCCATCGATAAAAGACAGTACTGTGCAGCTGTCTTCATTGACCTAGCCAAGGCTTTTGACTCTGTCAATCAATTCTTATCGGCAGACTCAATAGCCTTGGTTTTTCTAATAACTGCCTCGCCTGGTTCACCAACTACTTCTCAGATAGAGTTCAGTGTGTCAAATCAGAGGGCCTGTTGTCTGGACCTCTGGCAGTCTCTATGGGGGTACCACAGGGTTCAATTCTCGGGCTGACCCTTTTCTTTGTTTATATCAATATCGCTCTTGCTGCGGGTGATTCCTTGATCCACCTCTACGCAGACGACACCATTCTGTATACATCTGGCCCTTCTTTGGACACTGTGTTAACAAACCTCCAAACGAGCTTCAATGCCATACAACACTCCTTCCGTGGCCTCCAACTGCTCTTAAATGCTAGTAAAACTAAATGCATGCTCTCCAACCGATCGCTGCCTGCACCTGCCCGCCCGGCTAGCATCACTACTCTGGACCGTTCTGACTTATGTGGACAACTACAACAATATGTGGACAACTACAAACACCTAGTTGTCTGGCTAGACTATAAACTCTCCTTCCTATTTTGCAACAAAGCCTCCTTCACTCACGCTGCCAAACATACCGTCGTAAAACTGACTATCCTACCGATTCTCGACTTCGGCGATGTCATTTACAAAATAGCCTCCAACACTCTACTCAGCAAACTGGATGCAGTCTATCACAGTGCTATCCGTTTTGTCACCCAAGCCCCATATACCACCCACCACTGCGACCTGTATGCTCTCGTTGGCTGGCCCTCACTACATATTCGTTGCCAGACCCACTGGCTCCAGGTCATCTATAAGTCTTTGCTACGTAAAGCTCCGCCTTATCTCGCGTCACTGGTCACCATAACAAACACCCACCCGTAGCACCCGCTCCAGCAGGTATATCTCACTGGTCATCCCCAAAGCCAACACCTCCTTTGGCCGCCTTTCCTTACAGTTCTCTGCTGCCAATGACTGGAACGAATTTCAAAAATCGCTGAAGTTGTAGACTTATATCTCCCTCATTAACTTTAATCATCAGCTGTTAGAGCAGCTCACCGATCGCTGCAGCTATACATAGCCCATCTGTAAATAGCCCATCCAACTACCTACCTCATCACCATATTGTTTTTATTTACTTTCTTTGCTCTTTTGCACACCAGTATTTCTACTTGCACATCATCATCTGCACATCTATCACTTCAGTGTTAATTTGCTAAATTGTAATTACTTCGCTACTACGGCCTATTTATTGCCTTACCTCCTCACGCCATTTGCACACACTGTATGTATATTTTTCTATTGAGTGTACGTTTGTTTATCCTATGTGTAACTCCGTAGTTTTTTTGTTGCACTGCTTTGCTTTATCTTGGCCAGGTCGCAGTTGTAAATGAGAATTTGTTCTCAACTAGCCTACCTGGTTAAATAAAGGTGAAATTAAAAATAAATAAATAAATAGGTTTAAGTGAATATCCTCTGCAAAGGTTAATTGGGAAAAAAGTTGTGCTTTACAGATTGGGAAATGGTCTGGAGGGATCATGGCTTTGCCAGGGGGGCTGGAATGGTGTAAGAGAGGTTTCCAGTATCTTGGAGTGTACCAAGGGGATGAGGGGACAATGGAAAAAAAAATTGGAATGGAGGAGTTGAAATGGTGGAATGGAGGATGAGATGGCGGTGGTTGTTAATGTGGTTGGGGGATACATTTTAATGGGTTCCACTAAGTGTTCTGTATTTGTCAAAAGAGGAGGGGGACAAGGTCTTGTACATCTTGCTAGTAGGGCTGCTGCTTTCCTGTTCCAGTTTATTCAAAGGTTGCTTTATGGACCAGAAAATGTGGTTTGGAGAGGGGTGGCAGGTCTGGTATTACAGGTAGGGCAGGGGGATTAGGTTTAAAGAAGGCTTTATTTTTGGTAGATGGTAGTCAGATTTCTAGGGATGGAGTACCTCCGTTTTACAGAGGCCTTCTTAGGGTTTGGAGTATAATGAAGGTGTCCAGATGCACTAAGGCTGAGTCAGTGCATTGGCTGCTGGAGGAACCTCTGGTGTACGGGGCAAGACTGGATTGTACAACTGAAGCTCTTCCACATTTCTCCAAGATGCTGCTGAAGGGCAAAATCATCACCCTAAGGAAGTTAATGGACATGGCTGGGCCCACATTAATGGATGGAGGACGGGGGGCTGAACATTTGAGGGGGAGGTCGGACAAACGCTGGAAAGTTGCAGGAAGGCTCTGTCAGCAGAGGAGTGGATTATGCTCAAGAGTTACTAAAGAAAGGCACAAGATGAAGACATCCCATTTCCAGGATTACACCGAGTATCCCAGTCAGACAGAAAGGCTTTATTAGTGGATTTGAGAGGGTTGGAAGAGGTGAATGGGAAGGAGTTATATAGGGGGTGTGTCAAGGTTTTAAATTAAGATACATTGAAAAATAGAAAAGACACTCCTTGGAGGGTGAAACTGGACCTTGATGACAAGGTAAAGCCAGCATGGAGAGCACAGTACAAGCCACCGGTACAAAAGGGTACTGGTGATATGCAATGGAGGGTGTTGCATGGCATCATTGCAGTTAATGCTTTTGTATCTGCCATTAATTCAGATGTTGGAGATGGTTGTCCCTTTTGTAATGTAAGAGAAACCATTTTTAACTGTTTTATGGAGTGTGAGAGGATAAAACCTCTCTTTGAAATACTAGACTATGTTTACAGCGGTAGGGAAGATTTTCAATAACACTGTTTTTATTTGGGGGTTTCAATATAGTAAGCAACAGAAAAGAAAATGTCAACTGTTAAATGTTATTTTGGAACAAGCTAAGATGTCAATTTTTCTGAGTAGGAAACAGGATATGCGCAGGATGTAAGATGTGGTTTTAAAGGATTAGTCAAAGTGGATTTTGAATTCTTGAGTTCTTCTCGGCTGTTTGAGGAGAAGTGGGCTTATGAAGGAGCGGTATGTTTTGTGGAGGAGGGGAAACAATTTTTTGTTGATGAAATAAGTTGAATGTAATTATGATTTTTTTTTTTTATTGAATTTAAAAAAAAAAATGTTTTATACTTTGATAAAAACTCTCTGTCACTCTCTTTGTCTCTCTCTCGGTCTCGTCTGTCTCTCTCGCTTTGTCTCTCTCTTTCTCTCTCTTTCTCTCTCTGTCTTTTTTTGTCTCTCTCTCTCTCGCTTTGTCTCTCGCTTTGTCTCTCTCTTTGTGTCTCTGTCTGTCTGACTCACTCACTCACTCACTCACTCACTCACTCACTCACTCACTCACTCTCAGGACCCCCAGTATATGCAGCAGGCTCTGACCAATGCCCTGTTGATGGATGCAGTGGTTGGCTGTCTGCAGTCACAAAAGGCAATTTTTGCTGCAACCAAGTTAGCACACTTTGACAGAATGAAACTGGAAGGTATGCCAAAGTTAATCTTTTAGCATGACTAAAAGAAACTTGGTAAAAAAAAATTAAAAAATCAACATACCAAAAATCTATGCAGTATGTTATTGAAATTATTAGCAGAAAGTGCATGTTCATGAAATAATTGTGCTTCTCAGGAGATGTTCAATTCAAAGTTTGACATATGACTTGTCTGTCCATCCTGAGCAGTGCCAATGATGGTGCCCAAAACCACGTCAGAGACCCTGAAACACAAGATCAACCCGTCTCTGGACCTGACTAGCCCCCAGGCGGTGGATGTTCTGCTCTACACCCCAGGTAAACCCTTAAGGCTCACTGTCAGCCTCAAAGGAAGGTGAGCGTCATGACGTGGGGCGTCAAACTAGAGCTCACATCAGACACCATTCAGTTCCTGTTCAACAAACTGGTAGCGCTACATATCTGTAGAATGATTTCCCAGTACTATAAACACCCTGCAGTATTCTTGGTAGATCAAGTAGGTGCTGCCGGTATTTCCTATTCAACCCCACTAAAATGTTCACTCTCCCCAGTCTAGGACAACCCACGTACCTTCAGACACTGCTCCTCAGATCATGACTGTCATGGTAGTACACCTCAAATATGTGTTCTGTAGTCGAGGTATTGCGTGACAACAACACACAAGACTCATGTTGCCTGTGTCCTAGTAACATATGTCACATTCCAGACCTGGGTTCAAATACTATTTGAAATCTTTCAAATACTTTGTGCGTTTTTTTCATCTGCCTGAAGTGTCAGGCGGGTGGGGTTTGAACTTTTGGGACTTTTCTACTGGTTACATTGGAACAGTCAAGCTCAATCATTTTTAAATGATTTCAAGTACTATTTGAACCCAGGTCTGTCACAGTGCTGCATTCTGCTGCTGCTAGGACAGTGATGGTGTCAGTGTGGCGTTACAGGAGGAGGCTTGGCCAGAGTCGGTTTTGGTTCCCGAGATTTTTTTTTACTGTCTCTTAAACAAATAATAAGGCACAGATTTTCCCAACGCATCACCACCAACCACTTCCTGTTGTGTTCCTCAGTTTCATCCTTATTACTGATTACTGATAGTAGTCATACAGTAGTCACAATAGAATCACTGAAATTGTTCTTCCTACTCAAACCACAAACGTTTATATTATATTACACAGACTTGTATTACACAATGAGATGTGTTTTAGTCTGACTTCTGTATCAATTTTACATCTGAAACGTATGTTTCAAACATCAATCGTTTGAATCAGCATTCTTTTTTTCTCAGGCTCAATAGAACGTCTCACAACGTGCTGTTTTGACTAGGGCAGATAAGAAACAGACCCCAGTCTGCAAGGATCCTCCCAGCACCTAAACTAAAAGGAGCCTCTTAACCTAGTGACGTCAGGGAACCAACACAATATCCCTCCTCCTTCCCCTGGTCCTCTCACACACAATATCCCTCCTCCTTCCCCTGGTCCTCTCACACACAGTGGTCCTCCTCCTTCCCCTGGTCCTCTCACACACAGTGGTCCTCCTCCCACCCCTGGTCCTCTCACACACAGTGGTCCTCCTCCCACCCCTGGTCCTCTCACACACAGTGGTCCTCCTCCCACCCCTGGTCCTCTCACACACAGTGGTCCTCCTCCTTCCCCTGGTCCTCTCACACACAGTGGTCCTCCTCCTTCCCCTGGTCCTCTCACACACAGTGGTCCTCCTCCTTCCCCTGGTCCTCTCACACACAGTGGTCCTCCTCCTTCCCCTGGTCCTCTCACACACAGTGGTCCTCCTCCTTCCCCTGGTCCTCTCGCACACAGTGGTCCTCCTCCTTCCCCTGGTCCTCTCACACACAGTGGTCCTCCTCCCACACAGTGGTCCTCCTCCCACCCCTGGTCCTCTCACACACAGTGGTCCTCCTCCCACCCCTGGTCCTCTCACACACAGTGGTCCTCCTCCTTCCCCTGGTCCTCTCACACACAGTGGTCCTCCTCCTTCCCCTGGTCCTCTCACACACAGTGGTCCTCCTCCTTCCCCTGGTCCTCTCACACACAGTGGTCCTCCTCCTTCCCCTGGTCCTCTCACACACAGTGGTCCTCCTCCTTCCCCTGGTCCTCTCACACACAGTGGTCCTCCTCCTTCCCCTGGTCCTCTCACACACAGTGGTCCTCCTCCTTCCCCTGGTCCTCTCACACACAGTGGTGTGTTTTTCTAGGCCTATCCCGCTGATTGTTCCAATTCCCGCTGATCTGTATCCAATTAGAAGGTGGCATGGTAGTGGCCACGGTATGGGACGTGGAGATGACCGTCTAGGCATTAGTAACAGTGCTGCTTCAGCACAGAGCACCATTGAAGTCCTTGCTCTCAGGGTCTAAATGTAGGTCACTAATATGTGCCGTTGGACAGTGTCCATATTCCTTCCTCCTTTCCGTTCTGTTCATCACTCCTCCCCATGAAAGGGAGGATGTGACACAGGATGTGACACATCTTTTTTTTATTTATTTTTCCTATTATGATTTTTTTTTTAAGAATTGTTACGCCATCAGAGGAAATAGAGCAGTTTGTGATTCTATTTGAAAATATGGTTTGATGTCTTACTAGATCATGAATGATATCTGACAGAAGTTCAATATGCGTGGCATTGTGGGTAACTGTCAATGTTTACATTTCTTCTGTGTGTGTGTGTGTATGAGAGAGATGTTGACTGAATGTTTACTCTTTTTCTGTGTCTGTGTGTGTGTGAGATATATTCAGCTTTGCTCATAACAAACTAGAAGATGTATTATAAATAGATATTTATTATAAAGAACAGTCTTCACCAGGGTGTTGCTTACGTAACTGTATAGGTACTATCTAGTCAAACCATGACGTCCTTACTGTATTTGAGTTGGATCTAATTGATTTGTTCAGTATGAGATAGAGATTCTGCTTGTAGGACAATAGAAATAAAAACATAGAAAATGTGAATTCAGGCATTCTAGCCTTCATCAAAATGTTTGTTTACATTGTCAGGCCAGCTGGGCGTATCGTTCGACACCGAGGGTGATGGGAACCCCAAACTGTGGTGTGCCCTGAGCGACGGGAAGGTGGTGGTGTTTGATGCAGCCAGCTGGTCCATGCAACAAAGCCAAGTTCAAATAGGCTCTTCACGAGTGGTAAGGCTGTGGACGTTGAACAGGGATGAGACCGGCTATTTTTAAAGAAAAGGAAAATTCAAAGGGAGAAGGACAATTATAGAAGTATGACGAAGCAGTAGTTATTCACTGACCGGAGTTAGTCATCTTTCTGCTTTGACCCATTTGAACTATATTTAGTGTTTGTGTCAATTAAAATAACTCAAGGGATTCTGCTGCCCCCTGGTGGTGTCTGAAATTGAAGACTTATGTTACCACACTTCCAAGTCTTGTATTCACTTGCTAATTGGAAAAAATCTGAGAAAAGCCAGTGGTGATCAAGCTTGCTTCCATGGCTTAAAAAAGCTTCTGGAAAGCCTGTCTGGTTTTTTACATATTTCTAATTTACCAGACACTCTTATCCAGAGCGACTTACAGTAGTGAGTACATACATTTTCATACTGGTCCCACGTGGGAATCGAACCCACAACCCTGGCATTGCAAGCGCCATGCTCTACCTACTGAGCTACATGGGTTATACATCATAATGGTTCATATCTTCCCAATGTTATTTTATGTTGTTTTCTTCAGAACTGCATGCTGGGAGTGGACCGGCAGCAGGTGTGGATTGGCTCTCAGGATTCCGTCATTTACATAATCAGCACCCGCAGCATGTCCTGTAACAAGCAGCTGACGGACCACCGCAGTGAGGTCACAGGGTTGGCCATAGGGGAGCGCAGCGAGAAATACAGGTGAGGTGTGACAATGACATGCATCAAACATACAGCTACTACTGGCATCACAGCCATTGAGAGAGCCTTCTTTTTAGGAGCCTATGATAAAGGCATCAATGAGCAGTCCCAGCTCTAAGTACAATGGATGACATCCTTTATTTATACCTGGGCTGTGTTCATTAGGCACCAAACGGAAGAAAATGGACTGAAACACGGAGCAACAATCTGAATTTGTATAAGAAACACTCCTGTTTGCCATCTTGAACATAGCCCTGCTGATTCTTCTCTGTGGTATCACTAACATTAGTCTTTACCTGTGTATGTATTCCCTGTTGCAGCCCCAAGGTGGTATACTCCTGCAGTGCGGAAGGTACAGTGATGGCGTGGGACGTGTCCACACTGCAGGTGAGGAAACAGTTCAGGCTCTCCTGTGACCGCCTCCAGTCCATTCAGCTCTGCAGTGGAACCCTATGGTGCTGTAAGTACACATAAAAATAGTGTACTTAAAATGATGAAAATTACTTCTGGCTATACTAGACTTAAGCAATAAGGCCCGAGGAGGTGTGGTATATGACCAATATACCACGGCTAAGGGCTGTTCTGAAGCACAACACAACGCAGAGGACCTGGACACAGCCCTTAGCCGTGGTATATTGGCCATATACCACAAATCCCTGAGGTGCATTATTGCTATTATAAACTGGTTAACAACGTAATTGGAGCAGTAAAAATAAATGTTTTGTCATACCCGTGGTATACCACTGATATACCATGGCTGTCAGCCAATCAGCTTTCAGGGCTTGAATTACCCAGTTTATAATACTGTATATGACAGATTGATTGTTATAATTGTGGTTGTTATTCCTCCTACGTCATTCAGGTGCCAGAGACTGCATTATGGAGGTGTGGAAAAACGGAACGTTGAATCGCAAGATCTCCCTTCCTGAACAGCTCTGTGGCTCCCCCACTGCCTTTAGCAGCTTCCTGCTCTACCAGGAGGTGACTCGTGGTTTATGTGTCTGTAGAAATATAGAAATGAAACATGCTGAGGCTAGTACTTTTCAGAACCTACCAGGCTGGATGAAATGTTGTTTTTGAAAGGCACTGACTTTAGACCAGAATGTTACCCGGGCTAGTGGAAATCGTGGCCTGCTAGCCCGGCTGGCCAGTGTCATGTTTCATCCCTGCATGTATTGTATACATAGTATGTCATATTTAACATATAGCCTACTGTGATCAGTGAGGTCTGTGCTACTTTGACATGGTATGAGGGTGATGAAGGACTGGTGTTGTGTGCTGTGTGTTTCAGAAGGAGCAGCTGTGGACGGCCTGTATAGACGTCGGGGAGCTGTGTGTGTGGCACCTCGCGGAGCTCACCAAGCCCTTCCAGAGGATCCAGTTGCCCGACTGTGCAGGTGTCACCTGCCTCATCAAGGTCAAAAACCAGGTGAGATTATCTGCAGACTGCATTGTTGACCGATAATTAGAATGCTTCGATTCTACTCTACTGTCATTTCCATTAAAGCACATTGCTTGAGTACTCTACTGTAGTTTCCATTAAAGGGCATTCCTTGAGTACTCTATTGTAGTTTCCATTAAAGGGCATTCCTTGAGTACTCTATTGTAGTTTCCATTAAAGGGCATTGTTTGAGTACTCTACTGTAGATTCCATTAAAGGGCTTGAGTACTCTATTGTAGTTTCCATTAAAGGGCTTGAGTACTCTACTGGACTACTAGATACACTAATTACAGTTCGCACTGTATTTAGGTATTCTATTATGTGAAAGTATTCATTGGTCCAAATCAGCCTTGGTTCCCCTTCCCGCTTTTCAGCTTTTTAAAATGTTATGCATAATAGATCATTCATAGCACAATGCATTCTGACATGCTGCCCATTGTCAATGTAACATGTCTTATTAAAAACAGAGATATCTCTTATTGGTCATTAAACCACATCTTTTACCCTGTCCTGTCAGATCTGGGTTGGCGGCCGGAGCTCGGGGAAGTCCAGAGGGAAGATCTACGTAGTGGATACCCAGCGACACACTGTGGAGAAGGAGCTGGTAGCTCACACAGACTGTGTCCAGGCACTGTGCTCCGCAGAGGACCGCTATGTGCTGAGTGGCGCGGCCCGCGAGGATGGGAAGATAGCCATCTGGAAAGTGGAGTAACTGGAGTGGAAATTCAATACTGCCCCCTGGTGCCTTGGGTTCAGAACAGGGTCGTGTTCATTAGGAACCAAACGGTAGAAAATGGACTGAAACAGAGAATGGCTACATGGGCCAATAAGAAACACTCTTTTTCGTTTTCTGTTGAAAAAGGTTTCGCTACGTGGTGCTCTAATAACCCAGGTTATTGTGAACAGTTGGGAAATGGACTTGTCGTGATTTTAGACTGCCTGTGGATGGATGACTGACCCAAAGACAAAATAAGGGGTCTTCCCCATGATTGCATCGGGTTTTTGTATTGCTGCTCATTAGACTTACAACAACTAAATTAATTTGTCCAACCTATAGTTAAATACCTCTTTGTTTATGTTCAGCAGTGTTAACTGCTTCTTTTAATATTAACCTCTAAGGAGGAGCCTTAACTTTTTATATTGGAACTACAGTAGAGATGCATGATAAGTGATTCCTAACCATATGAATATTTAATCTATATGGTTTTTTGTTGTTGTTGTAAATAAACCTTTTTGTATGTTTTAATACACAATAATACATTTTTGTATTGTTTACTGGTGTTATTAAAAATGTATTATTAAAAATGTATGAATGAAGACTCAATTTATTTGGCTCTGCATGTAACATGACAAACTATTTTCCAAACATTTAAATGAAAAAGTGAAATATTCACCATAAATAGAAGTTTCATGTGTATTCTGTATATGCTTTTGCCACCAGGGGACAGTATAACATCTAATAGCTTTAAATTGACATCCCAAAGCTGTCCTCTGTAAACCACGTCATGATATTTGACTTCTTTGTATTGTACTGACTGAAACCAAGGACTTTTATCATTATTTCTATATAGCGATTTGACTGTGATGCTAAGGCCAGGTGTTTTTGTATAATCTTGGGAATTATAAAATTTTAACCCACTTGGCCCATATTCAATCAGATATAATAATTTGTCTGCCTTCATGCAGTACAGTCAGATCTGTATTAAATCCCATTACGGTGGCTACAGGGAAGCCCGTCTCTTCATAATCTGAGAATCCTCTCAATCACACCAGCAGATGTCAAAATCATCGAAATCATCATCCAAATGCCAGTGTTCCAATTATAATTCTCCAACTGTCCCCAGCTGTACGAATATAAATCCCTCTCCTCTCGGTGCTTATACAATGCAGCACAGAAACATAATCACAGACCACATTTTTAATTCAGCTGCAGATTATTCTTTTACGATGTGGTTTCCTCAGATTTAGCCAGATTGGAATTTACCCAATGGGTTTCAAATGCCATCTCTTTTACTCATAACTACAAGTTACTTTGAGTTGTAGTAATTGAATCCAGGGATGTGGAAGACTGATGACGCCGAAAATACCAGGACTAGATTACACAGGGCACTGTTGAATCATGCATTTCTATCCACAGATAAAGTGACAGCAATAAGATTAGTTTAGTCCAACACACACATAGAACAGGAAGGCTCCTCCCATCACAGGCAGATTTTACTTCCCAGAAGAATTCATGTATGTTTGTGGGCAGATGTGTAAACAAAAGATACTGTATAAACATGAAGATGTAGGCACTTATGTGTTTACTGAATACACTTGTGCGTCCAAAATTGCAACCTATAATGTTAAAAGTGCACTAATTTAGACCAGGGCCCAGTTTCCCAAAAGCATCTTAAGGCTAATAAGTTAATCGTTAGAACTATAGCATCCTATGGTTCTAAATTGAACTTAGCCTTAAGATGCTATTGGGAAACCAGGCCCTGGGCCCTTGTCAAAAGTAATGAGCTACAGGAAATAGGATGCCATTTGGGACTGTGTTCTGGTTGATGTTCCTGTAGGGTTTCTCCGTATTGGCTAAAAGTGGGGCCATTTTTTTAATCACTATTTGTATTTACAGTAAATAGTCAATACATCTTGAAGCTGAAAATGACTGATTTTATTATACCCAGCGAAACTGGATACCACAGAAATGGTACATTACCAATCAAGCAAAGTTATGAAAGACGGCCATGTGGCACCATCACCCTGACCTGGGTCTCCGTCATTTTCCTGTTTCCTGTTAACCATGAGGATTGGATGATTCCCTATTCCAAGGGATACTCTGTTTTCAGGTTGTCCAGACTTTTAGAACTAACATTGTGTGGGTTGGTGATTGTCCATGACAAATTGGAATCTGCCTCTTATGAGCCAGAACTGAGCGCTGCTGAGTGAACAACCATTTGCTATTTAAAGAGGCTACTTATGGAAAGAATCAGAGAGAGATGTATGTGGCAGTTGAACTGAGAGAGGGTTTTTTATTGTGTGTGTTTCATATGGATAGAACTCTACTACCATATGCACTGTATAGACCATCTATTAAATCAATTTGTCTCTGCGTAGTTCAGGAAACGGTGGGTACCAGTAGTTGTATTACGCTAACTTTGATCTGTGCATAGTTCAGGCAACGGTGGGTATCGGTAGTTGTATTGAACTTGCATTGAATCTCTCTTTATCAAGAGTCCCCACCATCAGAAATACTGTATTACACACGATATGGTGTGGGCTGTGGTAACATTATGTTTCCCTATATTGGATAGATACCACAGTTAGAGCACATAATGCATAATAACATAAACTCAGCAAAAAAAGAAACGTCCCTTTTTCAGGACCCTGTCTTTCAAAGATAATTCATAAACATCTTAATAACTTCACAGATCTTCATTGTAAAGGGTTTAAACACTGTTTCCCATGCTTGTTCAATGAACCATGAACAATTAATGAACATGCACCTGTGGAACGGTTGTTAAGACACTAACAACTTACAGACGGTAGGCAATTAAGGTCACAGTTATGAAAATGTAGGACACAAAAGAGGCCTTTCTACTGACTCTGAAAAACACCAAAAGAAAGATGCCCAGGGTCCCTGCTCATCTGCGTGAACGTGCCTTAGGCATGCTGCAAGGAGGCATGAGGACTGCAGATGTGACCAGGTCAATAAATTGCAATGTCCGTACTGTGAGATGCCTAAGACAGCGCTACAGGGAGACAGGATGGACAGCTGATCGTCCACGCAGTGGCAGACCACGTGTAACAACACCTGCACAGGATCGGTACATCCGAACATCACACCTACAGTACAGGTACTGGATGGCAACAACAACTGACCGAGTTACAACTTGAACGCACAATCTCTCCATCAGTGCTCAAACTGTCAGCAATAGGCTGAGAGAGGCTGGACTGAGGGCTTGTAGGCCTGTTGTAAGGTAGGTCCTCACCAGACATCACTGGGCACAAACCCACCGTCGCTGGACCAGACAGGACTGGCAAAAAGCGCTCTTCACTGACGAGTTGCGGTTTTGTCTCACATGGGGTGATGGTCGGATTCGCGTTTATCGTCGAAGGAATGAGCGTTACACTGGGGCCTGTACTCTGGAGTGGGATTGATTTGGAGGTGGAGAGTCCATCATGGTCTTAGGCGGTGTGTCAAAGCGTCATTGGACTGAGCTTGTTGTCATTGCAGGCAATCTCAATGCTGTGCGTTACAGGGAAGACATCCTCGTCCCTCATGTGGTACCCTTCCTGCAGGCTCATCCTGACATGACCCTCCAGCATGACAATGCCACCAGCCATACTGCTCGTGCTGTGCATGATTTCCTGCAAGTCAGGAATGTCAGTGTTTGGCCATGGCCAGCGAAGAGCCCGGATCTCAATCCCATTAAGCGCATCTGGGACCTGTTGGATCGGAGGGTGAGGGCTAGGGCCATTCCCCCCAGAAATGCCAGTAAACTTGCAGGTGCCTTGGTGGAAGAGTGGGGTAACATCTCACAGCAAGAACTGGCAAATCTGGTGCAGTCTATGAGAAGGAGATGCACTGCAGTACTTAGTGCAGCTGGTGGCCACACTGTTACTTTTGATTTTGACCCCCCCCCTTTGTTCAGGGACACATTATTCCATTTCTGTTAGTCACATGTCTATGGAACTTGTTCAGTTTATGTCTCAGTTGTTGAATCTCGTTATGTTCATACAAATATTTACACATGTGAAGTTTTCTGAAAATAAACGCAGTTGACAGTGAGAGGACGTTTATTTTTTTGCTGAGTTTATGTTATTTATCTAAAGGGACTTATAGACATACATTTTTAACATATAGGTAGTCCCAGGAATCAAACCCACTATCCTGGTGTTATAAGCACCATGCTATACCAACTGAGCTACAGAGGACCACATCCCACATTTAGGACTGACGATAAGCATTGAATTACAACTGCAATGACAAGATACCAGTCAAACACTTTCTTTTTACGGTGGCAATACAACAAAAACCCCAAGATTGTGATTTCCAGAAAGGAGAATCAGAGGGAGCGTCAGGTTACCAGTGAACAGGTGCTCCTTGCTTTGCACCCCTCTGATGTGGGGGAAGGGTGGGGTGGGGTAGTACTGTGGTGTTGGGGTACAGGGGTGATGCAATCACTAAATTGTAGCCCTTTTCGTTGATACATTGTCTCCAGGTAACTTGACTCCACTGCATGCACATAGTGTTCGCCCCAATGCACAGATCATGTTATATTCTGATGGTAGGGTTGGAGTGGGGAAATGTGACCCCAGATCTGTAGGCTAAGCTACTTTATGGGCAACTCCTACTACTAGAGATGGAACATCATACTGGTAGTGTGTGCAGAGACTTGGATCCCAATGGAAGGAGTGTAGACGGCTACGAGTAGTATGACAATGACATTAGTCATTCAGTCAAATATACAGTGCATTTTGAATGTATTCAGACCACTTGATTTTTTTCCCACATTTTGTTACGTTACAACCTTATTTTCTAGAATTAATTAAATAGTTTTTTCCCCCTCATAAATCTACACACACACGCACACACACACACACACACACACACACACACACACACACACACACACACACACACACACACACACACACACAATACCCCATAATGACCAAGCAAAAACAGGTTCATTAAAAAAAAACATGTATTACAAATAAAAACTGAAATATTACATTCACATAAGTATTCGGACCCTTTACTCAGTACTTTGTTGAAGCACCTTTGGCAGCGAATAAAGCCTAAAGTCTTCTTGGATATAATGCTACAAGCTTGGCACACCTGTATTTGAGGAGTTTCCCATTATTCTCTGTAGATCCTTTCAAGCTCTGTCAGGTTGGATGGGAGCATCGCTACACAGCTATTTTCAGGTCTCTCCAGAGATGATCAATTGGGTTTTAGTCCGGGCTCTGGCTGGGCCACTCAAGGACATTCAGAGACTTGTCCCGATGCCACTCCTGTGGTGTTTTGGCTGTGTGCTTAGGGTCGTTGTCATGTTGGAAGGTGAATCTTCACCCCAGTCTGAGGTCCGAAGCAGGTTGTCATCAAGGATCTCTCTGTACTTTGCGCTGTTCATAATTCCCTCAATCCTGACTAGTCTCCCAGTCCCTGCCGCTGAAAAAAATCCCCACAGCATGATGCTGCCACCACCATGCTTCACTGTAGGGATGGTGCCAGGTTTACTCCAGACGTGACGGTTGGCATCCAGGCCAAAGGGTTCAATCTTGGTTTCATCAGACCAGAGAATCTTGTTTTTCATGGTCAAAAAGTCCAAAAGTCCTTTAGGTGCCTTTTGGCAAACTCCAAGCGGACTGTCATGTGCCTTTTACTGAGTAGTAGCTACGGTTTGGCCCCTCTACCACAAAGGCCTGATTGGTGGAGTACTGCAGAGATGGTTGTCCTTCTGGAAGGTTCTCCCATCTTTGCAGAGGAACTCTGGAGCTCTGTCAGAGTGACCGTCAGGTTTTTGGTCACCTCCCTGACCAAGGCACTTCTCTCCCGATTGCTCAGTTTGGCCAGATCTAGGAAGAGTTTTGGTGGTTCCAAACTTCTTCCATTTAAGAATGATGGAGGCCACTGTGTTCTTTAATGCTGCAGAAATGTTTTGGTACCCTTCCTCAGATCTTTGCCTCACCATAGTCCTGTCTCAGAGCTCTACAGACAATTCCTTTGACCTCATATGGCTTGGTTTTTGCTCTGACATGCACTGTCAACTGTTGGACCTTATATATTATGTCCAATCAATTTAATTTACCACAGGTGGACTCCAATCAAGTTGTAGAAAATCTCAAGGATGATCAATAGAAACAGGATGCACTCATAGCAAAGGGTCTGAATACTTATGTAAATAAGGTTTTTCTGTTGATTCGTTTTTATACACTTGCAAAAATGTCTAAAAACCTGTTTTCGCTTTGTCATTATGGGGTATTGTGTGTAGATTTCCGAATGCACTGTATACATATACACGCAACCTCACAAATGACATAATTAAATATAAACTAAATAAAACTGACCTATAAAAAGAAAATTAAGTAACATCAATAGATGTTTTATTGTCACATACACAGCTATGTTTAAAAATCATACAGTACGATAATATTATTATTACATTATTAGCTCACGGTGCAGTAGGTCATTTGCAATATTGTCAAAAAAGATTCACATTATAGACTACACAGTGACTTCAAGTGCACCCTTTTTGAAGTTTTAGAACATTACATTGTAGCCTTTGATGTCACATGTCACACAATTAGTGCTTGGCCACCACACAATGTATCACCTTGACTTGAAACACGAAACATTTGAAGTAGAATAACGTTTCAAAGAGATACTTGAGGTTTGGCAGTATGAATGTTGTCTGAGTGTGTGTGGCATTGGCTGCTACAGTTTGTGTAGTTGGGAGTGTAGTTGCTTCAACTATGGGCCAGTTGAACCTGGGTCTGTGCTATCTGAAATCCTTGGGACGTTCCTACCCCATTGAAGTTGACGTTTAAAATGGTTAAGGTTATATAAGGGTTATGATTAAGGTTAGGCTAAGGGTACGAGTGAAGGTTCGGGTTTAGGGTGAGGACGTCCCAGGGATCCCGTATAGCACTGACGTTGCTTCAGCGTGTCAGCCATATTGGAATGCTCGGCTCAGGATGGGAAATACAGGACTGGCGTAGTAGGCGAGCCTGGAGTGGTGGGCAGAGAAAGGAGAGCGCACCAACCGCTAAGCAACTTGAGTTTTTGACGGATTTAAAACACATATAAACGAGGAATTACACCGGTAAACTAAAGTGAATTATCCGACACGCGAATTGGATAGGCCAACGTGAGTACGGTTATGTTTCTTATATTATATCCTGATGTATAATGTAGGCGACTTCCAGGCGAAGTGTGTGATGGAGCGTCTGCTGTGCTTACACATTAACGTTTCCTCCCATAAAACTACAAGTTGTTTTCCTTATCACTTATCTTTCTGTTGAAGATGGCTAGCTAATATGTCGTTCTCAATCATTGTGTTGTCTATCAATTGATACTTCATCGCTATAACGTAAGCATATCACACACGTAGCCCATTCAACCTAGAAATGATATTCTTGTCGTCATTCATTAAATCTTCAGGAAAGTACGTTAATCACAATCTCCAGATTGTTGTGTGTATATATAAAAACAATGTCCCCAAATGTGCTCATAAAGTCTTCATTCGTAAATTCCCGTAGTTTGTCTATTTTGTATTCAATGATTGTTAGTGTATTCAGATTATACGTTTGTATGTTGTAGCTAGGTAACCAAGCTTATGGATGTTTCCTGAAGATTTGTGTTGTTAATTACACCCTTGTGAAGCTTATTACATTTGGATATTGGCGTGGCATTTCTTCTTGTTGTTCTTACTGTTTATACTACTGTAAACCCGAGGCTCTGGAAATTCAAATTACACTGAAGTCCTGTATTTTTAGGACCTTTTTATTTATTTATTTATTTCACCTTTATTTAACCAGGTAGGCCAGTTGAGAACAAGTTCTGAGGGTAAAGATATAGTGTAATCACATATTGTCCTAGTTACTACTTTTAATTTATACATGTATGACTCAATATCTGAAGTTGTTGAAAGGCAATATGACCAGACCTTGGTCCGCCATAATATTGTGTTCATGTTGTTGAGTATCCATTCCCAATGTTTTTCCGGGACATTCCAAATATCGACTTGTCTGCTTGAGACTTACAAGAAACTTTTGTATCAAGTGAGAAGTTGGGACAGTGTTGCACTCAGGGCCTGTATTTACCAAGCGTCTCAGAGTAGGAGTGCTGATCTGGGATCAGGTTCTCCCTGTCCATAATAACCTGCGTTATTATTATCTAAAAGGCTATACAGATCCCAGATCAGAACTCCCACTCTGAGACACTAAAATACAGGCCCAAGTACACTTTCAGAGCCAGGAGGGCAGATTTAGACAGACTTCTTCATGATGACACAAACACTTGACAGTTTGTAATCTAATGGGCTGGCAATGATAAGGGGAATGAAATGAAACATACAGGCATTGATTGGAGTCATAAATTGCTTGAGGAATTGAATTAATTGATAAGACTCCCAGAGGGTGTGTGTGTGTGTGTGTGTGTGTGTGTGTGTGTGTGTGTGTGTGTGTGTGTGTGTGTGTGTGTGTGTGTGTGTGTGTGAGAGAGAGCTTGAGCATGTTACATTTTCCACTGAGTAGGCCTAACCTTGCTCATAGCCACCTCAGGCAAGTTCTATCCACAGGCTCTATTCCACATCCTCCCAACGTATTCTGCCTACAGTTGTTTTAGAGGAAGAGGAGCTGCCTAGTGTTGTCTTAGCGACAGAGGAAGAGGAGCTGTGTCTAAAGGAGCAGCTGTGACAGGAAGGACAATGCAACAATGTTCTCCAGTTGTACTGCTGCATTCTCCTGTAGATTGGCCAGGATGTAGCCTAGCTTGGCTGCCACACACACACACACACACACACACACACACACACACACACACACACACACACACACACACACACACACACAATGAAACTGCTCAGGATTCTGCTGAGGAAAAAGGCGTTTTCCCCCAGAATCCTGAGGGACGGTGTGTGTGGTGTGTGTGTGTGGTGTGTGTGTGTGAGAGGAGTTGATGTGCTCTGATGCAGCTGTGGCGATTATGTGAATTGTTGTGTTGCTTTTTGACCTGATGATCTAAGTGTGGTGGTGATAAAGAACATGTTTCAAAAACAAAGGTATTAGGGGTAGGTCTGCTCTGCTGTTGGCATTTATAATGGACACGTTTGAGTTCCAGCCTCAGAAACATAATTACAAAACAAAGATGCAGTGTGCCCATTTCAAACACTTTTTTTTCCTTTTTTTTCTAAATATGTTGGGGGTCAGAAGTTTAAATGACAGCTTAAACTGGTGTATTACTTCCACTGGTCGACAGGCAGCATGGTTTCACAACCAGCGTCATGTTGCAGTTCACTCCCAGTTTAATTGACTCCAGGTTCCCTCAGATTACAGCGTGTGTTGGGTTTCATAGCGCTGTGCATTCATAACTCTTTGAACTATCTCTGTGAGGATGGATGGACATATGTGAGCTGATTGAAAACAACATCAACTGTTTTCAGTCTCTGTGTGTGTGTGTGTGTGTGTGTGTGTGTGTGTGTGTGTGTGTGTGTGTGTGTGTTCCTCCTCTATTATAACTGCAGTGTTCCCTGGGATAGCCTAGCAGTATAATGTTGAATTACTAATGTCAAGGATGCCTCTGATTGCTATGTTGGCGCTCACTGAACTGTCATTTTAAGTTAATGGGCATGTTCCTCTGCCAAGACTACTGGTTGCAAAATTCTGGGAACTTTCAATAAATTCCCCGGTATTCCCGAAATCCCATTTGGAGGTTTCCCGTAATCAGGAGGGAATAAGCAGGAAATCCGGAATCCTCCAACCAGGATTTCTGGAAAACCAGGGAATTTATTGAAAGTTCACGGAATTTTGCAACCCTAGACAGACATTGCTGAAGCATGCCAGCTCTTACAAAGCCTGGATAGGTATTTTACATTGCTATACCTATAATCTGGTGGCTGACTGCACAGTTGATGATGTCACATGCAGCTATTGGGGCGTAGACAGGGACGTACTGTTAAATTCAGACCTAGTCTGCATCCTTAATGGCACCCTATTCCCTATGTAGTGCACTACATTTGACCAGGACCCATAAGGCTCTGGTCAGAATTAGGATAGTATGTAGGGAAAAGAGTGCTATTTTGGACGTAGGCCTTGTCTTCTGCAGTGTCTGGGAGATCAGGTGTTGTTCAGCCATTCACAATCTTTAGTTTGAATCCATTCATAAAGCATTTAACACACACGGTCATGCTACTAATACAATACGACCTTAAGTCAAAGCATCACCTTTCACTGGTGGTGAGGAAAATGGTACATTACTTAGAAATATGTCTGATTTATGTGTGTGGTCCTGTGGTGTGTTTTTAAGCATTGTGGGGATGTTGGTACGCCTCTTTCCATTCAAATCATTGTCTAAATATTTTTGAAATAAAAATGGTTCCATGTGTCCCTGGTCTGAAGTTCTCTGTTAGGCATTATGTTGTGGTTTAGATCAGGGATGGGCAACTCCAGTCCTCGGAGTGGTGTCACATCTCCCCCCCCCCCCCCCCCCGCTAACAAACACAGCTGGTTTACACTGATTGCATTCTAAACTGAGGATCGTGATTCGTTTATAATTGGAGTCATGTGTGTTAGCTGGGAAAAAGTGTGACACCAACCAGGCCCACAAGGACTGGAGTTGCCCATCCCTGGTTTCGATTAATACATTAATGTTAATCCTGTACACATTTAATCTACCTCAATGAACATAGACAAACCTAACTACCTCCAGGTCCTTTTCCATGACTGGGTTATTTTGAAAGGGGCTAAAAATGCAGCAAATGTAGGTGGAGGACCTAAAGTCAACCCAACTACTACAGTAGTCTACACTACCCTACACTCTATGGGCTGACTATGTTAAGTCTCAAGCTAAAGGTCCCAGTGTTCTCTCTCTGGCTGTCCCAAATGGAACCCTATTCCTTACATAGGGCACTACTATGACCATAGCCTTATGGGGACTGGGAGTGGAGGGCTGTGGAGGCTGGTCATGTTCAGTGGGGAGAAAAACATGATTTTTTTTAAAACACGGAGGTACTAGTTTAACAGGGAGATAATGCCTGAAATTGTATAAGAAGATATTTAGCTGTGGTGTGCTTGTCCAGGGATACGACAAAAATGTGTGCCGTTGGAGGTACTGGGGACTGGAGTTGGGAACCACTGCGCCAGTGAACACTCCACCAGCCTGGCCTGCAGTGGCCTTAGCAGGCAGGATGAAGGACCGGAAGAGGAAAACAAACAAAGCAAGCAGACTGCCAGCCATTCTCTTCCATCCAGAGCACCTCAGGGACCACAGAGTATCTGGGTAACTGGTGATGAGAGATATACCCCCGCTAGCATTTCTCGTTGCTTTCTTTAGCGGTCACAAATGCAGCAGTAGATCAACTCCCTCTAAAGGTAAATAGAAAACAAGCTACAGTAGGCAGTCAGATCTGTTTTTTACATTTACAGGAGGCACAACCATAGAAAGCTTATAGTATATAAGCACATCTGTTTTTTAACACGGAAGGCCATTGCAAAGTGTCTTCTGGCTGTAGTGGAAAGACAATAGTCATTGCTTAGCCTAGTTGGGGACGGGTTGTACTGTATAGTACAGCTCACCCACAGTCAGTGTATAGGCTATTTGAGACAGTGAAAGGCCATACAGGAAGGCTCAGGTGGTCAGTCAGAAACCCAGATGATGCTTGAGACCTGTACTGTATGTTTCCAGAATCAGAGTCTATCTTTAGCTAGCTGCCTGGCTGGCTTCTCAGAACTTCTGTTCCACTGGAAGGCAAGGACCACCCAGTCCCAGCCTCACTGTCATGCTGTCTGACTGTCTGGATCAGGGGTGAGTCTCACTGTCATGCTGCCTTTCTGCCTGGTGTAGGGGTGAGTGTGACTGTAATGCTGTCTGGATCAGGGGTGAGTCTCACTGTCATGCTGCCTGTAAGTCTGGATCAGGGGTGAGTCTCACTGTCATGCTGCCTGTAAGTCTGGATCAGGGGAGAGTCTCACTGTCATGCTGCCTGCCTGTCTGTCTGGATCAGGGGTGAGTCTCACTGTCATGCTGCCTACCTGTCTGGATCAGGGGTGAGTCTCACTGTCATGCTGCCTGTAAGTCTGGATCAGGGGAGAGTCTCACTGTCATGCTGCCTGCCTGTCTGGATCAGGGGTGAGTCTCACTGTCATGCTGCCTGTAAGTCTGGATCAGGGGAGAGTCTCACTGTCATCCTGTCTGTCTGTCTGTCTGGATCAGGGGTGAGTCTCACTGTAAAGCTGTCTGTCTGGATCAGGGGTGAGTCTCACTGTCATGCTGCCTTTCTGCCTGGTGTAGGGGTGAGTCTAACTGTAATGCTGTCTGGATCAGGGGAGAGTCTCACTGTCATGCTGCCTGTAAGTCTGGATCAGGGGAGAGTCTCACTGTCATGCTGCCTGCCTGTCTGTCTGGATCAGGGGTGAGTCTCACTGTCATGCTGCCTACCTGTCTGGATCAGGGGTGAGTCTCACTGTCATGCTGCCTGTAAGTCTGGATCAGGGGAGAGTCTCACTGTCATGCTGCCTGCCTGTCTGGATCAGGGGTGAGTCTCACTGTAAAGCTGTCTGTCTGGATCAGGGGTGAGTCTCACTGTCATGCTGCCTTTCTGCCTGGTGTAGGGGTGAGTCTAACTGTAATGCTGTCTGGATCAGGGGAGAGTCTCACTGTCATGCTGCCTGTAAGTCTGGATCAGGGGAGAGTCTCACTGTCATGCTGCCTGCCTGTCTGTCTGGATCAGGGGTGAGTCTCACTGTCATGCTGCCTACCTGTCTGGATCAGGGGTGAGTCTCACTGTCATGCTGCCTGTAAGTCTGGATCAGGGGAGAGTCTCACTGTCATGCTGCCTGCCTGTCTGGATCAGGGGTGAGTCTCACTGTCATGCTGCCTGTAAGTCTGGATCAGGGGAGAGTCTCACTGTCATCCTGTCTGTCTGTCTGTCTGGATCAGGGGTGAGTCTCACTGTAAAGCTGTCTGTCTGGATCAGGGGTGAGTCTCACTGTCATGCTGCCTTTCTGCCTGGTGTAGGGGTGAGTCTAACTGTAATGCTGTCTGGATCAGGGGAGAGTCTCACTGTCATGCTGCCTGCCTGTCTGGATCAGGGGAGAGTCTCACTGTCATGCTGCCTTTCTGCCTGGTTTAGGGGTGAGTCTAACTGTAATGCTGTCTGGATCAGGGGAGAGTCTCACTGTCATGCTGCCTTTCTGCCTGGTGTAGGGGTGAGTGTGACTGTAATTCTGTCTGGATCAGGGGTGAGTCTCACTGTCATGCTGCCTGTAAGTCTGGATCAGGGGAGAGTCTCACTGTCATCCTGTCTGTCTGTCTGTCTGGATCAGGGGTGAGTCTCACTGTAAAGCTGTCTGTCTGGATCAGGGGTGAGTCTCACTGTCATGCTGCCTTTCTGCCTGGTGTAGGGGTGAGTCTAACTGTAATGCTGTCTGGATCAGGGGAGAGTCTCACTGTCATGCTGCCTGCCTGTCTGGATCAGGGGAGAGTCTCACTGTCATGCTGCCTTTCTGCCTGGTTTAGGGGTGAGTCTGACTGTAATGCTGTCTGGATCAGGGGTGAGTCTCACTGTCATGCTGCCTGTAAGTCTGGATCAGGGGAGAGTCTCACTGTCATCCTGTCTGTCTGTCTGTCTGGATCAGGGGTGAGTCTCACTGTAAAGCTGTCTGTCTGGATCGGGGGTGAGTCTGACTGTCATGATGTCTGGATCAGGTGTGAGTCTCACTGTCATGCTGTCTGTCTTGATCAGTGGAGAGTGTATCCCTGTCATGATGTCTTGATCAGTGGAGAGTGTATCCCTGGGTAGGGCTTTGACGGTCATGGTATTTTGTCTGCCGGTGATTGTTAAGCAAAAACTGCCATTCTCATGGTATTGACCGTTAATTAACATACACACATTTAACATCTCTTGGCTTCCATGCATAGCCTACAACCCACTGGTGCAGACCTTTGGAACATCTACATTTTAAAAAGTCTAATAAATCAATTTAATAAAGCCTACACCATCACAATAAATCCATTATTTATTTTATACTGGTCTAAAGAAACATGATATTAAGAAAATGTAGTCTATTTCAGAAGAACAGACTAGCTTACTCTGAGTTGTCCTTATGTTAGGCCCTGACCTGACTATGTCATATGGCTGTGGGCTACTACTAGTCCTTTAACCTGTTGGGGCTAGGGGGCAGTATTTTCACGGCTGGATAAAAAAACGTACCCGATTTAATCTGGTTACTAATCCTACCCAGTAACTAGAATATGCATATACTTATTATATATGGATAGAAAACACCCTAAAGTTTCTAAAACTGTTTGAATGGTGTCTGTGAGTATAACAGAACTCATTTGGCAGGCAAAACCCTGAGACATTTTCTGACAGGAAGTGGATACCTGATGTGTTGAATTACCTTTAAGCCTATGCCATTGAAACACACAGGGGTTGATTAATGTTTTGGCACTTCCTATTGCTTCCACTAGATGTCACCAGCCTTTACAAAGTGTTTTCAGTCTTTTACTGTGAGATCTGACCAAACAAGAGCCTTGGAACGGTGATGGCCGATTAGACTCTGGCGCACGAGTTCATGTTGGGTACCCTCGTTCCAATACGTTATAAAAGAGAATGCATTCGTCCACCTTGAATATTATTCATGTTCTGGTTAAAAAAGGCACTAATGATTTATGCTATACAACATTTGACATGTTTGAACGAACGTAAATATATTTTTTCCCCTCGTTCATGACGAGAAGTCCGGCTGGCTTAGATCATGTGCTAACAACACGGAGCTTTTTGGACATAAATGATGAGCTTTTTTGAACAAAACTACATTCGTTATGGACCTGGGATTTCTGGAAGTGACATCTGATGAAGAGAATCAAAGATAATGGATTATTTACATAGTATTTTCGATTTTAGATCTCTCCAACATGGCCGTTTGTCTGTATAGCAAAGCGTATTTTTCTGGGCGCAGTGCTCAGATTATTGCAAAGTGTGATTTCCCAGTAAGGTTATTTTTAAATCTGGCAAGTTGATTGCGTTCAAGAGATGTAAATCTATAATTCTTTAAATGACAATATAATATTTTACCAATGTTTTCTAATTTTAATTATTTAATTTGTGGTGCTGACTTGACTGCCGGTTATTGGAGGGAAACGATTTCCTGAACATCAACGCCATAGTAAACCGCTGTTTTTGGATATAAATATGAACTTGATAGAACTAAAAATGCATTTATTGTCTAACATAATGTCCTAGGAGTGTCATCTGATGGAGATTGTTAAAGGTTAGTGCATCATTTTAGCTGGTTTTATGGTTTTGGTGACGCCTGTCTTTGAATTGACAAAACATTACACACAGCTATTGTCAATGTACTCTCCTAACATAATCTAACTTTATGCTTTCGCCGTAAAACCTTTTTGAAATCGGACAACGTGGTTAGATTAAGGAGATGTTTATCTTTCAAAGGGTGTAAGATAGTTGTATGTTTGAAAAATTTGAATTTTGACATTTATTTGGTTTCAAATTTGCCGCTCTTGAAATGCACCTGCTGTTGATAGGGTGCACCACGGGTGGCACGCTAGCGTTCCACATAGCCCCAAGAAGTTAACAGACAAGATTTGCTTAGAATTCCGTAGCATTATTTTATAGTATTAAGAATACAATTGAACATAGCTGAATTAAAATAGAAAGGATATTTTCTCCAAATGATTACAGAGGGAGTTCGCACATGCGTCTATTCTGTGTTGAGTGGTTAACAAAGAAACAGTTCCTCCTATATGCTTAATTTAGAGTTATTTATGCAACTTTAGTTGTTCTACAAACGTTGGGCTATATGTTTTGATTTTTAATACATTCTAAGGCTGCATGATGCGACTGATTTGAAAAAAAGTTGCATGAAAAGCATGAGCTCTGCTACTTGCGCAGGCTGTACACACTTCATCAGTCTCTCATTCACAATTTGACAAGGACTTGATAATACCTCGAATTTCCCTGGCGGCATCCCTCTTGTGTGGCCTTAATGCCCTCTAAAAAAATCCATGCCTTGTGCCGTTGTGCCCTTGGGCTGAATATAATAATTTGAATTTCCTTCTCCCGGTTGCCAATTGCTGTGCTCCAAAGCAGCTCTCACTCACATGGCTCTCTCAGATATCTCAATTCTTATTAGCTAATGCCCGTCATGTGATCGGGTCCTTCTCACAGGCATCTCAGCTCTGAAGTAGGCTACAAGTGAAGACAGACACATCGGGGATGAAACTGCGTGCGTCCTTCTTATTGAATTCCGAGGCGCATATTGAAGATGTTAGAAATGTCCATATTTCATCGGCCAACAAGATGAGTAGGCCTAACGAACAGCAAAAACACTAGCCTATGTCAATCTACTATCCCCCATAGTACAAACGTTGATCTATTCTATTGGTCAAGTTGTCCTTCTGGGCGAGAAAGGAATATTCCAAACATACTCTGGGACAGTTGTGGGATGTGATGGATCCCAAATGAATACAACCACTAGCATCAACAAAAACATTTTTAACCTCTCTAGGGCCAGTTGGACGATTTCGTCCCACCTACGTAACAGCCAGTGGAATCCCGTGGCGCGTTATTCAAATACCTTAGAAATGCTATTACTTCAATTTCTCAAACATATGACTATTTTACACCATTTTAAAGACAAGACTCTCGTTAATCTAACCACACTGTCCGATTTCAAAAAGGCTTTACAACGAAAGCAAAACATTAGATTATGTCAGCAGAGTACCCAGCCAGAAATAATCAGACACCCATTTTTCAAGCTAGCATATAATGTCACATAAACCCAAACC
This sequence comes from Salmo salar, assembly GCF_965601325.2. Classification (NCBI taxonomy): domain Eukaryota; kingdom Metazoa; phylum Chordata; class Actinopteri; order Salmoniformes; family Salmonidae; genus Salmo; species Salmo salar. The sequence goes on from NC_138317.1 coordinate 36,467,122, forward strand.
ACAGCTAAATGCAGCACTAACCTTTGATGATCTTCATCAGATGACAATCTTAGGACATTATGTTATACAATACATGCATGTTTTGTTCAATCAAGTTCATATTTATATCAAAAACCAGCTTTTTACATTAGCATGTGATGTTCAGAACTAGCATACCCCCCGCAAACTTCCGGTGAATTTACTAAATTACTCACGATAAACGTTCACAAAAAACATAATTATTTTAAGAATTATAGATACAGAACTCCTCTATGCACTCGCTATGTCCGATTTTAAAATAGCTTTTCGGTGAAAGCACATTTTGCAATATTCTAAGTAGATAGCCCGGCATCACAGGGCTAGCTATTTAGACACCCACCAAGTTTAGCCCTCACCAAAGTCAGATTTACAATAAGAAAAATGTTATTACCTTTGCTGTTCTTCGTCAGAATGCACTCCCAGGACTTCTACTTCAATAACAAATTTTGGTTTGGTTCAAAATAATCCATAGTTATATCCAAATAGCGGCGTTTTGTTCGTGCGTTCAAGACACTATCCGAAAGGGTAAAGAAGGGTGACGCGCCCGACGCGTTTCGTGACAAAAAAATTCTAAATATTCCATTACCGTACTTCGAAGCATGTCAACCGCTGTTTAAAATCAATTTTTATGCCATTTTTCTCGTAAAAAAGCGATAATATTCCGACCGGGAATCTGTGTTTTAGTACAAAGAGAGAGAAAATAAAAACATGGGGTCGCCTTGTGCACGCGCCTCAGTCTCATTGTCCTCTGATAGACCACTTACCAAAGGCGCTAATGTTTTTCAGCCAGGGGCTGCCTCGACATCATTCAGCTTTTTCCCGGGTTCTGAGAGCCTATGGGAGCCGTAGGACGTGTCACGTTACAGCAAAGATCCTAAGTTTTCAATAAAAAGAGTCAAGAAGCCCAAGGAATGGTCAGAGAGGACACTTCCTGTACAGAATCTTCTCAGGTTTTTGCCTGCCATATGAGTTCTGTTATACTCACAGACACCATTCAAACAGTTTTAGAAACTTTAGGGTGTTTTCTATCCAAAGCCAATAATTATATGCATATTCTAGTTTCTGGGCAGTAGTAATAACCAGATTAAATCGGGTAGGTTTTTTATCCGGCCGTGTAAATACTGCCCCCTAGCCCTAACAGGTTAAAAACAATGAGGCTGATGCAACAGATCAGAACATTTAGCTTAATGTTGATAAACTATTAGGCTATTTCTTCACATTATAAGCGCAGCAATGTGCACACTGCAGTAGACCTATTAGAACGAATGTTCCAAAATGCCATCAATTAGCGGGAAAATACTGTTCTCAAAAGTGACCGCAAATGCAATTATGCATGTAATGCTTTATTATAAAGGTGCATTTTTATGGTGAAAATGATCTTCCCCAAACATGAAACTCACACGCTGCTTATGTATGCCAGTTAGGCTCTGTACCCCTTGTAAAGTGGATTAATGTGCTTAAAATGAAGAAATTATTTGGCCACTTTAGTTGTGATACAAACCAAACATATAGGCCTATGGGCTACATGAGGTGTGCGACTATGATTTGAAAAAGGGCATGCAATGTTTCTTGCAATCGTTCACAAGTGATAATATTGTCACCCATCAGACTATTCTTGATTACATTTTTATTTTATTTATTTAACTTTATTTAACTAGGCAAGTCAGTTAAGAACAAATTATTATTTACAATGACGGCCAAACCCGGACGATGCTGGGCCAATTGTGTGCCGCCCTATGGGACTCCCGATCACGGCCGGATGCAGCCTGGATTCGAACCGGGGACTGTAGTGAAGCCTCTTGGACTTATCTCCCTCACTAGCTTTAAGCACCAGCTGTCAGATCAGCTCACAGATCACTGCACCTGTACATAGCCCATCTATAATTTAGCCCAAACAACTACATCTTCCCCTACTGTATTTATTTATTTTATTTAGCTCCTTTGCACCCCATTAGCTCTTTTTCTACTTTGCACTTTCTTCTACTACAAATCTACCATACCAGTGTTTTACTTGCTATATTGTATTTACTTTGCCACTGCTTTGCTTTATCTTGGCCAGGTCGCAATTGTAAATGAGAACTTGTTCTCAACTTGCCTACCTGGTTAAATAAAGGTGAAATAAATAAATAAGTAAATAAATAATAAAATAATAAAAAAAATAATATATATATATATATATATATATATATATCCTATGCATGGTCCATATTATCAGGTATGCTATTAGCAATATCACCTGTAGCCAAATGATGCAGCACAGTGGCTATAAATACATAGGCAACCCCATGCTTCAACCTATCTGCATTTAACCCCATTGGGCTAGTCATAAGTAGAGTCCTGCATCAGGTCAGCTACCCATGGGTGAGCTGCAACAACAAAAAAACAGCTGGCGGGTGGAATGAAAACATTTTTTAAATCCAGATAATGCACTTTTTAAATACCAAGGAACATGTTGTGTTATGAATTCCATTCTGTTAGCGGCATGGCAGACATAAGGCTACCAGCCACGCATTGAGAGTGTGTGGAGCCGGAACTGTCCCTTATTTATATGGCGATAAAACGTCCTCGTTTCTCCACAAGATGAGTTTGTTCCCTCTCCCCACGTGAGAAAACGACACGTTACTACGTTTACTTTCCCAGAATAGCCTAGTTTACGCAACAATTGCTAATGTAGGCTTAACCGGATAAATAAAAAGGGAGATTACGATAAGGGAATAGGTTACAACACCATCGTGGAAACAGGTATTGCGCAAGGTAAGGCACCAGTTTGGAAGAACAACTTGGTAGATGGACACACAACCTGCACTAAGTGCAAGCAGGTAGACCTATTTGTTTTGGACATTTCTGTTAGTTATCAGTTAGTTATTACATTAATTCAGGCTTTTGTTTATTATACCATAAGCAGGCCATATAAAGTATAAACCGGTGTGGTTGGTAAACGTTTGAGTAGCCTACTAAGTAAATGTAGCCAACTATGGCACTCGTAAGTGCCTCGAGGAATATTTCTCTAGCATAGAACAAACCGACTACGTAAATAGATAAATTATACTACTATGGGGTTGTCAGATTTTTCTATTCATTCAGCTATTCGTTTTGTTTTCAGAAGAAAAGTAATTGTTCCATATGTATTTTACGTGGCGGAAACACTGTAATAAACAAGTTCCGTTTTTTTCAAGATTTGATGGCACTTATGGGTTTTTCTAGAGTAGATCAAAGTAGTATTTTTGTATGCAGATTTGAATGATCTGGGAAGCCTCGACATCAACTACAAATCCCTCTTGTTGCCATGACATAGTCACACACAAATCGAGATCTTTACGGTCACATCATTTTGATCCCGAGGTATAACCGTGATTTGAGAGAGCCATACTAGCTATTCCGATTAAGGTACTCTAGGTATGTACTAGAACACGTTCAAATGGAAACATTAGCCTAGCTACAGTTATGCTTAGTCACGAGATGGATCCTTTTGTGAGGCTTCAAACAGCCTGTGTGTGTGTCCCAAATGGCTTCCTGTTCCCAATACAGTGTAATACGTTTAACCAGGGCCCATGGCTAAAGGGAATACGGTGCCATTTGTGACTTATCTTGATCTTTAAAGGTCAATATAAATGAATGATCGAGAGGCTGCCTGGTCCGCCTTACGTTTATCACAACTCCTTCATATCTGTCAGGCGCCAGCGCTGTAGCTGATTTGTACAATGTAACATGCCCTTATAGCCCAGCGGTAGGGATGGGTATGAATAATCGGACGTCAACCCCCCCCCCTAAAAATAAATACAAAATAATCATATTTACCATGTTTATTTGCTTTGACTAGTGTCCCATTTGTACGTGTGCTTTTGCAGGGCACGACAAAAAAGAAACCAAGGCAAGTATCACACAGTTATTCTCCCTAAATTCCATTTCCCCTCAGCGTCTCACTATTGCGTTCTGACCGCTCCTTCCACACACGTGTACTAAGTTCGCACACAAGGTCCCTTTAGGCCTACAGAAATGAATTCTTATAAAAAGAATGGACGGTGGGCTTAAAAAATGTATTTAACTGATGGGATACACAAGCGACCTTCCTTGCCAAATGACAGCAATTTTATCACAAATTCAAAATAGACAATGAGCTGCAGTTTCGAAATAATTTAATCCTGTCGATTTCCGCTTAAGCTACTTTGCTAGTGCTATGTTTAATTGGTTTGTCTAGCTAGGCTATAACCCCCCCCCCCCCCCCCCAAACATAGACAGGTTCCACAATGAAAATATACAAAAACATTAGTTTGATTAGTTTCATTAAGCCTAGGTCTACTCACCAAACAGATGTTTGGGCTGTAATTCATCAACATGCAGTGTTCAATATGGAGGAATTGTTCATCCATTTAGAAAATTCCAAAGAACAGGCAGAATAAACTAAATGGAACATCTGTAGACCTATACAGAAAATAAGACCCGTTTTCAAATAATCAGTCTGAGAATTACTGTTCCAGACGCACATTACTTCGCCCTGGCAACTTTTTTCATTTAGAAAAATATTTTCTTCTATTTTATTCTGTGATGTTACATCATGTTTTTTTTGCTATGAAATGGATGGCTTGCTTGTGATAATTGCTCAGGAAATAAGAGAGTCTTGTCTGTGTTACGATGCCTCCTAGGAGGAGGGAGGTGCAGGAATCAGGAGCAGGAGAGCAAGGAAGTTACAGTGGCACAAACGTTTATTAATGTAGTCCCGACTCAACAACAACATGGGGGAAAACACGCACAAAACGAAGTCGCCACACACAGGAAACTCATTACACACACGGAGGAGAAACCTTGACTCCTAAACAAAATCTGGAAACGGTAACACTACCGAATGAAACGAAAACCCTGTGGTGCAGACACGCACCCCTAACGTAGTACACATACAAACAATCCCGCACAAAGACTAGCAGGCAGCGGGGTGTAAATAAACCCACCGAAATCAACCAAATGAACACGGGTGTGATACAACAGAGACACAAACGAAAAGGAAAAATGGATCGGTGGCAGCTAGTAGGCCAGCGACGACGACCGCCGAGCACCGCCCGAACAGGAGAGGTGCCACCTTCGGTGGAAGTCGTGACAGTACTCAGTACTCTCCCTCGAGCGCTTCACCCAATCCTCCACCACAGGAGCCTCGGTCTGGCTCAGATGCCATGGTACCAGGACCGGCTGATACCCCAACACACACTGAAAGGGCGAAATGTTCGTTGAGGAGTGGCGGAGCGAGTTCTGGGCCATCTCTGCCCATGGAACATACCTCGCCTACTCCCCTGGCCGGTCCGGGCAATACGACCACAGAAACCTACCCACATCCTGGTTTACTCTCTCCACCTGCCCATTACTCTCGGGGTGAAAACCAGAGGTCAGTCTGACCGAGACCCCCAGACGCTCCATGAACACCCTCCAAACCCGGGACATGAACTGGGGACCCCGATCAGAAACTATGTCCTCAGGCACCCCGTAGTTCCGGAAGACGTGTGTAAACAGGGCCTTCACAGTCTGTAGGGCCGTAGGGACACCGGGCAAAGGGAGGAGACGACAGGGCATAGAACACCGATCCACAACGACCAGGATCGTGGTGTTCCCCTGGGACAGAGGAAGATCGGTCAGGAAGTCTACCGATAGGTATGACCAAGACCGCTGTGGAACGGGGAGGGGTTGTAACTTCCCTCTGGGCAGATGTCTAGGAGCCTTGCACTGAGCGCACACCTAACAGGAGGAGACGTAAACCCTCACGTCCTTGGCTAAAGTGGGCCACCAGTACTTCCCCCTAAGGCTTCGTACCGTCCTATTGATACCCGGATGACCAGAGGAGGGTAACGTGTGCGCCCACCGACTCAATCTATCGCGGACACCAAGCGGGACGTACTTCCGTCCAGCAGGACACTGAGGCGGAGTAGGCTCCAATCGAGATGCCTGCTCGATGTCCGCGTCCACCTCCCACACCACCAGACAAGAGGCCGGAAGTATGGGGGTGGGATCGATGGACCGCTCCTCTGTATCATACAGACGGGACAGTGCGTCTGCCTTAGCGTTCTGGGAACCTGGTCTATACGATATCGTAAATCTGAATCTGGTGAAAAACATGGCCCACCTTGCCTCGCGAGGGTTCAATCTCCTCGCCACCCGGGTGTACTCCAGATTACGGTGGTCAGTCCAGATGAGGAAAGGGTGTTGAGCCCCCTCAAGCCAATGTCTCCACACTTTCAGAGCCTTTACGACAGCCAGCAACTCCCGGTCCCCCACGTCATAGTTTCGCTCTGCCCGGCTGAGCTTCCTCAAAAAGAAAGCGTAGGGACAGAGCTTCAGTGGCGCGCAGTGAGAGCACGGCTCCAATCCCAGCCTCGGATGCGTCCACCTCCACCATGAATGCCAAAGAGGGATCCGAATGAGCCAACACGGGAGCCTCGGTAAACAGTGTCTTCAAGCGACAAAAAGCTCTGTCCGCCTCAGCCGACCACCGCAGACGCACCGGCCCCCCCTTCAGTAGTGAGGTATTGGGAGTAGCCACATGCCCAAAACCCCGGATTATCCTCCGGTAGTAATTGACAAACCCTAAAAACCGCTGCACCTCCTTTACCGTGGTGGGATTCGGCCAATTACGCACGGCTGCAATGCGGTCGCACCCCATTACCACCCCTGATGTGGAAATGCGATACCCCAGGAAGGAGACGGACTGTTTGAAGAACACGCATTTCTCAGCCTTGACGTATAAGTCATGCTCCAACAGTCGCCCAAGTACTCTGCGCACCAGAGACACATGCGCGGCGCGTGTAGCGGAATATATCAGAATGTCATTGATATAAGCCACCACACCCTGCCTGTGCAGGTCCCTGAGAATCTCCTCTACAAAGGATTGGAAGATGGCTGGAGTATTCTTCAACCCATACGGCATGACGAGGTACTCTTAATGGCCGGAGATGGTACAAAATGCTGTCTTCCACTCATCTCCCTCCCGGATACGCACCAAGTTATATGCTCCTGAGATCCAGTTTTGTGAAGCAGCGTGCTCCGTGAAATGACTCAGTCGCCATAGCGATGAGAGGTAGCGGGTAACTGTACCCCACTGTAATCGAATTTAGACCTCTATAGTCAATGCACGGACGCAGACCTCCCTCCTTCTTCTTCACAAAAAAGAAACTCGAGGAGGCGGGTGACGTGGAGGGCCGAATGTACCCCTGCCTCAGAGATTCAGAGACATATGTTTCCATAGCCAACGTCTCTTCCTGTGACAGGATACACGTGACTCCTGGAAAGTGCGGCGTTTACCTGGAGGTTTATCGCACAATCCCCTCGTCGATGAGGTGGTAATTGGGTTGCCCTCTTTACAGAAGGCGATAGCCAAATCGGCATATTCGGGGGGAATGCGCACAGTGGAGATTTGGTCTAGACTCTCCACCGTCGTTGCACCAATGGAAACTCCCACACGCCTACCTGAGCACTCCTCTGACCACCCCTTTAGAGCACTCTGTTGCCACGAAATAGTGGGGTTGTGACAGGCCAACCAGGGAATCCTCAGCACTACCGGAAACGCAGGAGAATCAATGAGGAAAAAACGAATTCTCTCCTTATGACCCCCCTGCGTAACCATGTCCAGTGGAGCCGTGGCCTCCCTGACCAGCCCTGACCCTAATGGTCGACTATCAAGGGAGTGCACATGGAAGGGTTTGTCCATCTGAACCTGGGGAATCCGTAACCTATGTGTGAAACCGCGCTCCATGAAATTCCCTGCTGTGCCTGAATCTACTAGCGCCTTATGCTGGGAATGGGGGGAAAACTCAGGGAAAGAAATTAACACATACATGTGACCAACAGGGGGCTCTGGGTGAGCCTGGTGCTGACTCACCTGGGGTGTCCGAACAGTGCTCGGCCTGCCGTCTCGACTCCCAGACGGGCTCCTCCAGCACCGGTCGGCAGTGTGCCCTCTCCGACCACATCCAGTGCAGGAGGAGGCTCCTCCTCCAATCGCCCTCACTGCAGCACCTCCTAAATCCATGGGGGTTGGAGCGGAGGTGCTGGGGGGTGGAACCAACAGAACCCGATCTGGACGCCCGCGCATAGCCAGCAAGTTATCCAACCTTATGGACATGTCCACTAGCTGGTCCAGGGTGAGGGTAGCGTCTCTGCATGCTAGCTCCCTGCGGATGTCCTCATGTAAGCTGCACCTATAGTGGTCAATCAGGGCCCTGTCGTTCCACCCCGCGCCGGCGGGCCAAGGTCCTGAACTCCAGAGCGAAGTCTTGGGCGCTCCTTGTCTCCTGCCGTAGATGGAACAGATGCTCATCCGCCGCTCGCCCCTCAGGGGGATGGTCGAACACAGCCCGGATGCGGCGGGTGAACTCTGGGTAGTGGTCCCTCGCCGAGTCTGGTCCATCCCAGACCGCGTTGGCCCACTCCAGAGCTTTGCCTGACAGGCAGGAGACGAGGGCGTTCACGCTCTCACTTCCCGAAGGAGCCTGTTGAACGGTTGCCAGGTAAAGCTCTAGCTGGAGCAGGAAATCCTTGGATAATAGCGCGTCAGCTCCTGCTGACTCCATAGTTGTGGTGCGGGATTCTGTAACGATGCCTCCTAGTAGGAGGGAGGTGCAGGAATCAGGAGAGCAAGGAAGTTCCAGTTGCACAAACGTTTATTAATGTAGTCCCGACTCAACAACAACATGGGGGAAAACACGCACAAAACGAGGTCGCCACACACAGGGAAACTCATTACACACACGGAGGAGAAACCTCGACTCCTAAACAAAATCTGGAAACGGTAACACTACCGAATGAAACGAAAACCCTGTGGTGCAGACACGCACCCCTAACGTAGTACACATACAAACAATCCCGCACAAAGACTAGCAGGCAGCGGGGTGTAAATAAACCCACCGAAATCAACTAAATGAACACAGGTGTGATAAAACAGACAGACACAAACGAAAAATGGATCGGTGGCAGCTAGTAGGCTGGCGACGACGACTGCCGAGCACCGCCCGAACAGGGAGAGGAGCCACCTTCGGTGGAAGTCGTGACAGTCTGGTAAATTAACAAAACAAGGCTATGCCATTGCTCAGCCCTAGTCTCAAACAAGCAAGCACCTCTGCTGAGGTTACTGCCTTTTTGAAGATTGTGTTCCATAATATAATATATCCAGTTGATATTACAGGTTGTGTTCCATGATGTAATATATCCAGTTGATATTACAGGTTGTGTTCCATGATATAATATATCCAGTTGATATTACAGGTTGTGTTCCATAATATAATATATCCAGTTGATATTCCAGGTTGTGTTCCATGATATAATATATCCAGTTGATATTACAGGTTGTGTTCCATGATATAATATATCCAGTTGATATTACAGGTTGTGTTCCATGATATAATATATCCAGTTGATATTACAGGTTGTGTTCCATGATATAATATATCCAGTTGATATTACAGGTTGTGTTCCATGATATAATATATCCAGTTGATATTACAGGTTGTGTTCCATGATATAATATATCCAGTTGATATTACAGGTTGTGTTCCATGATATAATATATTCAGTTGATATTACAGGTTGTGTTCCATGATATAATATATCCAGTTGATATTACAGATTGTGTTCCATAATATAATATATCCAGTTGATATTACAGGTTGTGTTCCATGATATAATATATCCAGTTGATATTACAGGTTGTGTTCCATGATATAATATATCCAGTTGATATTACAGGTTGTGTTCCATGATGTAATATATCCAGTTGATATTACAGGTTGTGTTCCATGATATAATATATCCAGTTGATATTACAGGTTGTGTTCCATAATATAATATATCCAGTTGATATTACAGGTTGTGTTCCATGATATAATATATCCAGTTGATATTACAGGTTGTGTTCCATAATATAATATATCCAGTTGATATTACAGGTTGTGTTCCATGATATAATATATCCAGTTGATATTACAGGTTGTGTTCCATTATATAATATATCCAGTTGATATTACGGTTTCAATAAATTAACCTTAAATGGCAATTGTTTTTATTGACTGAATATGAGGCAGTTAAGATTTATCTGTAATGGTTATGATAAATAAGACATTGTTGGGAACTGTTGACATATACAGTACCAGTCAAACGTTTGGACACACCTACTCATTCCAGGGTTTTTCTTTATTTTTACTATTTTCTACATTGTATAATAATAGTGAAGACATCAAAGCTATGAACTAACACATATGGAATCATGTAGTAACCCAAAAAGTATTGCACACTTTCATTCTTAATGCATTTCAGCCAATCAATTGTGTTGTGACAAGGTAGGGGGGTATACAGAAGATAGCCCTATTTGGTAAAAGACCAAGTCCATATTATGGCAAGAACAGCTCAAATAAGCAAAGAGAAACGACAGTCCATCATTACTTTAAGACATGAAGGTCAGTCAATGTGGAAAATGTCAAGAACTTTGAAAGTTTCTTCAAGTGCAGTCGCAAAAACCATTAAGTGCTATGAGGAAACTGGCTCTCATGAGGACCGCCACAGTAAAGGAAGACCCAGAGTTACCTCTGCTGCAGAGGATAAGTTCATTAGAGTTACCAGCCTCAGAAATTGGCAATTAACTGTACCTCAGACTGCACCTCACAGAGTTCAAGTCATAGACACATCTCAACATCAACTGTTCAGAAGAGACTGTGTGAATCAGGCCTTCATGGTCAAATTGCTGCAAAGAAACCACTACTAAAGGACACCAATAAGAAGAAGAGACTTGCTTGGGCCAAATACACAAGCAATGGACATTAGACCAGTGGGAATCTGTCCTTTGGTCTGATGAGTCCAAATTTTAGATTTTAGGTTAGAGTAGGTGAACAGATGATCTCCGCATGTGTGGTTCCCACCGTAAAGCATGGAGGAGGAGGTGTGGGGGTGCTTTGTTGGTGACACTGTCAGTGATTTATTTAGAATTCAAGGTGCACTTAACCAGCATGGCTACAACAACATTCTGCAGCAATATGCCATCCCATCTGGTTTGTGTTTTTAGTGGGACTATCATTTGTTTTTCAACAGGACAATGACCTAAAACACACCTCCAGACTGAGTAATGGCTATTTGAACAAGAAGGAGAGGGATGGAGTACTGAATCAGATGACCTGGCCTCCACAATCACCTGACTAACACTTTTTTGGTTGCTACATGATTCCATATGTTATTCATATTTTTGATGTCTTCACTATTATTCTACAATGTAGAAAATAGTAAAAATAAAGAAAAACCCTTGAATGAGTCGGTGTGTCCAAATTTTTGTCTGGTACTGCAGATAAATGGGCAATATTTTTTCCAGTGCGGGCCTTGCCCTTGTGTTCTAAAAATGTATTTTGTTTTCATTCCGATCTCTCAAAAAAATAATAATCATGTGAGTAAATAATTGGAAAATGCCCATCTTTACCCCATGGCTCTAAAAGGTTTGTAATTGGACAACAAATCCTCTCCTGGTTATAGGCCGACGTGCATTTCTTAGGCGTGTTCACAATCACACTTAAATCTGTTTCACAGGAAGCCTGTTTCTTTTTCCTCTGCATCTTCTCCCCCATTCCACAGTTGGAGCTGTACAGACATTTCATTCTGTTGGCTAAGCAGTGAGCATCTAGGGGAGATGAAAGTCATACGGTGGCATCTAGGGGAGATGAAAGTCATACGGTGGCATCTAGGGGAGATGAAAGTCATACGGTGGCATCTAGGGGAGATGAAAGTCACATGGTGGCAGAGCGTATGGTACGCGATGCAGTGCGGCTTCTGTCTATGAAATTCCAGCAGGTGTGAGGGAACATAAGGCAGCTCAGTCATATCTGACCGCCATACTGTCCTGCTTTTAATGTCAACAATTTATGGTACTGTTACTGGAGGCCCCTTTAGCTCTCTCTCTCGTCTCTCTTTTCATCTTTCTCTCTCACACACACCCCCAGTGTCAGAATCTCCCAGTTAATATCTATAACCCTGTGATATATATATTGTCCCGAAGGGAGCACCTTTTTATTTAGCCAATAACATTGATTTGAATCACGTTTCCGGCCCGGCACACTGTTGTGTAGGATTAAGAAATGGTCTCAGTAATTGGATGATTGGTGCTGGCCTGTCTGTGTCATGGTGTGTTACAGTGCTGCTTGCTGATGGAATACTGAACATACAGTATCTTCATTTAGGGTTTGGCTCAGCATATGTTGAACACTGAAAGATGTATAGCACCTGAAGAATCAAACGGGTCGAGTGACAAATGCGTCTGGGTTTCCATGTAGAGGGGGTGTATTGAGAAACCTGGTTGGAGACTGTGGGTGTCTGGAGTTTTATTGGCTGACGTGTTCTCTCATAGGTGTGTTTTCTGTCTGTGCATGAAGATGTCTGAGGAAAATACTGCAACAAAATGAGGTATCCACTCTCCTATCCATACCACCAACACTCTGATCATTTATGATGTGTGATCCAATAGAGTAGCGCGGTATGAGTCATAATACCCATAAAACCTGGAGGTCAAACAGGGAAATTATTTTTCCACCATTAATTTTTTCCCCATAGGGGATTTTAGAAACACCTAAAATAAGGTCTGTGTTTCGTGTAGGCTTACCCTGGCGTTGCAGTTTGATACCCGTGTAAAGCTCTCTAGGACAAGGTGACTTTCATCACCTCCACTGTGGGGCTCTATAGGGCCATGCCTTACATTGCCTTGAAATTAGGCTGTAGACCAATTTACCAGATTGGTTTGGTAAGGCATGTCAGTGTGTCTGTTCCTCTGACAGGACATCATCAGTTACCGTAAAGCTGTCTTGAGATATTTATAGTTGTACCAGGGAGTCATACCACCTACGCTGTGTTGTTGCCTCTCGCCGGGTGCTGTGTTGAAGCCTCTCGCCGGGTGCTGTGTTGAAGCCTCTCGCCGGGTGCTGTGTTGAAGCCTCTCGCCGGGTGCTGTGTTGAAGCCTCTCGCCGGGTGCTGTGTTGAAGCCTCTCGCCGGGTGCTGTGTTGAAGCCTCTCGCCGGGTGCTGTGTTGAAGCCTCTCGCCGGGTGCTGTGTTGAAGCCTCTCGCCGGGTGCTGTGTTGAAGCCTCCCGCCTGGTGCTTTGTTGTTGCTTCCCGCCTGGTGCTGTGTTGTTGCCTCTCGCCTGGTGCTGTGTTGTTGCTTCCCGCCGGGTGCTGTGTTGTTGCCTCTCGCCTGGTGGTTTGTTGGTTGCCTCTCGCCGGGTGCTGTGTTGTTGCCTCTCGCCTGGTGCTGTGTTGTTGCTTCCCGCCGGGTGCTGTGTTGTTGCTTCCCACCGGGTGCTGTGTTGTTGCCTCCCGCCTGGTGCTGTGTTGTTGCCTCCCGCTGGGTGCTGTGTTGTTGCCTCCCGCCGGGTGCTGTGTTGTTGCCTCCCGCCGGGTGCTGTGTTGTTGCCTCCCGCCGGGTGCTGTGTTGTTGCCTCTCGCCGGGTGCTGTGTTGTTGCCTCCCGCCGGGTGCTGTGTTGTTGCCTCCCGCCGGGTGCTGTGTTGTTGCCTCCCGCCGGGTGCTGTGTTGTTGCCTCCCGCCGGGTGCTGTGTTGTTGCCTCCCGCCGGGTGCTGTGTTGTTGCCTCCCGCCGGGTGCTGTGTTGTTGCCTCCCGCCGGGTGCTGTGTTGTTGCCTCCCGCCGGGTGCTGTGTTGTTGCCTCTCGCCGGGTGCTGTGTTGTTGCCTCCCGCCGGGTGCTGTGTTGTTGCCTCCCGCCGGGTGCTGTGTTGTTGCCTCCCGCCGGGTGCTGTGTTGTTGCCTCTCGCCGGGTGCTGTGTTGTTGCCTCTCGCCGGGTGCACTGTGCAGATTCGTGTTTAGTATCATCATTACTCAAACATGTATATTCATCTGTTCTATTTATGGATTTACTTTGAAGACTTTGATGGTGTTGAAGGGAAATTAACCATTTTAATATCATATTGTGCTGTAATATTCAAATTATTTAGGTAATTTATTCCTTGAGGCTAGGGCTAATGTTTTTTGGTTGATTTTTAAAAAAGGTTAAAGGTTAGGGTTAAGGCAATGTTGACTATGGTGTTAGTTGGTACTTAGTAGACATTTGCTAAGATGGAATGCCCTGCTATATTCAATAGACCACTTCTCCACAGTAATGTTTCCTGTTATAATAAAGATATGTTCTGTTATGTCAGTTTATTTTAGTTAGTCATGTTGCATTGGCCTCTGAACTAGTTGATAAAACTCCAAAATAGAATCACTGTCTTCTCCAATAGACTGCTGATTCAACCAGTAGTGTCACGTAATCGCTGTGTAAAACCTGCCAGTAACCATTGTTCTGGTTCTTTGTAGTCTCAGGGTAACATGTTTGGAATTTGAACCCAGTATGTGAGGGTTGGCTTGGTTTAGCTCTTCTATATTCTTCACTGCATTTATATCGCCTTTCGCTCCAATAGAGTCAGTGTAGAAAGTGCCGGAATGTCTTACAATGGGAGGAAATGACCTCATAGTTAATCATGGTTCTGTGTGACCATCCTCACAAATGGCAACTTATTCCCAAATGGCACTACTTTTGACACAGTAGGGAATAAGGTGCCATTTAGGATTCAGGCTATGACTGGGCTGTGGTTTGAGCCGGGCCAGCAGAGAGCCCCCTCAGGCTGCTAGAGGGGTGACCTAGCCACCCTACCACCGTCCGCCCGCCCACACACACATACCGCCCCCCCCTCCCCCGCTGATGCGTAGACTCTACCCTCACAAGGTCAGGGCCTGGGTGTCGGCCGGCTAGAGCCTTCTACAATGATGTATTGTAAGTGTTGGATAGGGGGAGGTTGGGGGATTCCCTGTGGAATCTATTGTCACTTCAGCAGCCCTGGATGATGAATGAGATGTTTATGCAGGGGCGTTAGAGGGGTATTTATGAAAACTGGACTAGGTTAAAGCTGGAATCCTTCATAGTGAAACAGCCACGTCCGTTTGGGATATTACAAAAACAAAGAAGTTATTGCAAACAACCAAGACCCCCCCCCCCCCCCCCCCGACATCATTGCACAACCGATTAAAGTGAACAATGTATACTGTGCGACGCTCGTCAGCAAGAAAGGTGGTGGAGCGGCCGGTGGCGCTGTTTCCCCCTACTGCAGATCTTTATAGTGGGGTTCTAAATAGACCTGGCTAGATATAATCACAGTAGGCTGAAGTTGCTCCTAGACACTGATCTTGGGTCAGTTTAGCATTTTCCCAACTTATGGTTAAGGTTAGTATAGATGATTTTATTAGACACATGCACAGGATTGTGGGAAGGGAATCTGATCCTAGATCTGTACCTAGGGGATCTGTAGCTGAGCTATAAACAAGACGGAGTTGTAACCTACAAGCCAGTGTTAGTGGGTGTGTTGTGGCTCTCTAACCAACCACAGCAGAATGGCACCTCTAGGATCTTCACCAGCACTGGTGCCATCTGGCCTGCTATTCTCCTTGGGGTCCAGGCCGGGCAGGAAGGCAGGCTGTGTGTCTAGCCTTATTGCATCCATCCTTACATGCTGACCAGACCGCTCGCACCATCGTGCGCATGGTGATTTTCTCCACCCGCACCAGACACGATCAGGACACACAGTTTGAAATATCAAAATGAACTCTGAAAAAAAAACAATATTAATTTGGGGACAGGTCGAAAAGTTTTAAACATTTATGGCAATTTAGCTAGCTAGCTTGCTGTTGCGAGCTAATTATTCCTGGGATATAAATAGTGGGTTGTTATTTTACCTGAAATGCACAAGGTCCTCTACTCGACAATTAGTCCATAGATAAATGGTAAACCAAGTTAGTTTCTAGTAATCGCTCCTCCTTCAGGCTTCTTCTTCTGCTTCTTTGGAATTTACGGCGGTTGGAAACCAACTTTAAGGTTCATTACCACTACCAACTGGACTGGAGTGTGGACCTCAGTTCATCTTTCAATCACCCACGTGGGTATATGCTCCTAAAAACCAATGAGGAGATGGGAGAGGCGGGACTTGCAGCACGTCAAGCGTCACAAATAGAGACAAGTTCTATTTTGGTGCCCAGCTATACAGACACTCGTTGATCCGCGGGAGCAGTGTGGGTGCAATGATTGAATAACATGTAAACTCAGCACAAAAATAAATGGCCCCTTTTCAGGACCCTGTTCTTAAAAGATAATTCGTAAAAATCCAAATAACTTCACAGATCTTCATTGTAAAGGGTTTATACACTGTTTCCCATGCTTGTTCAATGAACCATTGAATGAACATGCACCTGTGGAACGGTCGTTAAGACACTAACAGCTTACAGACTGTAGGCAATTAAGGTCACAGTTATGAAAACTTAGGACACTAAAGAGGCTTTTCTACTGACTCTGAAAAACACCAAAAGAAAGATGCCCAGGGTCCCTGCTCAACTGCGTGAACGTGCCTTAGGCATGCTGCAAGGAGGCATGAGGACTGCAGATGTGGCCAGGGCAATAAATTGCAATGTCCGTACTGTGAGACAGCGCTACAGGGAGACAGGACGGACAGCTGATTGTCCTCACAGTGGCAGACCACATGTAACAACACCTGCACAGGATCTGTACATCCGAACATCACACCTGCGGGACAGGTACTGGATGGCAACAACTGCCCGAGTTACACCAGGAACGCACAATCCCACCATCAGTGCTCAGACTCCGAATTAGGCTGAGAGAGGCTGGACTGAGGGCTTGTAGGCCTGTTGTAACGTCGCCTATGGGCACAAACCCACCGTCGCTGGACCAGACAGGACTGGCAAAAAGTGCTCTTCACTGACGAGTTGCGGTTTTGTCTCACATGGGGTGACGGTCGGATTCGCGTTCATCATCGAAGGAATGAGCGGTACACTGGGGCCTGTACTCTAAAGCAGGATTGATTTGGAGGTGGAGGGTCCATCATGGTCTGGGGCGGTGTTTCACAGCATCATCGGACTGAGCTTGTTGTCATTGCAGGCAATCTCAACGCCGTGCGTTACAGGGAAGACATCCTCCTCCCTCATGTGGTACCCTTCCTGCAGGCTCATCCTGACATGACCCTCCAGCATGACAATGCCATCAGCCATACTGCTCGTTCTGTGTGTGATTTCCTGCAAGTCAGGAATGTCAGTGTTCTGCCATGGGCAGCGAAGAGCCCGGATCTCAATCCCATTGAGCACGCCTGGGACCTGTTGGATAGGAGGGTGAGGGCTAGGGCCATTCCCCCCAGAAATGTCCGGGAACTTGCAGGTGCCTTGGTGGAAGAGTGGGGTAACGTCTCACAGCAAGAACTGGCAAGTCTGGTGCAGTCCATGAGGAGGTGATGCACTGCAGTAGTTAATGCAGCTGGTGGCCACACCAGATACTGACTGTTACTTTTGATTTTGACCCCCCCTTTGTTCAGGGACACATTATTCCATTTCTGTTTGTCACATGTCTGTGGAACTTATTCAGTTTATGTCTCAGTTGTTGAATCTTGTTATGTTCATACAAATATTTACACATGTTAAGTTTGCTGAAAATAAACACAGTTGACAGTGAGAGGACGTTTTCTTTTTTTGCTGAGTTTGTGTACATTTATTTTGCAACGGGAGCGGTGTGGTCAACATTTTAGAGTTCATTGTTATCATGACGGGCATCGCCTGCTCACTAGAGAGGCTGCAAGCTTCATGTCCATGTTTACTGTCCACTGTTACCCATATTTCCCATGGACTGGCCGTATTACTGACTCCTACTTAGACTATAAATGTGTGTGTCAGGGTTTACGTTGGCTGGTAATAGCTGATAAATAAAATTGGCTCTGTGCCAATTGTCCAGGAGAAGAAGAAACAAACCCATTGCTTTTTATTCTATTCATTGTTGGAAATACCAGTTGATGAAAATAGATTTGACTGGTCATGTTTATTGGTCTATAGGTTAATTTGCATAATTTAATGGAATTAAATTGGCGTGTGTGTACAGTGTTTTGTTATGTATCTTATCATTTGTACAGCATATAGATACAGATCCTTTGAATGGAAAATCTATCAGACTGTCGAGAGCTGCTGCTACAGCATCTTGTGGTGCTTTCACGACAACTGGGAACTCTGAAAATACGAGGTTAAATCATGACGTCGGAAAGTCGAAGCTCTAGAAAGAGGCCCGAGTTGGATGACCGTTCAAAACTATTTTTCCCAGTCGGAGCTGTTTTTTTTTCTTCACAGTTTCCAGTTGTCTTGAACGCAGCATCAAATGGCAACAGGGCGTCACACACCACTTTGCAACGAGCTGGAGGCAGTACGCATTTTGAAAACATATATTTAATTGTTTGAAACCTGAATGTTTTAATACATAGGATGAGGCATGTCTTACCTTGCTTCAAAGTAGCCTATTAGATCTCCCCTCTTTCTAAATTTCTAACAGATATTTTCATCTCTGACACGTGAAACCGCTCGCATATGGGATGCCCTTTTGCCAACATTGTTTTCCACTAATTACATAATGAACATTCACACGTAGCTTCCTACCTTGTGTGCGTTGCTGTGCTTATAATGTAAAGATAATAGTTTATCAACATTATAAACTAAACGTTCTGATCTGTTACATCAGACTCATTACTTGTTTAATGTTTTTTTATGTAGCCTAGGCCTACTGGTTGTATGAATTTGGGATCTATCGTCCCACAACTGGCCCAGAGTGTGTGGAATAACCTATTTCTTTCTCGACGAACTGACCAGTAGAATAGTTAGCGTAAACCTTTATACTATAGTTGACATAGTCTAGTGATTTTGCTGTTTGTTACTCGTCTTGTGGGCTGAGGAAAAGTAAATGTAGACAATTATTCTAAGTTCAAAGTGCACATCAGAATTTGGTAAGAAGGACTGCACATCGTTGCATCCTCGACTTTCATGTTCTGTTCATATGAATTACCATATTCTAAATGTGATTTCTGTCATTCTGAGCACCGTGGGTGGACGCCCTAATCTGGTACCAGTCCAAAGTTTGGAGATGCCTACTTAAGCGTTTTTCTTTATTTTTTACTATTTTCTACATTGTAGAATAATAGTGACGACATCAAAACTATATGAAATAACACATATGGAGTCATGTAGTAACCAGAAAAGTATTAAACCAATCAAAATATATGTCATATTTTTGATTCATCAAAGTATCCAGTCTTTGCCTTAATGACAGCTTTGCACACAATTGTCATTCTCTCAACCAGCTTCATCTGGAATGCTTTTCCAACAGTCATATGCTGAGTACTTGTTGGCTGCTTTTCCTTCACTCTGCGGTCCAACTCATCCCAAACCATCTCAATTGGGTTGAGGTCGGGTGATTGTGGAGGCCAGGTCATCTGATGAAGCAATCCATCACTCTCCTTTTTGGTCAAATAGCCCTTACACAGCCTGGAGGTGTGTTGGGTCATTGTTAGGGATGTGTAGCGAAACCCGGTATTAAACGGGCCCCAGGGCAAAATTTCAGAAATTCAATCACCCATTTAAAGATTTTGCAACTTTTTGTTAAAGTTGCAGCTAAAATGAACCAACCCACTCCTCCCTTTAATACAGCTGGTCCAAGCCAAAGACCAGCCCAAAGCCCCTTCACGCTGGCAGCTAGTGGGAGGATGACTGAGGAGAGGGTAGCCGGGTAGCCACCTAGCCGTGACCAAGTTCATAGTGAAAGGCCTACACCCCTTTGCAACAGTGGAGTCCAAGGGCTTTAGGTAACAGTCTGTCAGTACATATTGAGTTGTATTCATTTTCAGGAAATAGTAGTGTAAAAGGGTTGTGTGTTAGTCCCATCACTCCACAATGCAACACACAACAACACAAACATTCAATAATGATAATTCAACACATGAAAACTATTTTTTTACTGTAGGGAGATGAGCAAGGAGCTCAACCCCAAATGTACCCCTCCCTCCAGGAGTTACTTCCTACCTGGTATGGTGTAGAAAAGGTCAATGTGTACACTGAGTTGAAGGACGTGCCAAAGCTGGCCATCACATCAGACGGGTGGACCAGCCTCTGTCAGGACCACTACCTCACTGTTACAGTGCACTACACAAGCCAGGGCAGTGTAAAACAGAAGGTCCTCCACACCAGGGCAGTGTAAAACAGAAGGTCCTTCACACCAGGGCAGTGTAAAACAGAAGGTCCTCCACACCAGGGCAGTGTAAAACAGAAGGTCCTCCACACCAGGGCAGTGTAAAACAGAAGGTCCTTCACACCAGGGCAGTGTAAAACAGAAGGTCCTTCACACCAGGGCAGTGTAAAACAGAAGGTCCTCCACACCAGGGCAGTGTAAAACAGAAGGTCCTTCACACCAGGGCAGTGTAAAACAGAAGGTCCTTCACACCAGGGCAGTGTAAAACAGAAGGTCCTCCACACCAGGGCAGTGTAAAACAGAAGGTCCTCCACACCAGGGCAGTGTAAAACAGAAGGTCCTTCACACCAGGGCAGTGTAAAACAGAAGGTCCTTCACACCAGGGCAGTGTAAAACAGAAGGTCCTCCACACCAGGACAGTGTAAAACAGAAGGTCCTCCACACCAGGGCAGTGTAAAACAGAAGGTCCTTCACACCAGGGCAGTGTAAAACAGAAGGTCCTTCACACCAGGGCAGTGTAAAACAGAAGGTTCTTCACACCAGGGCAGTGTAAAACAGAAGGTCCTCCACACCAGGGCAGTGTAAAACAGAAGGTCCTCCACACCAGGGCAGTGTAAAACAGAAGGTCCTCCACACCAGGGCAGTGTAAAACAGAAGGTCCTCCACACCAGGGCAGTGTAAAACAGAAGGTCCTTCACACCAGGGCAGTGTAAAACAGAAGGTCCTTCACACCAGGGCAGTGTAAAACAGAAGGTCCTTCACACCAGGGCAGTGTAAAACAGAAGGTCCTTCACACCAGGGCAGTGTAAAACAGAAGGTCCTTCACACCAGGGCAGTGTAAAACAGAAGGTCCTTCACACCAGGGCAGTGTACAAATCACAAACTGGTGAAGTAGTGTCAGAGCAGATCTCAGACATTCTGGAAGAGTTTGAGACAGAGATTGTAGCTGTGACTGTTGATAATGCTGTTAATATGGATGTTGCCATGAAGAGGCTACACATCTTAAAAATAGGATGCTTTGCACACACATCGAATCTGGCAGCACAGAAAATCTACTAAATGACTTCCATTGATAAATGGGCAGCCTGAATCAGAGCAGTGGTCATGTGGTTGAAGAGATCCTTGATGTCCAAAACAGTCTTGAAGGAAAAGCAGAAGCTCTTTGGTAAGAAGCCAGTTCAATCTATTAAAGGATTATTTTGAAATTCCGACATTTAACAATTTAATTCAATATTTAAGTGTGCAGTAATTAAATGTATGTTGTTTTTTGTTGTTGTTTCAGGCCTTCAGCAACACTCACTCATCCTTGATGTCAAGACCAGATTTCAAGACCAGTCCCTCACCCTCAGTGAGCGTGTTGACCTAGAGGTGGAGCTCAACAAAGGCCTGCCTCCCATCCCCATGGCTGAAAATCCTGTGATGTAGTGGTGGTGGGAGAAGAGAGCTAAGCTACTCTGCCCCTCCTCACAAACATTGCAACAAGCTACCTCTGTGCTCAAGCCTCCTCCACCCCTAGCAAGAGGGTATTTTCGACTGCAGGGGACACAATAATCCAGGAGAGGTCCTGACTTCTGCCAGAGAAGGCAAATATGTTGATCTTTCTCCAGAAGAACTGCGAAGAACTGTTAGTCCTTCTGCAGTCTAACTGCAGGCCCAACCCATGTTGCTCTATACCACTGTATTTTCTTTTGCAGAAAATGTTGTTCTATACCACTGTATTTTCTTTTGCAGAAAAATATTGTTTATTTCATTTGTTTTACATTTCCATCATCACAACATTAGTCTATAATAGTGATTTGTTCAAAACATTGCTGTTTCTTTTGCTGTAAATAATTGTTTATTTTATTCATATTACATTTCAGAAAATAAAGCAATGTTAATTCTGTTCTTAATTTGTTTCGTTTTCTTTCTCGTAAAAAAACAATAAAAATAATCGATAATACCGTTAAAGTACTGGATGGATAAGCAATATCGGTAAGAGTAGTAATACCGTTAAAATCTTAATGATACCCACCCCTAGTCATTGTCCTGTTGAAAAACAAATGATAGTCCCACTAAAGGCAAACCAGATGAGATGGTGTATCACTGCAGAATGCTGTGGTAGCCATGCTGATTAAGTGCACCTTGAATTCTAAATAAATCACAGACAGTGTCACCAGTAAAGCACCCCCACACCATCACACATCCTCTTCCAGGCTTCACGGTGGGAACCACATAAGCAGAGATCAACCATTCACCTACTCTGCGTCTCACAAAGACACAGCGGTTAGAACCAAAAATCTAACATTTGGACTCATCAGACCAAAGAACAGATTTCCACCAGTCTAATGTCCATTGCTTGTGTTTCTAGGCCCAAGCAAGTCTCTTCTTATTGGTGTCCTTTAGTAGAGGTTTCTTTGCAGAAATTCGACCATGAAGGCCTGATTCACGCAGTCTCCTCTGAACAGTTAATGTTGAGATGTGTCTGTTACTTGAATTCTGTGAAGCATTTATTTGGGCTGCAATTTTTGAGGCTGGTAACTCTAATGAACGTATCCCTTGCAGCAGAGGTAACTCTGGGTCTTCCTTTCCTGTGGCGGTCCTCATGAGAGCCATTTTCCTCTTAGCGCTTGATGGTTTTGCGACTGCACTTGAAGAAAATGTTCCAGATTGACTGATATTCATGTCTTAAAGTAATGATGGACTGTTGTTTCTCTTTGCTTATTTGAGCTGTTCTTTCCATAATATGGACTTGGTCTTTTACCAAATAGGGCTATTTTTTGTATACCACCCCTACCTTGTCACAACACAACTGATAGGCTCAAATGCAATAAGGAAAGAAATTCCGCAAATTAACTTTTAACAAGGCACACCTGTTAATTGAAATGCATTCCAGGTGACTACCTCATGAAGCTGGTTCAGAGAATGCCAAGAGTGTGCAAAGCTGTCGTCAAGGCAAATGGTGGCTACTTTGAAGAATCTCATATCTCAAATACATACACTTTTCTTTGGTTACTACATGATTCCATATGTGTTAGTTCATAGCTTTGATGTCTTCACTATTATTCTACAATGTAGAAAATAGTAAAAATAAAGAAAAACCCTGGAATGATTAGGTGTGTCCAAACTTTTGACTTGTACTGTAGGTCCGGTAAATAGCATCAGCCACTGATAATTCTGCGCTGAGTCCATGCAGGGCACAGCGTCAGCCACTGATTACGCTGCACTGAATCCATGCCAGGGCACTGCGTCAGCCACTGATTACGCTGGACTGAATCCATGCCAGGGCACTGCGTCAGCCACTGATTACGCTGGACTGAATCCATGCCAGGGCACTGCGTCAGCCACTGATTACGCTGGACTGAATCCATGCCAGGGCACTGCGTCAGCCACTGATTACGCTGGACTGAATCCATGCCAGGGCACTGCATAAGCCACTGATTACGCTGCACTGAATCCATGCCAGGGCACTGCGTCAGCCACTGATTACGCTGGACTGAATCCATGCCAGGGCACTGCGTCAGCCACTGATTACGCTGGACTGAATCCATGCCAGGGCACTGCATAAGCCACTGATTACGCTGGACTGAATCCATGCCAGGGCACTTTGTAAGCCACTGATTACGCTGGACTGAATCCATGCCAGGGCACTGCGTCAGCCACTGATTACGCTGGACTGAATCCATGCCAGGGCACTGCGTCAGCCACTGATTACGCTGGACTGAATCCATGCCAGGGCACTGCGTCAGCCACTGATTACGCTGGACTGAATCCATGCCAGGGCACTGCGTCAGCCACTGATTACGCTGGACTGAATCCATGCCAGGGCACAGCGTCAGCCACTGATTACGCTGGACTGAATCCATGCCAGGGCACTGCGTCAGCCACTGATTACGCTGGACTGAATCCATGCCAGGGCACTGCGTCAGCCACTGATTACGCTGGACTGAATCCATGCCAGGGCACTGCGTAAGCCACTGATTACGCTGGACTGAATCCATGCCAGGGCACTGCGTCTGGTTAAGCTGTATTGAGTCACAGAGATGAGCAGAACAGAAACAATAGCCTAGCTCACATTCTGTGACCCCTGTGTCTGTGCTCCCTGAGTCACTGTGGGCTGAATGTGTCTGTCTACTGAAAAACACACCTGGCTTTTTTGCTCCGTTTTCCATTACAATTCTGGAATTAGCTAAAATGACCTCCATTTGATAGATGTTAGAATTTTTAAAAGCTCAGTTAAGCTGAGTTAAATGCTCAGCACTTATAAATGAATGGAAAAGTGGGCCCCTAGTCTCAATCCATTCAAGAGTTACAACACAGGTACTGTACAGTATTCTTGCCCACAACCTTACGAACAACACCCACTTTTCAGTTAGAAAAATATTATGGCAGTGGAGAGGAGACTGACTCCACCACTGCCACAAACAGGGCTCTGTTCATTTACCAGTGAATAACTGCAAATTCCATCCTGGTCAAGCAAGGATGGGTTTGTTTAATGCCTTCCTCTCTCTGCCAATTCTTAAAACAAAGGCGCTCATTGGAGTCTGCTAGGCTAATCAGATGATGTAAACTCTCTCGCTGTCTCCGATCTGGATATCAGCTAATGTTTTTCTGGAAAGGACTTTCCGAGTTCTCAGAAGGAGAAGAAAGGAGGGAGGAGAAGGGAGGAGATGATTTTAAAAGAAAACATTTGGAAAACAGCCATTGCCATGACGTCACAACTACAACAGGCTCAGGATGAAATGTTCCTTGGTACAGATCTAGGATCAGCTTCCCCTCTCACAATCCTAACCTGAACCGTTATTGGGGGAAATGTATTAAAATTGACCCAAGATCAGCATCTAGGGGCAACTTCACTGTACACACAACGGGAGCAGTGATAAGAGGCGGTCAATGCTGCTTCTACCCCAGACAGACAAGTCATTTAGTCGCCTATTAGATCCTGGGATAGATTTGTGCAGCAGAACTGCCTGCTAGGTCGTTGTGGTCGCATGCGATTTGTGTTAGTCATAGTACACAGCAACAGCCTCTTTAATACTATGACAGGCTCATCTGATGCATGGCATAGCCAGCGTGCCCAAGTGTTGACCCGCAGCAGTAGTAGAAGCAGGGGCATTCCTTAGGGTTCAGAGTGGCTGTCTGTCTGGACAGCCTCCCAACTGTCTGCACAGTGTTCAGTCACATTCACTGGGGCTCTGGCTCTGTCTCCTGCTTATGTGTGTTGTGTTCCTCTCCCTGTCTGCCGTCTGCTGCAGAAGATTAAAAGATAACCTCAACCTTGGCCACTAGTGGGCGCCATGAACACACACACACACACACACACACACACACACACACACACACACACACACACACACACATCGATCGGGTCAGACTGAGCTTTAATAGGAGATGAGCCATTGGCTGAGAGGCATATTAGGGATCACTCCAATCAGAGAGACAGATCAGGGATCACTCCAATCAGAGAGACAGATCAGGGATCACTCCAATCAGAGAGGCAGATCAGGGATCACTCCAATCAGAGAGGCAGATCAGGGATCACTCCAATCAGACAGGCAGATCAGGGATCACTCCAATCAGAGAGACAGATCAGGGATCACTCCAATCAGAGAGACAGATCAGGGATCACTCCAATCAGAGAGGCAGATCAGGGATCACTCCAATCAGACAGGCAGATCAGGGATCACTCCAATCAGACAGGCAGATCAGGGATCACTCCAATCAGAGAGACAGATCAGGGATCAATCCAATCAGACAGGCAGATCAGGGATCACTCCAATCAGAGAGGCAGATCAGGGATCACTCCAATCAGACAGGCAGATCAGGGATCACTCCAATCAGACAGGCAGATCAGGGATCACTCCAATCAGACAGGCAAATCAGGGATCACTCCAATCAGAGAGGCAGATCAGGGATCACTCCAATCAGACAGGCAGATCAGGGATCACTCCAATCAGAGAGGCAGATCAGGGATCACTCCAATCAGACAGGCAGATCAGGGATCACTCCAATCAGAGAGACAGATCAGGGATCATTCCAATCAGACAGGCAAATCAGGGATCACTCCAATCAGAGAGGCAGATCAGGGATCACTCCAATCAGACAGGCAGATCAGGGATCACTCCAATCAGAGAGGCAGATCAGGGATCACTCCAATCAGACAGGCAGATCAGGGATCAATCCAATCACAGAGGGGTCTGTCTCCTTCAGTCATTCAGGCTGACAAGACATTAGGCTGTCTGTCTGTCTCTCCTTCAGGCTGACAAGACGTTAGGCTGTCTGTCTGTCTGTCTCTCCTTCAGGCTGACAAGATGTTAGGCTGTCTGTCTGTCTCTCCTTCAGGCTGACAAGATGTTAGGCTGTCTGTCTGTCTCTCCTTCAGGCTGACAAGATGTTAGGCTGTCTGTCTGTCTCTCCTTCAGGCTGACAAGATGTTAGGCTGTCTGTCTGTCTCTCCTTCAGGCTGACAAGACGTTAGGCTGTCTGTCTCTCCTTCAGGCTGACAAGACGTTAGGCTGTCTGTCTGTCTCTCCTTCAGGCTGACAAGACGTTAGGCTGTCTGTCTGTCTCTCCTTCAGGCTGACAAGACGTTAGGCTGTCTGTCTGTCTCTCCTTCAGGCTGACAAGACGTTAGGCTGTCTGTCTGTCTCTCCTTCAGGCTGACAAGACGTTAGGCTGGCTTACCTCCACGGATAAGCCTTAGTCTATCCTCCTGTCTCTAACGCTTTCTCCTAGCTAAGAAGGGACAGGCAAGTAGGCAGAAACCAATAACCCTTTCACTATGCTGTCTAACTTTTTCTTGCTCTGTTTGATGTGCAGTGTAATGTGTGCATGTGTGTAACTGAGCTAGCAGAGCAGAGGCTCACTGAGCTAGCAGAACAGAGGCTCATTGGGCTAGCAGAACAGAGGCTCACTGAGCTAGCAGAACAGAGGCTCATTGGGCTAGCAGAACAGAGGCTCATTGGGCTAGCAGACCAGAGGCTCACTGAGCTAGCAGAACAGAGGCTCATTGGGCTAGCAGAACAGAGGCTCACTGAGCTAGCAGAACAGAGGCTCATTGGGCTAGCAGAACAGAGGCTCATTGGGCTAGCAGACCAGAGGCTCATTGGGCTAGCAGACCAGAGGCTCATTGGGCTAGCAGAACAGAGGCTCACTGGGCTAGCAGAACAGAGGCTCACTGAGCTAGCAGAACAGAGGCTCATTGGGCTAGCAGAACAGAGGCTAACTGAGCTAGCAGAACAGAGGCTCATTGGGCTAGCAGAACAGAGACTCATTGGGCTAGCAGAACAGAGGCTCACTGAGCTAGTAGAACAGAGGCTCATTGGGCTAGCAGAACAGAGGCTCATTGGGCTAGCAGAACAGAGGCTCATTGGGCAAGCAGAACAGAGGCTCATTGGGCTAGCAGATCAGAGGCTCATTGGGCTAGTAGAACAGAGGCTCATTGGGCTAGCAGAACAGAGGCCCATTGGGCTAGCAGAACAGAGGCTCATTGGGCTAGCAGAACAGAGGCTCATTGGGCTAGCAGAACAGAGGCTCATTGGGCTAGCAGAACAGAGGCTCATTGGGCTAGCAGAACAGAGGCTCATTGGGCTAGCAGAACAGAGTCTCATTGGGCTAGCAGAACAGAGGCTCATTGGGCTAGCTCTTACTGTAATCTCCAGAGAGTTCCATTAAGCTGCTGGACCAGTATTGAGGAGCAAACCTCAATACTGGTCCAGTCACAACATTTCAGCTTCTTATGAATCAATGGGATTGTTTTGAAGCAGTTTTTAAGGTTATATAAAGTTTGTGTGTGTGTGGCTGTATGCGAATGTCCATTCCTCTCTCTATTGGGGAACCAAGGCCAGGCCTAGTAGCAGAGAAAGCATTGAGAAGAAAGTGACTGGAGCGCAGACTAACTTTAGCCTGCAGATCCCTTCCTCACTGACTAAGATGGTAGCTCAAAGCGACGGTGGGTCACATTAAACAGCCTGACTAAATCAAGAGGGAAATCTTCTGTATAAACACAAAAGAAGGCGCACCGCAGTAGTGTACCCCAATGGAAACAGATTAGGTCTTCGTCCCAGTTGGCATCCTATTCCCTATATATTGCACTATATAGGGAATAGGGTGCCAAATGCGGAGGAAGCATAAGGATAAAGTATGGTCTTTGTCCCCATGTGCAGTTGCAAACCATAGTCTGTCTTTTTTATGCCGTTTTTGGAGCAGTGGCTTCTTCCTTGCTGAGCGGCCTTTCAGGTTATGTCGATATAGGACTCGCTTTACTGTGGATATAGATACTTTTGTACCTGTTTCCTCCAGCATCTTCACAAGATCCTTTGCTGTTGTTCTGGGATTGAAATGCACTTTTTGCACCAAAGTACGTTCATCTCTAGGAGACAGAATGCATCTCCTTCCTGAGCGGTATGACAGCTGCGTGGTCCCATGGTGTTTATACTTGCGTACTATTGTTTGTATAGATGAACGTGGTACCTTCAGGCATTTGGAAATTGCTCCCAAGGATGAACCAGACTTGTGGAGTTCTACACATTTTTTTCTGAGGTTTTGGCTGATTTCTTTTGATTTTCTCATGATGTCAAGCAAAGAGGCACTGAGTTTGAAGGTAGGCCTTGAAATACATCCACAGGTAGACCTCCAATTATGTCAATTAGCCTATTAGAAGCTTCTAAAGCCATGACATAATTTTCGGGAATTTTCCAAGCTGTTTAAAGGCATAGTCAACTTAGTGTATGTAAACTTCTGACCCACTGGAATTGTGATACAATGAATTATAAGTGAAATAATCTGTCTGTAAACAATTGTTGGGAAAATGACTTGTGTCATGCACAAAGTAGATGTCCTAACCGACTTGGCAAAACTATAGTTTGTTAACAACTTCTTTTTCCAAGATGGCGTAGCAGTTCAGACGTCCTCTACCCTCCTCTTGTCGTGTCCCGTGTATATATATATTTACATATTTTTTTTCTTCACTTATCTTTATATATATATATTTTTTTTTAAATTCTAAATACTCAACCTCAAAGCACTCTCCTGCAACCCGCCTCACCAATTTAAAAAAGAAAGTATTATTTACCATTTTCACTGGCTAACGTTGAAGTTCAGCTAGCCACGGTTAGCTGTCCTCAGCTATCCATTAGCTCGAAAAGATATCGCCAGTTTTTGTACAGCGCGACTCAGACCAGAGCATACCGGACCTATTCTCTCTCCTTTCCCCGATTTCTACCGCAGGCTCTGGACATTTACACCTGGATCTTGCAGCTAACTAGCTGCTACCTGAGTGACTATTGGCAACGTCGGTCACGGAATTAACACACATTATTACGGAGCTAGCCAGCTAGCCAGCTGAAGAGTTCCGTCAGCCACTCCTGGGCTATTCCTGAGCTAGCCAGCTGAAGTGTCTCCTGGGCTACAACTCACCTATCCTGACCCGTTTTACTGCCGATGCGGAGCCCCATCGGGTCTTCACGACTGGACCAACGACGTTATCTGCCCGAGGGAGTTATCCAACTGGCCCCTCCGTCGCGACGTAACCTGATCGCCCATCTGCGGCCCGCTAATCGTTAGCTGTCTTTTCGGCTGCGATCTGAATAGGTCTATCGGACACTTTTCTTGGGCCACTATAACTAACTATTTTGCCAACTTGGACTGGTCCCCCCTTCCACACGGAACCCCACTAACCCACAGACGGAAACGCACGAGGTGGCTAAAAACAGACCTCCCTCCCATCTTCCACCAGCTTGCTACCTATGGCCCGGCTAGCTGTCTGAATCTCACTGGACCCTTTGATCACTCGGCTAAGCATGCCTCTCCTTAATGTCAATATGCCTTCTCCATTGCTGTTCTGGTTAGTGTTTATTGGCTTATTTCACTGTAGAGCCTCTAGCCCTGCTCATTATACCTTATCCAACCTCTCAGTTCCTCCACCCACACATGCTATGACATCTTCTGGTTTCAATGATGTTTCTAGAGACAATATCTCTCTCATAATCACTAAATGCCTAGGTTTACCTCCTCTGTACTCACATCCCACCATACCTTTGTCTGTACAATATACCTTGAAGCTATTTTATCGCCCCCAGAAACCTGCTCCTTTTTCTCTCTATTCTGGACGTCACAGACGACCAATTCTTATAGCTTTTAGCCGTACCCTCATACTTATTCTTCTCTGCTCCTCTGGGGATGTAGAGGTGAATCCAGGCCCTGCAGTGCCTGGCTCCACTCCTACTCCCCAGGCACTCTCTTTTGATGACTTCTGTAACCGTAATAACCTTGGTTTCATGCATGTTAACATTAGAAGCCTCCTCCCTAAGTTTGTTTTATTCACTGCTTTAGCACACTCTGCCAACCCGGATGTCCTAGCTGTGTCTGAATCTTGGCTTAGGAAGTCCACCAAAAACTCTGAAATCTTCATCCCTAACTACAACGTTTTCAGACAAGATAGAACGACCAAAGGGGGCGGTGTTGCAATCTACTGCAGAGATAGCCTGCAGAGTTCTGTCCTGCTATCCAGGTCTGTACCCAAACAATTTGAACTTCTACTTTTAAAAATCCACCTCTCCAAAAACAAGTCTCTCACCGTTGCCGCCTGCTATAGACCCCCCTCGGCCCCTAGTTGTGCTCTGGACACCATATGTGAACTGATTGCCCCCCATCTATCTTCAGAGCTCGTGCTACTAGGTGACCTAAACTGGGACATGCTTAACACCCCAGCCATCCTACAATCCAAGCTTGATGCCCTCAATCTCACACAAATTATTAATGAACCCACCAGGTACAACCCCAAAGCCGCAAACACTGGCACCCTCATAGATATCATCCTAACCAACGTGCCCTCTAAATACACCTCTGCTGTTTTCAACCAAGATCTCAGCGATCACTGCCTCATTGCCTGCACCCGTAATGGGTCAGCGGTCAAACGACCTCCACTCATCACTGTCAAACGCTCCCTGAAACATTTCAACGAGCAAGCCTTTCTATTCGACCTGGCCCTGGTATCCTGGAAGGATATTGACCTCATCCCGTCAGTAGAGGATGCCTGGTTATTTTTAAAAAATGCCTTCCTCTCCATCTTAAATAAGCATGCCCCTTTCAAGAAATTTAGAACCAGGAACAGATATAGCCCTTGGTTCTCCCCAGACCTGACTGCCCTTAACCAACACAAAAATATCCTGTGGCGTTCTGCATTAGCATCGAACTGCCCCCGCGATATGCAACTTTTTAGGGAAGTTAGAAACCAATACACACAGGCAGTTAGAAATGCCAAGGCTAGCTTTTTCAAACAGAAATTCGCTTCGTGCAACTCCAACTCTAAAAGGTTCTGGGACATT
The DNA here is from genome assembly GCF_965601325.2 of Salmo salar. Classification (NCBI taxonomy): domain Eukaryota; kingdom Metazoa; phylum Chordata; class Actinopteri; order Salmoniformes; family Salmonidae; genus Salmo; species Salmo salar. The sequence goes on from NC_138317.1 coordinate 36,498,493, forward strand.
GTAAAGTCCATGGAGAATAAGAACACCTCCTCCCAACTGCCCACTGCACTGAGGATAGGAAACTCTGTCACCACCGATAAGCCCACTATAATTGAGAATTTCAATAAGCATTTTTCTACGGCTGGCCATGCTTTCCACAGCTGGTCATGGGTGCACCTCAGCCACGCTCAAGGTCCTAAACGACATCGTAACCGCCATCGATAAGAAACAATACTGTGCTGCCGTATTCATTGACCTGGCCAAAGCTTTTGACTCTGTTAATCACCACATCCTCATCGGCAGACTCAGTAGCCTTGGTTTCTCAAATGATTGCGTCGCCTGGTTCACCAACTACTTCTCTGACAGAGTTCAGTGTGTCAAATCGGAGGGCCTACTGTCTGGACCTCTGGCAGTCTCTATGGGGGTACCACAGGGTTCAATTCTTGGGCCAACTCTTTTCTCTGTATACATAAATGATGTCGCTCTTGCTGCTGGTGAATCTCTGATCCACCTCTACGCAGACGACACCATTCTGTACACTTCTGGCCCTTCTTTGGACACTGTGTTAACAACCCTCCAGACGAGCTTCAATGCCATTCAACTCTCCTTCCGTGGTCTCCAACTGCTCCTAAACACAAGTAAAACTAAATGCATGTTCTTCAACCGATCGCTGCCTGCACCTGCCCGCCTGTCCAGCATCACTTCTCTGGACGGTTCTAACTTAGAATTTGTGGACAACTACAAATACCTAGGTGTCTGGTTAGACTGTAAACTCTCCTTCCAGACTCACATCAATCATCTCCAATCCAAAGTGAAATCTCGAATTGGCTTCCTATTTCGCAACAAAGCATCCTTCACTCATGCTGCCAAACATACCCTAAGTAAAACTGACCATCCTACCAATCCTCGACTTCGGCGATGTCATTTACAAAATAGCTTCCAATACCCTACTCAACAAGCTGGATGCAGTCTATCACAGTGCCATCCGTTTTGTCACCAAAGCCCCATATACTACCCACCACTGCGACCTGTACGCTCTCGTTGGCTGGCCTTCGCTTCATAATCGTCGCCAAACACATTGGCTCCAGGTCATCTACAAGACCCTGCTAGGTAAAGTCCCCCCTTATCTCCGCTCACTGGTCACCATAGCAGCACCCACCTGTAGCACGCGCTTCAGCAGGTATATCTCTCTGGTCACCCCTAAAGCCAACTCCTCCTTTGGTCGTCTCTCCTTCCAGTTCTCTGCTGCCAATGACTGGAACGAACTACAAAAATCTCTGAAACTGGAAACACTTATCTCCCTCACTAGCTTTAAGCACCAGCTGTCAGAGCAGCTCACAGATCACTGCACCTGTACATAGCCCATCTATAATTTAGCCCAAACTACTACCTCTTCCCCTACTGTATTTATTTATTTTGCTCCTTTGCACCATATTATTTATATTTTATCTCTGAACTTTCTTCAAACTACAAATCTACCATTCCAGTGTTTTTCTTGCTATACTTTATTTACTTTGCCACCATGGCATTTTTTTGCCTTTACCTCCCTTATCTCACATCATTTGCTCACATTGTATATAGTCTTATTTTTATTTTTTTTCTACTGCATCATTGATTGTATGTTGTTTTACTCCATGTGTAACTCTGTTTTTGTATGTTGTCGAACTGCTTTGCTTTATCTTGGCCAGGTCGCAATTGTAAATGAGAACTTGTTCTCAACTTGCCTACCTGGTTAAATAAAGGTGAAATAAAAAATAAATAAAAAACAAGAAATGTGTGGAGTGGTTGAAAAATGAGTTTTAATGACTCCAACCTAAGTGTATGTAAACTTCTGACTTCAACTATATATAGGAAGTATATGATGTTCAGACTGGTACTGTATATATAGGAAGTATATGATCAGATTGGTACTATATATAGGAAGTAAACTCAGCAAAAAAAGAAATGTCCTCACTGTCAACTGCGATTATTTTCAGCAAACTTAACATGTGTAAATATTTGTATGAACATAACAAGATTCAACAACTGAGACATAAACTGAACAAGTTCCATAGACATGTGACAAACAGAAATTGAATAATGTGTCCCTGAACAATCGGGGGTAAAAATCAAAAGTAACAGTCAGTATCTGGTGTGGCCACCAGCTGCATTAAGTGCTGCAGTGCATCTCCTCCTCATGGACTGCACCAGACTTGCCAGTTCTTGCTGTGAGATGTTACCCCACTCTTCCACCAAGGCACCTGCAAGTTCCTGGACATTTCTGGGGGGAATGGCCCTAGCTCTCACCCTCCTATCCATCAGGTCCCAGACGTGCTCAATGGGATTGAGATCCGGGCTTTTCGCTGGCCATGGCAGAACACTGACATTCCTGTCTTTCAGGAAATCACGCACAGAACGAGCAGTATGGCTGGTGGCATTGTCATGCTGGAGGGTCATGTCAGGATGAGCCTGCAGGAAGGGTACCGCATGAGGGAGGAGGATGTCTTCCCTGTAACGCACAGCGTTGATTGCCTGCAATGACAACAAGCTCAGTCCGATGATGCTGTGACACACCGCCCCAGACCATGATGGACCCTCCACCTCCAAATCGATCCTGCTTCAGAGTACAGGCCTCAGTGTAATGCTCATTCCTTCGACGATGAACGCAAATCCGACCATCACTCATGGTGAGACAAAACCGCAACTCGTCAGTGAAGAGCGCTTTTTGCCAGTCCTGTCTGGTCCAGCGACGGTTGGTTTGTGCCCATAGGCGACGTTGTTGCCGGTGATGTCTGGTGAGGACCTGCCTTACAACAGGCCTACAAGCCCTCAGTCCAGCCTCTCCCAGCCTATTGCGGGGTCTGAGCACTGATGGAGGGATTGTTCGTTCCTGGTGTAACTCGGGCAGTTGTTGTTGCCATCCTGTACCTGTCCCGCAGGTGTGATGTTTGTATGTACCGATCCTGTGCACGTGTTACAAGTGGTCTGCCACTGCGTGGACGATCAGCTGTCCGTCCTGTCTCCCTGTAGCGCTGTCTTAGGCATCTCACAGTACAGACATTGCAATTTACTTCTGCAGTCCTCATGTCTCCTTGCAGCATGCCTAAGGCACGTTCACACAGATGAGCAGGGACCCTGGGCATCTTTCTTTTGATGTTTTTCAGAGTCAGTAGAAAGGCCTCTTTAGTGTCCTAAGTTTTCATAACTGTGACCTTAACTTCCTACCGTCTGTAAGCTGTTAGTGTCGTAATGACCCTTCCACAGGTGCATGTTCATTAATTGTTCATTGAACAAACATTGGAAACAGCGTTTAAACCCTTTACAATGAAGATCTGTGAAGTTATTAAGATTTTTACGAATTATCTTTGAAAGACAGGGACATGAAAAAGGGACATTTATTTTTTTGCTGAGTTTATATGATGTTCAGATTGGTACTGTATATAGGAAGTATATGATTTTCAGACTTGTACTGTGTATAGGAAAGCATTTTCCCATTAATTCCTGAAAGAGAGCTTCCCAACGTTTGATCACACATCTTTGAATGCAGACTGCGTGTCTCCCTTTATGATATGATTTGAAGCTTATGCTGCCAGTGGAGGGAGAAAAGTGGCATTCTGAAACTTGCAGCAAGCCATCATGAGGCTTCTGTCTCCCTGTTTGACTTCCAAGGTAGCACCATTCACACAGCTGAACACACACACACACACGCACACAGCTGAGCAGCCAATGCTCTGTGCTCGTGGACTCTGCGTTTGAAGTGGGTGCATTGGAAGGTTTAGTCCCTGTCAGATAGCAGCGTGAGTGTCTAACATCAAAGCTAGAGCTGCTTTCTCTGCTTAACACCAAACCGCTCTGCTGGCAGTGTGATAGTGGAGGGAGGGAGGGAGGGAGGGAGGGAAGGAGGGAGGGAGGGAGGGACAGAATATGCTCCCTGGGATATCTGGATTCTCACAGGAACATACTGAGGAGAACTAACAATGTTTTATGGGGTTTTTAGGTAACGTTGTTCCAATCATCACTTGTTTGTTCCCTAGAAAAAAAGGCTTTGCATTGCTTTCTATTGTGAGCTGCTGTTCTTAGCCGTTTTTTTTTCAGCCTTTATTTAACTAGGCAAGTCAGTTTAAGAACAAATTCTTATTTACAATGACGGTCTACACCTGCAAAACCCTCCCCTAACCCGGACGACGCTGGGGCAATTGTGCGCCGCCCTATGGTACTCCCGATCACGGGGTCTGTAGAACCAGGGTCTGTAGTGACGCCTCTATAGCACTGAGATGCAGTGCCTTAGACCGCTGTGCCACTCTGGAGCCTTGGAGGAGGAGTTTATGCTGGGGTACATTTTGTCTCTTTTTTTAGTATGAAATACTAGGAAAGCAGATGCAGTCCGAGGGTATATTTGTTTTACGACGGGGTGAATGATGTCAGATGTGCCGTATGTAGGTGTGGAGGTGTACATTTTTTTCCTCCGCTTACTTTAGAAACATTTCAACCACAGCTTGGAAGGTTTTGGGGGGGAATAGATATTTCATGTCAAGCATTTCCAAGTTTAATTTCGAGAGAGTACACAAGGTTGTCATGTATTGGCACGTCTCGTGGTTAATGGAGTAATGTTGTTTCCATTATAAATTCTGTCATTATCTGTTTGATTGACCCAAAACATTATTTTTTTCTGTCTTGGGCTGTTGTTTCATTGGACACGTCTTACTGTATCCCAAACGGCAGCCTATTCCCTACATAGGGCACTACTTTTGACTGTAGACCTACGGGATATGCTTCTCTAAGTAGCCATATTAAAATCAATAACCTTGACAGACAATGAAACCATTGGCTTTCATGGACTTAATTTAGGTTTTTCACAAAAATCTAAGCAGAGGAATTTTGTAGAAATTGCTTTAAATCTTTTACAGTAATGTTTCTAATTTATTCTGAATGTTAAACCACATTACTACTTGTTTGCCAGTGGAGTACAGCCGGTAATCTGTTTTAGGCATATTTTTGGAAGGGTGGGGCAGTTTCCCCACGGTTTCTATTGATGCACGTACAGAGTTTGCTCGAAGGCCAGGAAGTAGGGATGTTAACGGTTAACCGTTAACTTCTATGGGGACACACTTTTCAACAGCCAGTGAAATTGCATGGCGCGAAATACAAAACAGCAAAAATCTCATAATTTCATTTTCTCAAACAATCAGCTATTTTACACCATTTTAAAGATAAACTTCTCGTTAATCTAACCACATTGTCCGATTTCAAAAAGGCTTTACGGCGAAAGCATAAAATTAGATTATGTTAGGACATAAACTTCACAAGAAAAACCACACTGCCATTTTCCAAGCAAGGACATGCATCACAAAAAAAACAAATACAGCTAAAATATTCACTAACCTTTGATCTTCATCAGATGGCACTCATAGAACTTCATGTTACACAATACATTTATGTTTTGCTCGATAAAGTTCATATTTATATCCAAAAACCCCATTTTACATTGGCGCGTGATGTTCAGAAAATGTATTCCCACCAAAACATCCGGTGAATGAGCACATCAATTTACAAAAATACTCATCATAAACGTGGATAAAATTTACAACAGTTATTGAAAGAATTATAGATATACTCCTCCTTAATGCAACCGCTGTGTCAGATTTTAAAATAGCTTTACGGAGAAAGCACATTTTTCAATATTCTGAGTACATAGCTCAGCCATCAAAGCAAGCTATACAGATACCCGCCAAGTTCTGGGGTCAACTAAACTCAGAATTAGTATTATAAATATTCTCTTACCTTTGCTGATCTTCGTCAGAATGCACTCCCAGGACTCCTACTTCCACAAGAAATGTTATTTTTGTTCGAAATACTCCATATTTATGTCCAAATACCTCCGTTTTGTTTGTGCGTTCAGATCACTATCCAAAGGCATAACGCGCGAGCGTAAATCCAGACACGAAAAGTCAAATAGTTCCATTTCCATTCGTAGAAACATGTCAAACGTTGTTTACAATCAATCCTTAGGGTCTTTTTAACATAAAACTTTGATAATATTCCAACCGGACAATAGCGTATTCATTACAGAGGAAAAAGAAGGAGCGGCGCACCAAACATGCCCGCGCAGTAAACTCACTGGTCCCAGGCAGTCCACTCATTGACTGAGCTCCTATTTTCTGCCCAGTAACAGGAGAAGGATGAAACACATTTCTAAAGGCTGTTGACAGCCAATGGAAGCCTTAGGAAGTGCAACGTGACCCCACAGACACTGTAGTTTCGATAGGGATTCAAAAGAAGAACTACAATTCTCAGATTTCCCACTTCCTGGTTGGATTTTTCTCAGGTTTTTGCCTGCCATATGAGTTCTGTTATACTCACAGACATCATTCAAACAGTTTTAGAACCTTCAGAGTGTTTTCTATCCAAATCTACTAATAATATGCAAATATTTGACTCTGGGCCCGAGTATTAGGCAGTTTACTCTGGGCACGCTTTTCATCCGAAAATACTGCCCCCTATACCTTAAAAAGTTAATGGATTAGCAACCGAAAATCCATTTGACCGATCATGCTTATTGGTCTATAGGTTAATAAGCATACTTTTGTGGAATTAAGTTGGCGCGCGTGTATTTCTGTTAGTCGTCATTAGGATTGCACATTTTGGGGATATTCAGAGGTGGAAACTTTCTGTGGGAATTAATGGGAATATGGGAATTAACCTGTTGGGGATCGAGGGTAACCTAATCCCTGTGACGGGATTGCTAGCAAGGCGGGAAATTCAAAACATCAAAAATCTAATAATTTCAATTTCTCAATCGATCAACTATTTTACACCATTTAAAAGATAAACATCTCCTTAATCTAACCACATTGTCCAATTTTCAAAGAGGCTTTACGGCGAAAGCATAAAGTTAGATTATGTTAGGACAGTACATAGCCAAAAAAGTACAAACATCCATTTTCAATGAAGGACAGGCGTCACCAAAAGCAGAAAACCAGCTAAAATTATGCACTAACCTTTGACAATCTTCATCAGATGACACTCCTAGGACATTATGTTAAACAATACATGCATTTTTGTTCTATCAAGTTCATATTTATATCCAAAAACAGCATTTTACATCGGCGCGTGTCGTTGAGAAAATGTGTCTCCCCAAAATTGCCAGTGAATTTACAAAAATACTCATTATAAAACGTGGAGAAAATATTAAACTGTTATTCAAAGAATTATAGATTAATATCTCGTGAAAGCAACCGCATTGACAGATTTCAAAATAACTTTACTGGGAAAGCACACTTTGCAATAATCTGACTACTGCGCTCAGAAATATACACTAGGCTATACAGTTAGCCGGCATGTTGGAGTCATTTAACATCATAAATAACATTAGAACTATTCCCTTACCTTTAATAATCTTCATCAGAAGGCACTTACAGGAATCCCTGGTCCACAACAAATGTTGTTTCTTTCGACAAAGTTCATAATTTATGTCCAAATAACTCCAAGTTGTTCCATGTTGCGTTCGGTAGGCTACTCAAAATGTAGGGCGGGGGAGGGAAAAGTCACGACGAAAAGTCAAAAAAAAAAATCTGATGATGATGGGCGTGGCGCGAAATACAAATTCCTCTAAAATCCGAAAACTTCCATTTTTCAAACATATGACTATTTTACAGCATTTTAAAGATAAGACTCTCGTTAATCTAACCACACTGCCCGATTTAAAAAAGCTTTACAACGAAAGCAAAACATTAGATTATGTCAGCAGAGTACCGAGCCAGAAATAATCAGACACCCATTTTTCAAGCTAGCATATAATGTCACATAAACCCAAACCACAGCTAAATGTAGCACTAACCTTTGATGATCTTCATCAGATGACAACCCTAGGACATTATGTTATACAATACATGCATGTTTTGTTCAATCAAGTTCATATTTATATCAAAAAACAGCTTTTTACATTAGCATGTGACTAGCATGTGACTAGCATTCCCACCGAACACTGCCGGTGAATTTACTAAATTACTCTCGATAAACGTTCACAAAAAGCATAACAATTATTTTAAGAATTATAGATACAGAACTCCTCTATGCACTCGATATGTCCGATTTGAAAATAGCTTTTCGGTGAAAGCACATTTTGCAATATTCTCAGTAGATAGCCCGGCATCACAGGGCTAGCTATTTAGACACCCAGCAGGTTTAGCACTCATCAAAGTCAGATTTACTATAAGAAAAATGTTCTTACCTTTGTTGTCTTCGTCAGAATGCACTCCCAGGACTTCTACTTCAATAACAAATGTTGGTTTGGTCCAAAATAATCCATCGTTATATCCAAACAGCGGCGTTTTGTTCGTGCGTTCTAGACACTATTCTAAAGGCTAAATAAGGGTGACGAGCATGGCGCAATTCGTGACAAAAGAATTCTAAATATTCCATTACCGTACTTCGAATTCATGTCAACCGCTGTTTAAAATAAATTTTTATGCCATTTTTCTCATAAAAAAGCGATAATATTCCGACCGGGAATCTGCGTTTAGATAAACAGACAAAGGAAAAGAAACCATTCGGTCGATGCGGGCACGCGCCTAAGCCCATAGTACTCTGAGTGGCCACTTGCCAAAAGCGATAAAGTGTTTCAGCCAGAGCCTGCCTCGATATCGTTCAACGTTTTCCCGGGCTCTGAGACCCTATGGAAGACGTAGGAAGTGTCACGTTATTGCACAGATCCTGAGTCTTCAATAAAAAGAGCCAAGATGAAACACTACTTCTCAGACAGGCCACTTCCTGCTTGAAATCTTCTCAGGTTTTGGCCTGCCATAGGAGTTCTGTTATACTCACAGACACCATTCAAACAGTTTTAGAAACTTTAGGATGTTTTCTATCCAAAGCCAATAATTATATGCATATTCTAGTTACTGGGCAGGAGTAGTAACCAGATTAAATCGGGTACGTTTTTTATCCAGCCGTGCAAATACTGCCCCCTATCCCCAACAGGTTAAGAAGAAAATCTTATTTACAATGACGGCCAAACCCAGACAACGCTGGGCCAATTGTGCACCGCCCTATGGGACTCCCAATCACTCCCACGGCAGCATTGCTCTGGCTACTAAGCAAAAAACTAGTAACATAATAAACTTAACATTTTAAATATGCTATTCTGTCATCAATGGATGAATGGGTGACAGAAACAAGAATCATGTATAAACTGATAATTGTGCATGTGACTTCAGTGAAATGAATGATGAGGAGGTTGATTGAATTTGATTGATCTGAATGATCAGGATGAAGAGGATGATGGAATTTAGAACAATAGTGTAATTATGATAAAGAATTGTGGGTGGTATCACGACTCAGGATAAGACCCAGATGCAGACACAGGAGGTAGATGGTTCGGTTCTCAGAATATTTATTATCACAAAGGGTAAGGCAAAATGGCAGGTCGAAGGCAAGCAGAGGTTCGTAATCCAAGGCAGAGTCAACAAGGGACAGAACGGCTCAGGATCAGGGCAGGCAGAAAGGTCAGAACCGGGAAGACTAAAAACAGGAGACAAAGGGCTGTAAGACAAAGGTTTAATCCTAGACACATGGAAAGTGGGATGTATACGGAGGGTACGGGGCAACAGAAGATGAAAAGCGGAGGGGCTACTGACTTTAGAGATGGGGAATGGACCAATAAAACGAGGACAAAGTTTAAAAGACTCCACCCGGAGGGGCAGATCATGGGTGGACAGCCATACCCTCTGCCCGGGGAGCTGGTGTCCCCCTCTTCCAGGTACGCCGACAGCGGTGGACGAACATCTGGGCTGAGGGTATGCTGACCTCTTTCTCTTGCTCAGGGAAGAGCAGTGGCGGGTTACCCAAGGAACACTTGAAGGGCGAGAGTCCAGTGAGGGAGCAGGGAAGGGAGTTGCGGGCGTACTCCACCCACACAAGTTGCTGGCTTCAGGTGGTGGGTTTGGCAGAGACGAGGCAGCTAAGAGTAGTCTCCAGGTCCTGATTGGCTCGCTCTGATTGGCTGTTGGACTGGGGATGAAACCCGGAGGAGGCTGGCCGATGACCAAATAAGGGTGCAGAATGCCTTCCAGAAGCTGGACAAGAACTGAGGACCCCGATCGGAGATCATGTCGACCAAAAGTCCATGGATCCGGAAGACGTGCTGCCCCATAAGCTGGGCTGTCTCCTTGGCTGAAGGTTACTTAGGAAGGGGGAATGAAATGTGCAGCTTTGGAAAACCTATCCACCACAGTAAGGATGGTGGTGTTGCCATCTGACGGAGGGAGACCAGTGACAAAGTCCAGGGATATGTGGGACCAGGGGCAATGAGGAACAGGGAGTGGTTAAAGGAGGCCAGCCGGAGCTTGCCACTGAGTCTTTTTCTGTGCGCAAACAGTGCAGGCGGTGACGAATCCGGAGATGTCCGGACCCGTGGTGGCCACCAAAAACGTTGGCGAATGAAAGCCAGGGTCCAACAGGAGCCAGGATGACAGGTGAGTTTAGAGGAATGGGCCCATTCCAGGAACGGGAACCGGGCCGAATCTGTGACGAAAACCCACTGCGCCTTGCGGTCCCGCTTTCAATACCCCAGACTAGTGTAGCTGCTAGACAGGAGGTAGGGTGGAGGGTCTCGGGGTCAGATGGTGTAGCAGTGGAACTATACAGGCGGGAGAGTGCGTCAGGCTTCACATTCTTGGACCCAGGACGGTTGGCAAAATTGAATCGAGTGAATAACAGAGCCCAACGAACCTGCCTTGAGTTGAGGCTCTTGGCGGTGCGGAGATATTCCAAATTCTTGTGGTCGGTCCACTCTAAGAATGGATGTTCTGCCCCTTCAAGCCAGTGCATCCACTCCTCCAGCACCATCTTGACCGCCAGAAGTTAGATTTCCCACATCATAGTTCCTCTCAGTGGAATTGAGACGATGGGAGAGGAATGCGCAGGGATGCTGCTTTTGGTCCTGGCAAGAACGCTGGGAAAGGACGGCCCCCACTCCAATGTCCGAAGCGTCGACCTCCACCACGAACTGATGGGACAGGTCCGGATGGATTAGGATGGGGGCTGTCGTGAAACTATGCTTCAGATCCAGAAACGCTCCTGGTCAGCAGCTGGGGACAACATGAACAGATCCTTGGGAGAGGTGAGTGCAGAGAGGGGGGAGGCCAGGGTGCTATATCCCCGAAATAAAGTGGCGGTGGAAATGAGCAAATCCCAGGAAATGTTGCAGCAGCTCTCTGGATGTGGGTTGGGGCCAATCCACCTCCTCTCTCACCTTGTCAGGATCCATCTGAATGTTCCCTGCAGCGATGACGTATATCAGAAAGGAGATAGTGGAATGATGGAAATCCCATTTCTCCGCTTTAACAAACAGCTGGTTCTCCAGGAGGCACTGGAGGACTTGTCGGACATGGAGAACATGCTCTTGAGCCGACCGGGAAAAGACAAGGATGTCGTCGAGATGGACAAACACAAACCAGTTCCACATGTCCCGAGGGAACATCGTTGACCAGGGCCTGGAACACTGCGGGAGCATTTCTCAGACCAAACGTTATAACCAGGTACTCGTAGTGTCCGCTAGCCATGTTGAAGGCTGTCTTCCACTCGTCTCCTTCCCGTATCCGAACCAGGTGGTAGGAGGTCCAACTCCAAAAAGATGGTTGCCCCCTGGAGACGCTCGAAAGCAGTGGAGAGGAGTGGTAGCAGGTAACGATTTTTCACCGTTATGTCATTGAGGCCTCGGTAGTCAATATACGGAGCAGGGTTTTGTTCTTTTCCACAAAGAAAAACCCTGCGCCTGCTGCTAGAGAGTCCTCAATGTATACCTCCATGGTCTTGGTCTCCGGGCCAGACAGGGAATAAAGCTGCCCCCCAGGTGGTGTGGTGCCCGGGAGGAGGTCAATGGCGCAATCGTAGGGTCGATGCGGAGGAAGGGATGTGGCGCGAGCCTTGTTGAATAATTCCCAGAGGTCCTGGTTGAGAGAGAGAGATCTGAGGCTTTTCCCAAGCTCGCAGAAGGATGTCCCAAGGCAGGCTGCGCCGCCTTAAGGCAATGTGCGTGGCAGAATGAGCTATAAACTGAATGGACTCAGTGATTACCCGACACTTGCAGGTTAATGGGAACCGTACTGTGAGTGACCTGCCAATGGAGCGTCTGTCCAAAGCTCTGGCGTCCATGGGAATGGAGAGGAGTTGGGTAGAGAGACCCTGGTATCTGAGCTGGGTATTATCCATGAAGCTCCCGTCAGCCCCAGAGTCAATGAGCAAACTGGAGAGATTTTGACCGGTCACCCCACAGCAGGATAGCGTGGAGAGGAGTACGACTAATGGTAGTTTGGAAACTCCCTGTATGGCCCACCAGCGTACCTCTACCTACTGATGAGCCTGGTCTTTTACTGGACAGGTGGCTATGTAATGTCCTGTAATACCACAATACAGGCAACTGTTGGAGCTCAGCCTGCTTAAATGTTCACTAGGAGAAAATCTAGCCCTGCCCAGTTGCATGGTCTCAGGAGGAGACGAGCTGCCAGTCCCCGATGATCCCCGAGGGGGCTCGGGTGATATCGGATTCTCTCGGGAATGCAGGTGTCGAGGACTTCCAGGGTTCTTCGGAGGCAAGGGAGAAACTGTGGACGAACGAGTGTGGCTGACAACAGACAACCTCACCCAGGTTCGGTTCTCAGAATATTTATTATCACAAAGGGTTAGGCAAAAGGGCAGGTCGAGGGCAAGCAGAGGTTCGTAATCCAAGGCAGAGTCAATAAGGGACAGAACGGCAGGCAGGGTCAGGGCAGGCAGAAAGGTGTAAACCGGGAAGACGAGAAAACAAAATTAATGCGACGGCAACACATGGAAAACTCGCTGGGATTACTTAAACGCTGGTTTAATGGGGGAAAAATGGGAAACACCTGGTGGTGGGGGGGGGGGGGGGGGGGGGGGGGAGACAAGCACAAGACAGGTGAAACAGATCAGGGTGTAGCAGGCGGTCTAATTCATTTATTATGAAAGGCTGGAAATTGTACATAATTTCCCCTCGGAGAGTCAAATCAGACAATGAGGTCAACATACAATGTGTGTAGTTGTCAATGGCAAGCTGAACCAAACGAATGGACGCAGAATTTAGATGGGTTGGAGTCAGATGGAGGATCAGATATTGAGCTTGAAATCGACGTTGTTGATGAAGAGTCTTCATTTGATTCTGATGTTGACCTCGAACCTCCGCCTCCGATGCCTGAGCCTCGCCGCAGGAAAAACTGAACAGAGCCAACTGCCACGGTGAAACAGGAGTCTGGGAGGAATGACACGGTTTGGGAAGAAAAGAGTGATGAATTTATGTGACATGCAGATGTTGCAGCACATCCGAGATTGTACTGTTGCTCATGAGCACAGAAAAGGAACCAGTATATAGGACATGTCTATGGATGAACTCTAAGCATTGATTGCCCTCTTGCATGTCTGCGGTACGGTGGAAAGAGCATGGATGTGGAGTCATTTTGGTCTGATAGGTGCCACACAACCGCTTCAGAGAGATTATGCGACACCCGCGGCAGTTGCTGCTCACACAAAGCCCCGAAGCTGTGCGCTGACTGTGGACCCAAAGCATCAAAAGAAGACCAGATTTATTAATTTACATTTCATGCATAAAGGCATGTCCGATACAATCAACAAATGACTGTTTTTATATCTTGTCATGAATATATTTATTTTATTTTTGATATTCATTCTATCAACAAATTACTGTTTTTATATCTTGTCATGAATATATTTATTTTATTTTTGATATTCATTCTATCAACAAATGACTGTTTTTATATCTTGTCATGAATATATTTATTTTATTTTTGATATTCATTCTTTCCAGTTGTTCATGCACTGGTGCTTTTGTTTAGAAATATAGCAAATAGTTTCACCTGTGAGCTGGCTGGTTATATTATTATTTATTATTATTATCTTTTTTACTTTAATAGTTAATAGTTTATAACTCTACTAAAGGAATCTACAAATAAAGTAGATCAAATGGATTACACTGTAATGTTTTATTGGAAGGGAAACTAAAATAAGCTATAGGTCTACGTTTTTCCTAGGACTTTGTAGAATTATACAAAACATATCTTATATTTCCACAAATATTTCTTCATGCAATTAATCCTTTCTAATAGTTGATGCACTATTTATCAAGCGTTGGCGCTTATGTTTGCTGCACCTTGCGGGTTGATGCATATGCTGAAGGCGACGCCCGGCATAGTTCTCCAGCGGGTACTTCTAGGCATAAAGGCGGTTCTAGTGTTTATCTCCATGTAATATCACTGATTTGTAAGATTTATGGCTTTGGTCTGTCTATCAAGAACTTCCAATTCTACTCCAGCGGTTGTCTAATGTAATAAATAAATAATAATACATTTAAATTATAACATGCTTTTAATTGAAAGACAATAGCAAAGTGCAAAGTATGTTGGCCAAATTCCATGTCGTTATAGGTGTCAAGTTGCGGTTAGTGCTGGCTCAGCGCTTGTCCATTCCCCAGGGGTTAGGGTTTAGTGTGTAGTTGCAGTCAGTTTGGTTAGTGCTGGCTCAGCCCTTGTCCATTCCCCAGGGGTTAGGGTTTAGTGTGTATTTTCAGTCAGTTTGGTTAGTGCTGGCTCAGCGCTTGTCCATTCCCCAGGGGTTAGGGTTAGGGTTTAGTGTGTATTTTCAGTCAGTTTGGTTAGTGCTGGCTCAGCCCTTGTCCATTCCCCAGGGGTTAGGGTTAGGGTTTAGTGTGTAGTTGCAGTCAGTTTGGTTAGTGCTGGTTCAGCCCTTGTCCATTCCCCAGGGGTTAGGGTTTAGTGTGTAGTTTCAGTCAGTTTGGTTAGTGCTGGCTCAGCCCTTGTCCATTCCCCAGGGGTTAGGGTTAGGGTTTAGTGTGTATTTTCAGTCAGTTTGGTTAGTGCTGGCTCAGCGCTTGTCCATTCCTCAGGGGTTAAGGTTAGGGTTTAGTGTGTAGTTGCAGTCAGTTTGGTTAGTGCTGGTTCAGCCCTTGTCCATTCCCCAGGGGTTAGGGTTTAGTGTGTAGTTGCAGTCAGTTTGGTTAGTTCTGGCTCAGCCCTTGTCCATTCCCCAGGGGTTAGGGTTTAGTGTGTAGTTTCAGTCAGTTTGGTTAGTTCTGGATCAGCCCTTGTCCATTCCCCAGGGGTTAGGGTTTAGTGTGTAGTTGCAGTCAGTTTGGTTAGTGCTGGCTCAGCCCTTGTCCATTCCCCAGGGGTTAGGGTTTAGTGTGTAGTTTCAGTCAGTTTGGTTAGTTCTGGCTCAGCCCTTGTCCATTCCCCAGGGGTTAGGGTTAGGGTTTAGTGTGTAGTTTCAGTCAGTTTGGTTAGTGCTGGCTCAGCCCTTGTCCATTCCCCAGGGGTTAGGGTTTAGTGTGTAGTTTCAGTCAGTTTGGTTTTGTGCTGGCTCAGCGCTTGTCCATTCCCCAGGGGTTAGGGTTAGGGTTTAGTGTGTAGTTTCAGTCAGTTTGGTTAGTGCTGGCTCAGCCCTTGTCCATTCCTCAGGGGTTAGGGTGACCTCTGACCCTTCAAATGAGCTTCCCATCAGTCACACAGTACGCACACACCACAGCATAGCCATAGGAAGTAGGGGTGCTGCAGCAACCCCCTGAAAAATCAGAATTAGAATAAAAAGTTCATAAGCATATATATTATATACAGTTAAATACATATTTTTCAATATTCACCCCCCCTCCTCTTCCATCCATCCCTATAGAGAGAGGAAATGGAAGAAATCGAACAGAGGAAGCCAACACTAGTGAGATCTGTGTGTGACTGTCTACTGCAGGGGTGTCAAACTGATTTAGCCCCTTGGGCTGCATTCGGTCTTCAATAGGGTCCGGAGAGCCACACTGAAAATGTGTTATATTTCCTCTGTGTCAAAATGTGCAAGAAACAGTCCTCCATCTATCGTTTTGGGATTTTCGATGTTCCTTGACTGTCTAGATTTCATTTCAGTGATTATTAGCGAGCTGGACACAGTCAAGAAACTGTATTCATGTAAATCCATTATTTATTTCCTCAAACCACCCACGGCCAGATTGGGACCCCCTTGTGGTCCGTATGTTTGACACCCCTACTGTGTGTCGTGACGCCTCGGCAGTGTGATGGTAGATACAGGAAGCTGGTTTTATGTGTGCCCCTGTCTGCTCTCTATTGAGGGCTAACAGCCATGCACTGTGATGGACCGCTATTGTTGGTGACATTTGATTTACTTTTCTGTTCGTCTTTCCCCCTCCTCTCTTCCTCCTCCCCCCCCCCCCCCCCCCCCTCTCTCTCTCTCTCTCTCTCTCTCTCTCTCTCTCTCTCAATTCCTTCTATCTCTCTCACACTGTTTCTCACCCTGCTTTCTTCCTTTCCTTCTCTTCATTCCCTCCTCCTGCTCTTCCCCCTCCCTCCTCCTCCTCCTGCTCTTCCCCCTCCCTCCCTCCTCCTGCTCTCCCCCCTCCCTCCTCCTCCTCCTCCTGCTCTTCCCTGTTCCTCCACCGCTTCCTGCTCTTTCCCCCTCCCTGCTCCTGCTCTTCCCCCTCCCTCCTCCTGCTCTTCCTCCTCCTGTTCTTCCCCTCCTAATCTTGCTCTTACCCCTTCCTCCTCTTGCTCTTTCCCCTCCTTCCTCCTCCTGCTCTTCCCCCTCCATCCTCTTCCTCCTGCTCTTCCCCCTCTTGCTTCCCCTACCCTCTCCGTCCGAGAGACAAAGACCCCAGCCGCCTCCTGTTTCCATCTCTCTCATCCCCCTCTCTCATCCCCCTCTCTCTGTCATCTGGAGGCAGTCCGTCCGTTGGCTGTGTGCGTACACTTGGCTCACACACACACTTTGGCTCTCCATAGTCTGAGAAGTAAGGCTGCTGTGTTCTACATGGCAGGATATTGTCTTGGTTAAGGCCAGTAAAGGAGGTAGTGGATTGCATGTCGCCGAGGCAACACAGCTTTGTGTATTAATTAGATCCGTCCTTCCGGTCTCCTGGCTACTGGTTTGGCTTTTCTTCTTTAAATGGAAGGACTATATCACGGTAAGGATGGCTTTTTTTGTCTTGCTGCTCTGTTCTCGTGTGGTGTAGGCTACACTGCTACGCTTATACCCTGTTCTGGGTTACGCTAGGCTAGCTTGCTGAATGGAACAGCATTTACAGTAGTGTTTTCCTCTCCCTCTGCACTGGTGTGTGTGTGTGTGTGATATTTTTAAACTCCTATTATCTGTGTTGCGCCTGTCTTGCTAATGGCAGCCAAGTCAATAAGGACACAGCATGTGGTCAGAAATGTATTACTTGGACAATTAGCAGTGTGTTTAATTAGCTTCATTTTTAGATCCATTTATTAGTGGTGATGATAGTACATTATTGTATTCATTGATTATGTCATCTCTTCACCCAATCATACCCGGGCCCATCAGTGACGTGTAAAACATCTGTCTCTATTGACTTGTCTGCAGAGGGTTCATACTATATCTGGGAAAGTGCTTTACACAACAATCCATAGACGTTTTATTCACTCACTGACAACATGTAGCCTTGATGCATTCCACTTCACAATCCGATGTTCATTTCTTTCTTTATGTTTTTTATCTTCTGTTTCTGTCAAACTGCTAAAGGCTGACCTAATGGCTGAGACTAAGGTTGTGTTCCAAATACACCATAGTAGTGCACTATATAGGCTAAGGCTTAGGGTGCCATTTGGGACAGAGCCTGAGACACAGAACTGTCGTTCTGCAGTGTCTGTTCAGTTCCTGATCCAAGCTGTAGATAATCATGTGTCAGTCGCAGTGATAAATGGCCCTGGTCACTGCTGGGTAGTGTGTTCATGTGTGGGAGGGAGGGGGAGAGGGAAGAGGGAGGAGAGAGAGAGGGAGGAGGTTAGGGATGACAGGGAGAGATGGCAGTCATGCAACAATGTTCTTCCTTCGGCGGTGGTGCTGATTTAATCTCTTTTCTAGTTTTTAGCAACTTCCTCATCCATAATTTAATGAAGTATGCTTTATTTCTCCTCGCTTAAAATGTTTGTGAAATTTGCAAAACAAGCACTGTTTGCAAAGGCCTCTCTGTGCCCTCTGCACTTACCATCTAAACAAACATTAACACACATTCATAATGTATGGCCCCTTTAAATAGCCTAGATTTTGGCTAGTGATATTCAATTGGTGGCAAAAGGTGAAGGAAAGCGTCCAATGTTATTGCTAATGCTTATGCTGCACAATTTATATGACTGTTAGAAATCCTTAGGAGATCAAGCCTTTAAGTCGACCAGTTCATTAGCCATGTATAATGGTGCCAGTTATGATGGTCATTCTAGTATAAATTCAGTAATGTAATGGCATTAGGTCTGGGCAACCTCCAATATTGCCAACCATGCGCATGGATGAACGTGTGCTGCATGTCTACTGGGCCTGTGTCTGCGGTGCAGTCATGCATGTCTACTGGGCCTGTGTCTGTGGTGCAGTCATGCATGTCTACTGGGCCTGTGTCTGTGGTGCAGTCATGCATGTCTACTGGGCCTGTGTCTGTGGTGCAGTCATGCATGTCTACTGGGCCTGTGTCTGTGGTGCAGTCATGCATGTCTACTGGGCCTGTGTCTGTGGTGCAGTCATGCATGTCTACTGGGCCTGTGTCTGTGGTGCAGTCATGCATGTCTACTGGGCCTGTGTCTGTGGTGCAGTCATGCATGTCTACTGGGCCTGTGTCTGTGGTGCAGTCATGCATGTCTACTGGGCCTGTGTCTGTGGTGCAGTCATGCATGTCTACTGGGCCTGTGTCTGCGGTGCAGTCATGCATGTCTACTGGGCCTGTGTCTGCGGTGCAGTCATGCATGTCTACTGAGCCTGTGTCTGCGGTGCAGTCATGCATGTCTACTGGGCCTGTGTCTGCGGTGCAGTCATGCATGTCTACTGGACCTGTGTCTGCGGTGCAGTCATGCATGTCTACTGAGCCTGTGTCTGCGGTGCAGTCATGCATGTCGGTGACCTTGTTGCATGCTTTACTTTTATATGAAGTGTGTGTGTGCCAGTGCTGTTTTTCCTTGCATGTATATCTGCTTCTGTTTGTATGATGGCTTCTGCAGAAGAGTGAAGGCTACTTGGTTGAGCGTGTGCATATGTGTGTTTGCCTGTGAGTATCCGTCCGCCTGTGTGTGTGTGACCCCTCAGGTCAAGGGGTGTTACTGGAGCGTGTAGCATCATAGGGGTCTGTGGATGCAACAGAAGTTAGGGGCCCACCTCAAGCACCTCCAACACCTGCTAGTCTCTCACACACACAAGCAAGCACGCGCGGGCGGGCGGGCAGGCAGACGGACGATCACAGGCAAACACACACATGCAGGTGTTGGAGGGGCTTAAGGTGGGCCCCTAACTTCTGTTGCATCTACAGACCCCTATGATGCTACATAGCAAGAAGGCAATAATAGCCTAGTGCAAACAACAAAACAGGTAGCTAAGTATAATAACAAGATGCAATCATTTGCTGTTAGTGAGAAGAGCAAAAAGCTATTTTATCTTGCATTCTAAAATAATTTCAAATCTATTTCCGATTATTTATTTCATTTCCATGATTATTGCAGAATAAATTCCTCACCTTTTCTGACTGTGATGGTTTCATAGGCTACTCACAAAATAACCTATAGGCCCACAGCAACTTATGATAGGCTAACATTCGTCCCATCTCTCATTTAATTGGACCCTCTTCACAGTAGTAAATAGATAAGCTACCTGTGTTTAAAGTATTTTGCTCTATGCGAATGAAATGTGAATGATGGGTGTTATTGTCACCATGAAAGGTGAATGATGGGCGTTATTGTCACCATGAAAGATGAATGATGGGTGTTATTGTCACCATGAAAGATGAATGATGGGTGTTATTGTCACCATGAAAGATGAATGATGGGTGTTATTGTCACCATGAAAGGTGAATGATGGGCGTTATTGTCACCATGAAAGATGAATGATGGCCATTATTCAGGCAGAGTTATAATGCTTGTTCACGTGCGTAGTTTTACGACAGGTCTGATTTATAACAGGAAACGTGTATGTATAAATACATTTATAAATCTCTAAATATTTGTGCGTGCGCTGTTCTTTCAGAATTGGCGTAGGTAGATATCTAGTGTAAAATGTATTCAACAGTTATAAATGATGCCATTGGTCCCCACAAGGATAGTATAACTCCAACACACACACACACACACACACACACACACACACACACACACACACACACACACACACACACACACACATACACACACACACATACACACACACAAAAGTATCTCTGCAGTATCTCCATAGCCAGCAGCTGGATGGGAAGGCTGAGTTAGCAACAGTAAAGTGTGCCGGTCCTTTTGTAATGGTTGTCTTGGAATGCACCACAGCACCTCTGTACAACAGTAGCCTCTAATTCACATTCCTCACAGGATTTCTGCCTCTGTGGGTATTGTGGAATGACCTATTTTTTGTTTTGTTTTTCATGCTATCCTTCACCCACACAGAGGCAGAAACGTAGCATGGGTATCGTAGTTCTACACTAGTGGAGGTCCAGCCGACCTTGTGTTGGCTTTGTGGTCCTGTCCTGGCTGCACCAGGCAGGTTTCTGAAGCTCTGGGAACAGAACTCCTAACCGCTTTCCACCAGAACGGTTCCTCATTCCTCTCAGGAGAATCGGTCTTCCCACCTCTTCTTGAATTATGTTGGTTAACTCTAGGAAGATGTTCCTCGTCTCTTGAAGAAGAATAGAAATGTTTTACTTTAATCCTCACTGTACAACTATGTCCTCTCTTTCATGGTTTATTGTGCTTCTGAAAGCCTTCCTGGATGTTAGAGGTTTTCTTATCACTTACAGTAGAATCAGGAATGTTTCCCATTCCTCTTAGTACAATATGTCCTCTCTTTCCCTCTGTTTATTTTGGGTCTCCTGAAATCATTCATTGTAATCCTAATCCTGATTTGGCAGTTGAAAGTAGATTATTTAATCAAGAGAAGAATTAGGAAAATCAGGTGGAAGGACAGAATGTGCATACAGCTTGGAGCCCAGAGAGTTACAGCCTCCTCACTACTGTAGGTCAGGCCCAGAGAGTTACAGCCTCCTCACTACTGTAGGTCAGGCCCAGAGAGTTACAGCCTCCTCACTACTGTAGGTCAGGCCCAGAGAGTTACAGCCTCCTCACTACTGTAGGTCAGGCCCAGAGAGTTACAGCCTCCTCACTACTGTAGGTCAGGCCCAGAGAGTTACAGCCTCCTCACTACTGTAAGTCAGGCCCAGAGAGTTACAGCCTCCTCACTACTCTCCTCTACAACTCTCTCTCTCTCTCTAATTGCTGCAAGAGACAGAAGACTCATCAGAAACAATGGTCTCATCAGTTCAGTTGGAAGCCCCAAACCCATCAAACAACCGTTGATGACAGACCTGCGGAGCACTGGAGGGCTATTCTGACAGGAGACGGCACCCTATTCACTATATAGAGTGTTGGGTCAAACTGGAACCCTATTTACTATATATAGAGTGTTGGTTATGGTCAAAATGGAACCCTATTCACTATATAGAGAGTTGGGTCAAATTGGAACCCTATTTACTATATATAGAGTGTTGGTTATGGTCAAAATGAAACCCTATTCACTATATAGAGAGTTGGTTATGGTCAAAAGTAGTGCACTACATAGAGATGTGTGTGTAATTTGGGATGTAGACCCAGTCTGTCATAATTCCATGGGACAGCAGTAGTATGCCTGGCTTGTGTAACTGGCTGATTGATTGATCTGTTGGGTTGTGATGTATGCTTGGTGGTAATGGCTCTTGATATGGGCTGGACATGAAAGCAGCTGCAGCTTGTGTGAGTGACATCCCTGGTTCACACGATGCCATGCAACGGTTGCTGGTTTATTGATGCCCCAATCTGTGGGGTGTGTGTCAGACTGCCTGTTGGTGATATACGGCAGGTTCTGTCCCAAAGCCAAACCCCACATGGCACTCTTCTTTCAGAACACGACATCTCGGCCATTTCACATAGTCTTCACCCCTCCAGCACACCACCACAGGTGGCCAGCCCTGTAGCCCTGCAACCCTGCAACCCTGTAGCCCTGAAGCCATGTAGCCCTGTAGCCCTGCAACCCTGTAGACCTGTAGCCCTGCAACCCTGTAGCCCTGCAGCTGTGTAGTCCTGTAGCCCTGTAGTCCTGTAGACCTGTAGCCCTGCAACCCTGTAGCCCTGCAGCTGTGTAGCCCTGTAGCCCTGCAGCTGTGTAGTCCTGTAGCCCTGTAGCCCTGCAAACCTGTAGCCCTGTAGGTCTGCAGCCCTGCAACCCTGTAGCCCTGTGGCCATGTAGCCCTGTAGCTCTGCAGCCCTGCAACCCTGCAGCCCTGTAGCCCTGTAGCTCTGCAGCCCTGCAACCCTGTAGCCCTGCAACCCTGTAGCCCTGAAACCCTGCAGCCCTGTAGCCATGTAGCCCTGTAGCCCTGTAGCCCTGCAGCTGTGTAGTCCTGTAGCCATGTAACCCTGCAGCTCTGTAGCCCTGCAATCCTGTAGCCCTGCAATCCTGTAGCCCTGCAATCCTGTAGCCCTGCAGCCCTTTAGTCATGCAGTCCTGTAACCCTGTGACCTTCAGCCCTGCAACCCTGTAGCCCTGCAATCCTGTAGCCCTGCAATCCTGTAGCCCTGCAATCCTGCAACCATGTAGCCCAGAAACCATGTAACCCTGTAGCCCTGTAACCCTGTAGCCCTGTAACCCTGTAGCCCTGTAGCCCTGTAGCCCTGTAACCCTGCAGCCCTGTAACCCTGTAGCCCTGTAACTACGTAGCCTGTCTTTCACATAGGAGCTACACTCACAATATAATAGTAATAATATATATACAGTATGTCATATAGTAATATAATATATATGTAATATAGTAATAATAAGATATAATATAGTAATAGCCTATAGTAATAATCTAAATAAATAATCATAAAATAGAGAAACCCATCTCTATCTACCATGCTGCCCATGCTGTATCCATTCTCAGAATGTCCAGAGGTTGATATGTAAAGAAAGCCTCATTGAGGCCTATTCAATCATGTGTTCTGAATCATTTAAAATGGATATGACAGTCAGGCACAAAGGTAACTTGAGGGCAGGCATCTTGGACAGCAGTGATTGTTGTGTTTGTGTGCCCTACCAGACATTTACCCCCACACTCAGCCTGCTTGTGTCTTTTAGACACTGCTTTTTGCCTCCCAGTCAACACGGAGCTGTCAGCAGCTTTAAAATACGGAGGAGAGAGCTTTGCTTGCTCAAATACACCGGAGTCAGAGAGAGAGCCTTGTTTGAGAAAGCCTTGTTTTCTCTCCCCAGCAATAAGATAAATGTAGGCACTAGGCACTCCCAGGTCGTATATCTCTTTCCCTGTGTGTGTGTCTGTGTCACTGTGTCTCTGTCTCTGTGTCTCTGTCTGTGTCTCTGTGTGCGTACGTGCGTGTGCGTACGTGCGTATGTGCGTGGAGTCTCCAGAGGACAGCTTGAGGAGCATGTGTTTTGGCCCCCTGCCAGACAGACGGGGCCCTTTGTGGGGGCCGGGTCAAGTTACCAGGCAGGGACAGACCAGACCAGGGCCCTCCACCACAGCCCCATAATGCCCTCCATACTTTACACTGACCACCGTGTCGAGACCTAGACCTGACAACCTGACATGGGTCAGGGCTGGTTCTTAGCAGAGAGAGTGTTAGCATTAGCACTCATGGGCTCCCGAGTGGCGCAGCGGTTTAAGGCACTGCATTTCAGTGCTAGAGGCGTCACTGCAGACCCTGGTTCGATTCCATGCTGTATCACAACCGGCCGTGTTTGGGAGTCCCATAGGGCTGTGCACAATTGACCCAGCGTTGTTAGGGGTAGGCCGTCATTGTAAATTGTAAATAAGAATTTGTTCTTAACTGACTTGCCTGGTTAAATACAATTTAAAAATAAATAAAATAGCACAGTGAGGTGTGATTAGTCCTATTAAAGCTAGCCTGTCTCCTAGCATCACTAGTCTCTACTGCTAGTGTTAGCACAGTGAGGTGTGATTAGTCCTATTAAAGCTAGCCTGTCTCCTAGCATCACTAGTCTCTACTGCTAGTGTTAGCACAGTGAGGTGTGATTAGTCCTATTAAAGCTAGCCTGTCTCCTAGCATCACTAGTCTCTACTGCTAGTGTTAGCATAGTGAGGTGTGATTAGTCCTATTAAAGCTAGCCTGTCTCCTAGCATCACTAGTCTCTACTGCTAGTGTTAGCACAGTGAGGTGTGATTAGTCCTATTAAAGCTAGCCTGTCTCCTAGCATCACTAGTCTCTACTGCTGGCCTATCTAGTTGGTGATCCAGCGTCAGAGAAAGGACCATGTGTACCTTTGTGATGCTAGTCTATTAAAGAGACACTGGACGAATGGACAGACGCACAGAGACAGCCAGTTAGCCAGTCTAATCCATTAAACCCTGGATGGACAGTCAATCCAGACGTCTCACCCTGCCTTCCACATGGTGATTTAATCAACTGGCGCTTGGATAAATGGATTATTAAGGGACTTAGATTTTCTTTACCAACCCTACACTCATAACTTAATAAGTTCAGACTCTTTAGAGAGGCCATATGGTTAATTCTGGGCCTCAAGCTCCTCAGAAATCGAATTAAAACGACCTATAGACCGACACCCTTACAAGTAATAAATCCCCGGTTGATCTATAGGCTGAGAGAGCTGCACCTCCTACACATCTCAAGTCAATGTAATAACGTTCTAATGATGGATCATTGGATCCATCTTGAAATGAAACCAACTGCAGAAGGATGATATGGGATGCTTCTCATTGTTGATAATTGTTCTGTAGCTTCTTGATTGCCGTATTGTATAATGAGAGGTGTTGAAGTGGCCACTGAGTCTCTCTTTCTCTCTCTCTCTCTCTCTCTCTCTCTCTCTCTCTGCCACTTCTCCTCTTCTATTAAATCACATGTTGTTCTACCACTGACCTATCATTACTGAGACCGCAGTGTTCAGCTGAGACTCAACTCTCTGGGCAGCGTGTGTTCTGAAGGCTGAGACTCAACTCTCTCTGGACAACGTGAGTTCTGAAGGCTGAGACTCAACTCTCTCTGGACAACGTGAGTTCTGAAGGCTGAGACTCAACTCTCTCTGGGCAGCGTGTGTTCTGAAGGCTGAGACTCAACTCTCTCTGGACAACGTGTGTTCTGAAGGCTGAGACTCAACTCTCTCTGGGCAACGTGAGTTCTGAAGGCTGAGACTCAACTCTCTCTGGACAACGTGTGTTCTGAAGGCTGAGACTCAACTCTCTCTGGGCAGCGTGTGTTCTGAAGGCTGAGACTCAACTCTCTCTGGACAACGTGAGTTCTGAAGGCTGAGACTCAACTCTCTCTGGGCAACGTGTGTTCTGAAGGCTGAGACTCAACTCTCTCTGGACAACGTGTGTTCTGAAGGCTGAGACTCAACTCTCTCTGGGCAACGTGTGTTCTGAAGGCTGAGACTCAACTCTCTCTGGACAACGTGTGTTCTGAAGGCTGAGACTCAACTCTCTCTGGACAACGTGTGTTCTGAAGGCTGAGACTCAACTCTCTCTGGACAACGTGTGTTCTGAAGGCTGAGACTCAACTCTCTCTGGACAGACGTGTGTTCTGAAGGCTGAGACTCAACTCTCTCTGGACAACGTGTGTTCTGAAGGCTGAGACTCAACTCTCTCTGGACAACGTGTGTTCTGAAGGCTGAGACTCAACTCTCTCTGGGCAACGTGTGTTCTGAAGGCTGAGACTCAACTCTCTCTGGACAACGTGTGTTCTGAAGGCTGAGACTCAACTCTCTCTGGACAACGTGTGTTCTGAAGGCTGAGACTCAACTCTCTCTGGGCAGCGTGTGTTCTGAAGGCTGAGACTCAACTCTCTCTGGGCAACGTGTGTTCTGAAGGCTGAGACTCAACTCTCTCTGGACAACGTGTGTTCTGAAGGCTGAGACTCAACTCTCTCTGGACAACGTGTGTTCTGAAGGCTGAGACTCAACTCTCTCTGGACAACGTGTGTTCTGAAGGCTGAGACTCAACTCTCTCTGGACAACGTGTGTTCTGAAGGCTGAGACTCAACTCTCTCTGGACAACGTGTGTTCTGAAGGCTGAGACTCAACCCTCTCTGGGCAACGTGTGTTCTGAAGGCTGAGACTCAACCCTCTCTGGGCAACGTGTGTTCTGAAGGCTGAGACTCAACTCTCTCTGGACAACGTGTGTTCTGAAGGCTGAGACTCAACTCTCTCTGGACAACGTGTGTTCTGAAGGCTGAGACTCAACCCTCTCTGGGCAACGTGTGTTCTGAAGGCTGAGACTCAACCCTCTCTGGGCAACATGTGTTCTGAAGGCTGAGACTCAACCCTCTCTGGACAACGTGTGTTCTGAAGGCTGAGACTCAACTCTCTCTGGGCAACGTGTGTTCTGAAGGCTGAGACTCAACTCTCTCTGGGCAACGTGTGTTCTCGTTCTTCACAGCAGTCGTGGTGTCATGGATGTTTGTGTTCCTGTGCTGCTCAAATGCCATAGCATTGCTGTTTTTTATGTGTTTGACTATAGTCACTTTGGAATTGACACACAGTACAAATTATGATTATGCTCTAGTCGAGGCACTGAAATGAGTTTGACCTAATTACAAGCAGAGCAGATTTCACCTCAATATTGATTCTTGTAGACACATTTCCCCACTTCAGTTTGATTGCCTTAGCCTGCATCCCCACCTGCAGTTTGTACCTGTCAGGTTCAATTTATTTCAACTTAATTGACTGTGTTGATATTCAATATGATTTGTGTATCTAATAGGGAAATGGATAGTATTGATGTAAACGTGCCATTGTGGTAAAGGAAAGGAAAGGAAAGAGGGATACCTAGTCAGTTGTACAACTGAATGCATTCAACTGAAATGTGTCTTCCACATTTAACCCAACCCCTCTGAATCAGAGAGGTGTGGAGGGCTGCTTTAACCCAACCCTTCTGAATCAGAGAGGTGTGGAGGGCTGCTTTAACCCAACCCTTCTGAATCAGAGAGGTGTGGAGGGCTGCTTTAACCCAACCCTTCTGAATCAGAGAGGTGTGGAGGGCTGCTTTAACCCAACCCTTCTGAATCAGAGAGGTGTGGAGGGCTGCTTTAACCCAACCCTTCTGAATCAGAGAGGTGTGGAGGGCTGCTTTAACCCAACCCTTCTGAATCAGAGAGGTGTGGAGGGCTGCTTTAACCCAACCCTTCTGAATCAGAGAGGTGTGGAGGGCTGCTTTAACCCAACCCTTCTGAATCAGAGAGGTGTGGAGGGCTGCTTTAACCCAACCCCTCTGAATCAGAGAGGGGCGGAGCGGCAGAACGACAGATTTTTACCTTGTTAGGGTTGGGCGATATTTGGGGAGACCTCTTCTACAATATACTACTTCAAATATCGCGATATCCAATATAGTCGTTTTAATCCGTTAAAAACGAGATAATTTCAGACTGCGCTTTGTTTTGCTTATTTACAGTATTAAAGTCACATTCTATTTAAATAATCTTAGTATGGTGAAAAAACAAGGCTTACTCCATTCATTTAGACTTCATTTTCAACGAACATTAATACGGCCTGCACATTAATACGGCCTGCACATTAATACGGCCTGCACATTAATACGGCCTGCACATTAATACGGCCTGCACATTAATACGGCCTGCACATTAATACGGCCTGCACATTAATACGGCCTGCACATTAATACGGCCTGCACATTAATACAGCCTAACTGATAAAACTGCATTTTTAATTTGTAAAGTTCAAATAGTATAGTCTTCCACAATACATCATCTTGCGTGATATTAGATTGAATCATATATTGGCTCAATCCTAGTAGGTTAGCTATGATAGAAGTACTGTAAGGCTAGATGATGTGATAATGCTCTGCATGCATGACACCGGCACGCAACACACACACACACACACACACACACACACACACACACACACACACACACACACACACACACACACACCACACACACACACACACACACACATACACACGCACACACACACACACACACAGGAAGTGCGTGCCTATCCTATAACCCATTATTCTCATTGTATTCTGGCTGTACTCTTGACAATTGATTAACCTTATTCTAACCCCTGACAGGCTAAAACCACATCCCTCCATCCTGTCTGTCTATGGCCAAACCTGAGAGATTAAAACCACATCCCTCCATCCTGTCTGTCTATGGCCAAACCTGAGAGATTAAAACCACATCCCTCCATCCTGTCTGTCTATGGCCAAACCTGAGAGATTAAAACCACATCCCTCCATCCTGTCTGTCTATGGCCAAACCTGAGAGATTAAAACCACATCCCTCCATCCTGTCTGTCTATGGCCAAACCTGAGAGATTAAAACCACATCCCTCCATCCTGTCTGTCTATGGCCAAACCTGAGAGATTAAAACCACATCCTTCTGTCTCTCCCGCCATCCTGTCTGTTAGTGGCCAAAATCGAATCAAATGTTACTTGTCACATGCGCTGAATACAACAAGCCCTTCACCAACAATGCAGTTTTAAGAAAATACCTACAAAAAAAAGGGAAGAGATAAGAAAAACAAATAATTAAGGAGCAGCAGTAAATAACAATAGCGGGGTTATATACAGGGGGTACCAGTACAGAGTCAATATGTCAATGTGTGGGGGCACCGGTGTCGAGGTAATTATGTACATGCAGGTAGGGTTATTAACGTGGCTATGCATAGATAATAACAGAGAGTAACAGCAGCGTGGAGGGGGATGCAAATAGTCCGGGTAGCCATTTGATTAGCTGTTCAGGAGTCTTATGGCAAGCTACCGCTTGCCATGCGGTAGCAGAGAGAACAGTCTATGACTAAGGTGGCTGGAGTCTTTGACAATTTTTAGGGCCTTCCTCTGACACCGCCTACTATAGAGGTCCTGGATGGCAGGAAGCTTGGCCCCAGTGATGTACTGGGCCATACGCACTACCCTCTCTAGTGCCTTGCGGTCGAAGGCCGAGCAGTTGCCATACCAGGCAGTGATGCAACCCGCCAGGATGCTCTCGATGGTGCAGCTGTAAAACCTTTTGAGGATCTGAGGACCCATGCCAAGTCTTTTCAGTCTCCTGAGGGGGAAAAGGTTTTGTTGTGCCATCTTCACGACTGTCTTGGTGTGCTTGGACCATGTTCGTTTTTTGGTGATGTGGACACCAAGGAACTTGAAGCTCTCAACCTGTTCCACTACAGCCCCGTCGATGAGAATGGGGGCGTGCTCGGTCCTCTTTTTCCTGTAGTCCACAATCATCTCCTTAGTCTTGATCACGTTGAGGGAGAGGTTGTTGTCCTGGCACCACATGGCCTGGTCTCTGACCTCCCTATAGGCTGTCGCATCGTTGTCGGTGATCAGGCCTACCACTGTTGTGTCATCAGCAAACTTATTGATGGTGTTGGAGTTGTGCCTGGCCGTGCAGTCATGAGTGAACAGGAAGTACAGGAGGGGACTAAGCACGCACCCCCAAGGGGCCCCTGTGTTGAGGATCAGCGTGGCGGATGTGTTGTTGCCTACCCTTACCACCTGGGGGTGGCCCATCAGGAAGTCCAGGATCCAGTTGCAGAGGGAGGTGTTTAGTCCCAAGGTCCTTAGCTTATTGATGAGCTTTGAGGGCGCTATGGTGTTGAACGCTGAGCTTTAGTCAATGAACAACATTCTCACATAGGTGTTCCTTTTGTCCAGGTGGGAAAGGGCAGTGTGGAGTGCAATAGAGATTGCATCATCTGTAGCTCTGTTGGTGTGGTATGCAAATTGGAGTGGGTCTAGGGTTTCTGGGATACTGGTGTTGTGAGCCATGACCAGCCTTTCAAAGCACTTCATTGCTACAGATGTGAGTGCTACGGGTCGGTAGTCATTTAGGCAGCTTACCTTCGTATTCTTGGGCACAGGGACTATGGTGGTCTGCTTGAAACATGTTGGTATTACAGACTCCGACAGCGAGAGGTTGACTATATCAGTGAAGACACTTGCCAGTTGGTCAGTGCATGCTCGGAGTACACAAACCTGAGGGACTAAAACCACATCCGTCTGTCTGTCCATCCATCCTGTCTGTTTGTGGCCAAACCTGAGAGACTAAAACTACATCCGTCTGTCTGTCCGTCCATCCTGTCTGTTTGTGGCCCAAGTACCACTTAGCACTCTGAAGCCCAACCCCAGGGGACTTAAATGGCCTTCTGGATGTTACCCTACCATCCGGGCTGTGACTGTGAACTGTGACACAGAATATGGTGTCATCATAGGGCTTCCCCTCTGTGCCAGCCCTGGCCCCTATGGGTCAAAGGTAGTTCCCTACTTGGGAATAGGCTGCCATTTGGGGGACAGCCACAGCTTCAGTCCCCAGACAGCTAGGGGGCACTCTGTGACCATGGACTGGGTTGGGTTGGAGCCTCTGGGCCAGGCTGCCCTCTGGAATTATCATTGACCCAGTAAACCCAGTGCTTCTTTGTCTCCACTGAGCCCAATGTGCTGAAGTGACAGATCAACGATAGATCAAACCAACTCACTTCCCGTTTGTCTCTTTCTTTTGCAGATATTTCCAGAATTTCCTACTACACAGGTGAGTGTCCTTCAGAACTACAAGAGATCTTATATGCTGTGAACTACAAGAGATCTTATACAGTGAGGGAAAAAAGTATTTGATCCCCTGCTAATTTTGTACATTTGCCCACTGACAAAGAAATTATCAGTCTATAATTTGAATGGTAGGTTTATTTGAACAGTGAGAGACAGAATAACAACAAAAAAATCCAGAAAAAACGCATGTCAAAAATGTTATAAATTGATTTGCATTTTAATGAGGGAAATAAGTATTTGACCCCCTCTCAATCAGAAAGATTTCTGGCTCCCAGGTGTCTTTTATACAGGTAACGAGCTGAGATTAGGAGCACACTCTTAAAGGGAGTGCTCCTAATCTTAGCTTGTTACCTGTATAAAAGACACCTGTCCACAGAAGCAATCAATCAATCAGATTCCAAACTCTCCACCATGGCCAAGACCAAAGAGCTCTCCAAGGATGTCAGGGACAAGACTGTAGACCAACACAAAGCTGGAATGGGCTACAAGACCTTCGCCAAGCAGCTTGGTGAGAAGGTGACAACATTTGGTGCGATTATTCACAAATGGAAGAAACACAAAAGATCTGTCAATCTCCCTTGGCCTGGGGCTCCATGCAAGATCTCACCTCGTGGAGTTGCAATGATCATGAGAACGGTGAGGAATCAGCCCAGAACTACACAGTAGGATCTTCTCAATGATCTCAAGGCAGCTGGGACCATAGTCACCAAGAAAACAATTGGTAACACACTACGCCATGAAGGACTGAAATCCTGCAGCGCCCACAAGGTCCCCCTGCTCAAGAAAGCACATATACATGCCCGTCTGAAGTTTGCCAATGAACATCTGAATGATTCAGAGGACAACTGGGTGAAAGTGTTGTGGTCAAATGGGACCAAAATGGAGCTCTTTGACATCAACTCAACTCGCTGTGTTTGGAGGAGGAGGAATGCTGCCTATGACCCCAAGAACACCATCCCCACCGTCAAACATGGAGGTGGAAACATTATGCTTTGGGGGTGTTTTTCTGCCAAGGGAACAGGACAACTTCACCGCATCAAAGGGATGATGGACGGGGCCATGTACCGTCAAATCTTGGGTGAGAACCTCCTTCCCTCAGCCAGGGCATTGAAAATGGGTCGTGGATGGGTATTCCAGCATGACAATGACCCAAAACACACGGCCAAGGCAACAAAGGAGTGGCTCAAGAAAAAGCAGACCTTAATCCCATAGAAAATCTGTGGAGGGAGCTGAAGGTTCGAGTTGCCAAACGTCAGCCTCGAAACCTTAATGACTTGGAGAAGATCTGTAAAGAGGAGTGGGAGAAAATCCCTCCTGAGATGTGTGCAAACCTGGTGGCCAACTACAAGAAATGTCTGACCTCTGTGATTGCCAACAAGGGTTTTTCCACCAAGTACTAAGTCATGTTTTGCAGAGGGGTCAAATACTTATTTCCCTCATTAAAATGCTAATCAATTTATAACATTTTTGACATGCGTTTTTCTGGATTTTTTTGTTGTTTTTCTGTCTCTCACTGTTCAAATAAACCTACCATTAAAATTATAGACTGATCATTTCTTTGTCAGTGGGCAAACGTACAAAATCAGCAGGGGATCAAATACTTTTTTCCATTCACTGTATGCTCTGAGCTACAAGAGATCTTATATGCTGTGAACTACAAGAGATCTTATATGCTGTGAACTACAAGAGATCTCATATGCTGTGAACTACAAGAGATCTCATATGCTGTGAACTACAAGAGATCTTATATGCTGTGAACTACAAGAGATCTTATATGCTGTGAACTACAAGAGATCTCATATGCTGTGAACTACAAGAGATCTCATATGCTGTGAACTACAAGAGATCTTACATGCTGTGAAGTTCTCTTATTCGCTTCTGTCAGATTATCCTTGAAGGCAGGTTTGATTCATAGTTGTGCTCTTCAGATGAATAGAAGGCTCCTAGATAAATCAGTCACCTGAATGTAATTTACCAACATCAACTCAGATGAAGGACACAACCACCTACTCCCAAGAGGATGTAGATGTAGTCTTCTCTTTCATTCTCAAAGTGCACTCCAATAATAATATGAATCTCCTCCACCGACGGTGTCTGTGTTCACAGTGTAAAAGTCATATTTCCTCAGATGATATAGGAAAGGGTTATTAGACTGACGGTGTTTGTGTCCGTTGGATGATGGTCACTGGGAACACGAATCTACAGCAGCGGAATGACTAAACCCAAATGACATTTCAGTGTGTGTGTGTATTTGAGTCATTCATTAGACAAGACAGGTCTATTTCAGTTTTTTAATGAACCTCTAGTCGGTGAAGAGCTATCGCTGCAGTATCTACCATCTAGGTTGCACAAACACTATTCAAAATGGTATTCTCCCCATGTTGCCTCATACTGAACTTTTGTTAGCTCTGTGTTTTCTCTGCAGCTCACTGCAGTCGCTGAATCATGTCAGTCCCTTTGATTTATACAGTAGATTGTAAAGAGAGAGAGAGTGTGGCATCAAAGTATATCTTCCATTGTTTTCAGTGTGTGTCCTCACTGTAAGGACATTCTACTCAAACTAGTGGAGATACTTTGTCTCGATGCTGGACTGTTCTTCAAGGGGTAGTTCATTCAAAACCGCTCTGTCTTGAAAACCTGACTCCTGACATGCATGTTTTTGGGGGATTACTGTGTATTAACAGTGGACTAATGAACCAAATACTAAAAGATAGTTTTGAAGGAACTATTCCCTTTAAGCTGAGGCTGTGAGGGAGAGGCCTTGGATGAACTGTATACCCACTGGCCAGATATAATAGTGTTTAAAGCCATTGAGGTGAATGGTGATTTGATTATTTTATGGCTTCAACATGATTTATATGCTTACCGGGAACCTTATCCTCAGCCACGACCATAAACCTGACGTTATTTTATATCAGCCTAACATTTAATGTACATTTATGTAGCTGGATATTTTATCACATCATTATACACTTAATATCTCCTCAAGGACAATTCTCTGCTGCCTCTACACACCTAGTCACACGCGCACACACACACGTCCATTTTGTGTCCCCTGCCCTCCTTAACCACTTGCAGTAACAATGGAGAGTGGCGAAGTAGGCCAACTCTATGAAAAGAAATGCATGACAACACACAGAGAGAGAGAAAGAGAGAGCAGCAGTTAACTACCTACCTCACTGACTAGAGGGAAAATATTTACTGCTTGGCTATACAGACACCTGGGCTACATTCAGGAGGGCATACCGTAGCAAAATAATTTGCAACATAAAACGAAAATGTGCATATCTTATGGGACTTCTTCATGTAGCACCTCTCCGTTTCAGTCAGTTTCAAAACTTATTTTCCCACCAACTGGTAGCTATATCGCAGAGTTTGCATTGGACTCTTAAATATTCCCTCTCAATGAACTGCAGCATCTGGATGGCATTTTGCCTTATTGATATCTATTGATATTTAGAGCTGCAGATGTTTCGGGGAGTAATTACTTCATTCACCACAGCACCCGAACCGACCCAAGAACAATGAGACCCGAACCCAAATGGACTTAGATCAAGACGTTAGGGGTCGGGTCTAGACCAGACCAAAACAATATTTTATCAGCCAAGTTACTCTTCTGGTTAACAAATGTCTTTATATGTTGGCTAGGCCTTCTATAAAGTCAATAAATTCACTTTATTAGCGTAAAATAAATATGCTATAGGATATGCAGAGCCGTGGTTGTGTCTGTTCGGATCCAGTCAGGTCTATCAGCTGAAACATGACCCCACCCGGACCCAAGGGACATGTTAGAATTTCAGCCCCGAACCTGATCAGGGTCGCTGTCGGGTTTATCAGGTCCACCTGGACCCATGGACCCTCTACCCTAGGGTTCTGGTCAAAAGTAGTGCACTATGTAGGGAAAAGGTGCCATTTGGAATGCATTCTCTGTACGCTCCGTATCTCCACATCCTAGGCCTGATGGTTAGACTAAATAAACCTCCGTCCCTCCACATCCCAGGCCTGATGGTTAGACTAGATAAACCTCCGTCTCTCCTCATCCCAGGCCTGATGGTTAGACTAAATAACCCTCCGTCTCTCCACATCCCAGGCCTGATGGTTAGACTAAATAACCCTCCGTCTCTCCTCATCCCAGGCCTGATGGTTAGACTAAATAACCCTCCGTCTCTCCACATCCCAGGCCTGATGGTTAGACTAAATAAACCTCCGTCTCTCCACATCCAAGGCCTGATGGTTAGACTCAATAACCCTCCGTCTCTCCACATCCCAGGCCTGATGGTTAGACTAAATAACCCTCCGTCTCTCCACATCCCAGGCCTGATGGTTAGACTAAATAACCCTCCGTCTCTCCACATCCCAGGCCTGATGGTTAGACTAAATAACCCTCCGTCCCTCCACATCCCAGGCCTGATGGTTAGACTAAATAACCCTCCGTCTCTCCACATCCCAGGCCTGATGGTTAGACTAAATAACCCTCCGTCCCTCCACATCCCAGGCCTGATGGTTAGACTCAATAACCCTCCGTCTCTCCAAATCCCAGGCCTGATGGTTAGACTAAATAAACCTCCGTCTCTCCACATCCCAGGCCTGATGGTTAGACTAAATAACCCTCCGTCCCTCCACATCCCAGGCCTGATGGTTAGACTAAATAACCCTCCGTCTCTCCACATCCCAGGCCTGATGGTTAGACTAAATAACCCTCCGTCCCTCCACATCCCAGGCCTGATGGTTAGACTCAATAACCCTCCGTCTCTCCAAATCCCAGGCCTGATGGTTAGACTAAATAACCCTCCGTCCCTCCACATCCCAGACCTGATGGTTAGACAAAATAACCCTCCGTCCCTCCACATCCCAGGCCTGATGGTTAGACTAAATAACTCTCCGTCTCTCCACATCCCAGGCCTGATGGTTAGACTAAATAACCCTCCGTCTCTCCACATCCCAGGCCTGATGGTTAGACTAAATAACCCTCCGTCTCTCCTCATCCCAGGCCTGATGGTTAGACTAAATAAACCTCCGTCTCTCCACATCCCAGGCCTGATGGTTAGACTAAATAACCCTCCGTCTCTCCTCATCCCAGGCCTGATGGTTAGACTAAATAACCCTCCGTCTCTCCTCATCCCAGGCCTGATGGTTAGACTAAATAAACCTCCGTCTCTCCTCATCCCAGGCCTGATGGTTAGACTAAATAAACCTCCGTCCCTCCACATCCTAGGCCTGATGGTTAGACTAAATAACCCTCCGTCTCTCCACATCCCAGGCCTGAGGGTTAGACTAAATAACCCTCCGTCTCTCCTCATCCCAGGCCTGATGGTTAGACTAAATAACCCTCCGTCTCTCCACATCCCAGGCCTGATGGTTAGACTAAATAAACCTCCGTCTCTCCACATCCAAGGCCTGATGGTTAGACTAAATAACCCTCCGTCTCTCCTCATCCCAGGCCTGATGGTTAGACTAAATAACCCTCCGTCTTTCCACATCCCAGGCCTGATGGTTAGACTAAATAACCCTCCGTCTTTCCACATCCCAGGCCTGATGGTTAGACTAAATAACCCTCCGTCTTTCCACATCCCAGGCCTGATGGTGGTTAGAATAATGAGGTGGTCACTGCACTGATGTATAGTCGTGGCCAAAAGTTTTGAGAATGACACAAATATTAATATCCACAAAGTTTGCTTCAGTGTCTTTAGATATTTTTGTCTGATGCTACTATGGAATACTGTAGTATAATTACAATAATTTCATAAGTGTCAAAGGCTTTTATTGACAGTTACATGAAGTTTGCAGTGTTGACCCTTCTTTTTCAAGACCTCCGCAATCGGCCCTGGCATGCTGTCAATTAACTTCTGGGCCACATCCTGACTGATGGCAGCCCATTCTTGCATAATTAATGCTTGGAGTTTGTCAGAATTTGTGGGTTTTTGTTTGTCCACCCGCCTCTTGAGGATTAACCACAAGTTCTCAATGGGATTAAGGTCTGGGGAATTTCCTGGCCATGGACCAAAATATCGATGTTTTCTTCCCCGAGCCACTTAGTTATCACTTTTGCCTTAGGTGCTCCATCATGCTGGGTGCTCCATCAAGGTGCTCCATCATGCTGGAAAAGGCATTGTTCATCACCAAACTGTTCCTGGGTGGTTGGGAGAAGTTGCTCTCGGAGGATGTGTTGGTACCATGCTTTATTCATGGCTGTGTTCTTAGGCAAAATTGTGAGTGAGCCCACTCCCTTGGCTGAGAAGCAACCCCACACATGAATGGTCTCAGGCTGCTTTACTGTTGGCATGACACAGGACTGATGGTAACGCTCACCTTGTCTTCTCCGGACAATTTTTTTTCCAGATGCCCCAAACATTCGGAAAGGGGATTCAACAGAGAAAATGACTTTACCCCAGTCCTCAGCAGTCCAATGCCTGTACCTTTTGCAGAATATCTGTCTGTCCCTGATGTTTTTCCTGGAGAAAAGTGGCTTCTTTGCTGCCCTTCTTGACACCAGGCCATCCTCCAAAAATCTTCACCTCACTGTGCGTGCAGATGCACTCACAACTGCCTGCTGCCATTCCTCAGCAAGCTCTGTACTGGTGCTGCCCCGATCCCACAGCTGAATCAACTTTAGGAGACAGTCCTGGCGCTTGCTGGACTTTCTTGGGTGCCATGAAGCCTTCTTCACAACAATTGAACCGCTCTCCTTGAAGTTCTTGATGATCCGATAAACGCTTGATTTAAGTGCAATCTTACTTGCAACAATATCCTTGCCTGTGAAGCCCTTTTTGTGCAAAGCAATGATGACGGCACGTGTTTCCTTGCAGGTAACCAGGATTGACAGAGGAAGGACAATGATTCCAAGCACCACCCTCATTTTGAAGCTTCCAGTCTGTTGTTCGAACTCAGTCAGCATGACAGAGTGATCTCCAGCCTTGTCCTCGTCAACACTCACACCTGTGTTAACGAGAGAATCACTGACATGGTGTCACCTGGTCCTTTTGTGGCAGGGCTGAAATGCAGTGGAAATGTTTTTTTTAGGATTCAGTTCATTTGCATGGCAAAGAGGGACGTTGCAATTAATTACAATTCATCTGATCACTCTTCATAACATTCTGGAGTATATGCAAATTGCCATCATACAAACTGAGGCAGCAAACTTTGTGAAAATTAATATTTGTGTCATTCTCAAAACTTTTGGCCACGACTGTATATGGCTCAAACCCTCTTTAGCAAGGTAGATAAAATGCGATCATCACCAAGGGAATCATCACCAAGGGAATCCTAATTAGAGGTTCAAACAATTTAATGGTGTTGTTATGGAAATGACTTGTTACATTTTAACCTGTTGGGGATAGGGGGCAGTATTTGCACGGCCGGATAAAAAACATACCCGATTTAATCTGGTTACTACTCCTGCCCAGTAACTAGAATATGCATATAATTGTTTGATTTGGATAGAAAACACCCTAAAGTTTCCAAAACTGTTTGAATGGTGTCTGTGAGTATAACAGAACTCATATGGCAGGCAAAAACCTGAGAAGATTCCTTACAGGAAGTGGCATGTCTGACAAGTTGTTGTTCATCTTGGCTCTTTTTATTGAAGACTGAGGATGTTAGCTGTAACGTGACACTTCCTACGGCTCCCATAGGCTCTCAGAGCCCGGGAAAAAGCTGAATGATATCGAGGCAGCCCCAGGCTGAAACACATTTACGCTTTTGGCAAGTGGCCGATCAGAGGACAATGGGCTTAGGCGCGTGCCCGAGTCGACCCCATGCTTTATTTTCTTTCGTCTGTTTACCTAAATGCAGATTCCCGGTCGGAATATTATCGCTTTTTTACGAGAAAAATGGCATAAAAATTGATTTTAAACAGCGGTTGACATGCTTCGAAGTACGGTAATGGAATATTTAGAATTTTTTTTGTCACGAAATGCGCCATGCTCGTCACCCTTCTTTACCCTTTCGGATAGTGTCTTGAACGCACGAACAGAACGCCGCTATTTGGATATAACAATGGATTATTTGGGACCAAACCAACATTTGTTATTGAAGTAGAAGTCCTGGGAGTGCATTCTGACGAAGAACACCAAAGGTAATAACATTTTTCTTATAGTAAATCTGACTTTGGTTAGTGCTAAACTTGCTGGGTGTCTAAATAGCTAGCCCTGTGATGCCGGGCTATCTACTCAGAATATTGCAAAATGTGCTTTCACCGAAAAGCTATTTTAAAATCGGACATAGCGAGTGCATAGAGGAGTTCTGTATCTATAATTCTTAAAATAATTGTTATGTTTTTTGTGAACATTTATCGTGAGTAATTTAGTAAATTCACCGGAAGTTTGCGGGGGGTATGCTAGTTCTGAACGTCACATGCTAATGTAAAAAGCTGGTTTTTGATATAAATATGAACTTGATTGAACAAAACATGCATGTATTGTATAACATAATGTCCTAGGTGTGTCATCTGATGAAGATCATCAAAGGTTAATACTGCATTTAGCTGTCTTTTGGGTTTTTGTGACATTATATGCTAGCTTGAA
Source organism: Salmo salar (assembly GCF_965601325.2). NCBI lineage: Eukaryota > Metazoa > Chordata > Actinopteri > Salmoniformes > Salmonidae > Salmo > Salmo salar. The sequence continues at coordinate 36,537,572 of NC_138317.1, forward strand.
AAATGGGTGTCTGATTATTTCTGGCTGGGTACTCTGCTGACATAATCTAATGTTTTGCTTTCGTTGTAAAGTCTTTTTGAAATCGGACAGTGTGGTTAGATTAACGAGAGTCTTGTCTTTAAAATGGTGTAAAATAGTCATATGTTTGAGAAATTGAAGTAATAGCATTTCTAAGGTATTTGAATAACGCGCCACAGGATTCCACTGGCTGTTACGTAGGTGGGACGATTTCGTCCCGCCGGCCCTAGAGAAGTTAAAGGCAAGGAAAAAATGAATAATCCTTGTTTGTATGTTTCATCTGGGCTAGGTTACATGTGTCGTACTACGCTACTGCTTATAACTATAAATGACCTATCTAAGATGTGCCGAATCAATGATCTTCACCTCAGGGCTCCAGCCATGCATGTGGTTTGCTAACTTGCTAGCTTCTAACTAACAGACTCAGTGTGTTAGTTAGTGTCCACTAAAACATGATGATCTGTCCTGGATTCAGACTCAGTGTGTTAGTTAGTGTCCACTAAAACATGATGATCTGTTCTGGATTCAGACTCAGTGTGTTAGTTAGTGTCCACTAAAACATGATGATCTGTTCTGGATTCAGACTCAGTGTGTTAGTTAGTGTCCCACTCAAAGCTTTTCAATGATAATAAAGACCTTTACAGACCAGATACACATGCTGTTTATTTGTGCGTGCGTGCCCGTATTCTGTTGTTGTTGACAGTTTTTCCTCCCTGGTTATACAAGTCATTTGTCATTCTAATCCACATCCTTTGAGTTGACTTAGTAACCATGGAACCATGGCCTTAGAGACCCCAACAGTACATCTGTCTGTCTTAGCTAGCAGAACCAGGACCAGCAGACTGATGACTGCATGCTCCACTGAACCATACGGCCATGTGTGTTTCTGCGTCTCTCTGTGTGTGTGTGTGTGTGTGTGTGTGTGTGTGTGTGTGTGTGTGTGTGTCTGTGTGTGTGTGTGTGTGTGTGTGTGTGTGTCTGTGTGTGTCTGTGTGTGTGTGTCTCTGTGTGTGCATGGTTGCATATGCCTACTTCTTACCAATGCTTCCAATCTGGTGTGTGTGTGGATTGGTAACACATGTCCCAGCCTGGGCTCCTGCTATGGGAATAGGAATCAAGGAGGAGGGGATAGTGAGAGGCTTTTGTGTTTGGGAACAGGGGGCCTGATGTGACCCTCTGAATAGCTGAACGGGAGGAGCACCTCTCCCTCTCCGTGGGGTGCAGTCATAGCCCCCTTTGTGTGTCTGCCACGGCTGTTTCTGGGGGCTCTGTCCCCCCTCGATTCCCTTGCTCCGCTGTGCATTCCAAATGGCGCCCTATTCCCTATATAGTGCACTATGTAGCTAACAGAGTGCCATTTGGAATGCTGCAGCAGTCCACATGAATACCTATTGTAGATGCAGCAGTCCACATGAATACCTATTGTAGATGCAGCAGTCCACATGAATACCTATTGTAGCTGCAGCAGTCCACATGAATACCTATTGTAGATGCAGCAGTCCACATGAATACCTATTGTAGATGCAGCAGTCCACATGAATACCTATTGTAGCTGCAGCAGTCCACATGAATACCTATTGTAGCTGCAGCAGTCCACATGAATACCTATTGTAGATGCAGCAGTCCACATTAATACCTATTGTAGATGCAGAAGTCCACATGAATACCTATTGTAGATGCAGCAGTCCACATGAATACCTATTGTAGCTGCAGCAGTCCACATGAATACCTATTGTAGATGCAGCAGTCCACATGAATACCTATTGTAGATGCAGCAGTCCACATGAATACCTATTGTAGCTGCAGCAGTCCACATGAATACCTATTGTAGATGCAGCAGTCCACATGAATACCTATTGTAGATGCAGCAGTCCACATGAATACCTATTGTAGCTGCAGCAGTCCACATGAATACCTATTGTAGCTGCAGCAGTCCACATGAATACCTATTATAGATGCAGCAGTCCACATGAATACCTATTGTAGCTGCAGCAGTCCACATGAATACCTATTGTAGCTGCAGCAGTCCACATGAATACCTATTGTAGATGCAGCAGTCCACATGAATACCTATTGTAGCTGCAGCAGTCCACATGAATACATATTGTAGATGCAGCAGTCCACATGAATACCTATTGTAGCTGCAGCAGTCCACATGAATACATATTGTAGCTGCAGCAGTCCACATGAATACATATTGTAGATGCAGCAGCCAGCCACGGCTCCTCCTCAGTAAGAAGAAAATGATTCAACAAACAGCAGCAGAACTCTCTGCCTTCTAAATGAACTTGGCCACGCAGGCTCGTCTGTGGTGCCACGTGCTAGTTTACATGAAAACAGGTTGACTCTCAAATGGCACCCCATTTCCTTCATAGCACACTGCTTTGGACCAGGGCCCTATGGGATATAATCAAACGTAGTCTACGACATAGGGAATCTGTTTATATCTATTATATCTATAAGGCTATAATATTATCCATAGATTAAACTTTGGGTGAACAACTTTCATTGGAATCATTGCTGTGTTAGTACCATGAGAAGTCCAAAATGCTTAGTGTTATTCTCAAGGATTGTGACCAAAGTTTCTGGCTAGTCTGCTGGATATGAAAATCCTATTCTGTGTCCTAAATAGGTACCATAGTCCCTATGGCTGTGGTCAAAAGTAGTACACTATATAGGGATTAGGGCTAGGCATTGCCAGGGACCTCATGATATGATATAGGTGCCCATGTGATATGTATAAGCTATTCTCACGATTCGATATGTATAGTGATTCGATACTGTGATTTTTATTGCGATTCAATGTTCCAAACATATTGCTCGCTTTCTCTGTCTCTCTCGCTCTCTCTCTTTCTCTCTCTTTCGCTACCTTCCATCTCTCTCTCTCGCTCTTGCTCTCTCTCTCTTTATCGCTACCTTCCATCTCTCTCTCTTCCTCTCCTCTTTCTTTCTCTTCCTCCTCTCTCTCTATCTCCCCTCTTTAGCTCTCCCTCTCTCTCTCTACCTCCTCTCTCTCTACCTCCCCTCTTTATCGCTCCCTCTCTCTCTACCTACACTCTTTCTCTCTCCCTCCCCTCTTTATCTCTCTCCTTCTTTGTACCTCCCTTCTTTATCTCTCTCCCTCGCTCTACCTCCCCTCTTTATCTCTCTCCCTCTCTCTACACCCTCTTTCTCTTTTTTCTTTCCCATTTCTCTACTTCTTTGAGTGACTTGTCAGGCATAAAGCTTGTGTGTGAGATGGGGAGAGAGAGGGAGATCCCTGGTACTAAATCCATGCTGCCAGATCTCCTGTCGTTTATCCTCATTCAGACCACGGAGAGACACAGGGAAACAGGCATGGGGTTCCTCCTCATTCAGACCATGGAGAGACACAGGGAAACAGGCATGGGGTTCCTCCTCATTCAGACCATGGAGAGACACAGGGAAACAGGCATGGGGTTCCTCCTCATTCAGACCATGGAGAGACACAGGGAAACAGGCATGGGGTTCCTCCTCATTCAGACCATGGAGAGACACAGGGAAACGGGCATGGGGTTCCTCCTCATTCAGACCACGGAGAGACACAGGGAAACAGGCATGGGGTTCCTCCTCATTCAGACCATGGAGAGACACAGGGAAACAGGCATGGGGTTCCTCCTCATTCAGACCATGGAGAGACACAGGGAAACAGGCATGGGGTTCCTCCTCATTCAGACCATGGAGAGACACAGGGAAACAGGCATGGGGTTCCTCCTCATTCAGACCATGGAGAGACACAGGGAAACAGGCATGGGGTTCCTCCTCATTCAGACCATGGAGAGACACAGGGAAACAGGCATGGGGTTCCTCCTCATTCAGACCATGGAGAGACACAGGGAAACAGGCATGGGGTTCCTCCTCATTCAGACCATGGAGAGACACAGGGAAACAGGCATGGGGTTCCTCCTCATTCAGACCATGGAGAGACACAGGGAAACAGGCATGGGGTTCCTCCTCATTCAGACCATGGAGAGACACAGGGAAACAGGCATGGGGTTCCTCCTCATTCAGACCATGGAGAGACACAGGGAAACAGGCATGGGGTTCCTCCTCATTCAGACCATGGAGAGACACAGGGAAACAGGCATGGGGTTCCTCCTCATTCAGACCATGGAGAGACACAGGGAAACAGGCATGGGGTTCCTCCTCATTCAGACCATGGAGAGACACAGGGAAACAGGCATGGGGTTCCTCCTCATTCAGACCATGGAGAGACACAGGGAAACAGGCATGGGGTTCCTCCTCATTCAGACCATGGAGAGACACAGGGAAACAGGCATGGGGTTCCTCCTCATTCAGACCATGGAGAGACACAGGGAAACAGGCATGGGGTTCCTCCTCATTCAGACCATGGAGAGACACAGGGAAACAGGCATGGGGTTCCTCCTCATTCAGACCATGGAGAGACACAGGGAAACAGGCATGGGGTTCCTCCTCATTCAGACCATGGAGAGACACAGGGAAACAGGCATGGGGTTCCTCCTCATTCAGACCATGGAGAGACACAGGGAAACAGGCATGGGGTTCCTCCTCATTCAGACCATGGAGAGACACAGGGAAACAGGCATGGGGTTCCTCCTCATTCAGACCACGGAGAGACACAGGGAAACAGGCATGGGGTTCCTCCTCATTCAGACCATGGAGAGACACAGGGAAACAGGCATGGGGTTCCTCCTCATTCAGACCATGGAGAGACACAGGGAAACAGGCATGGGGTTCCTCCTCATTCAGACCATGGAGAGACACAGGGAAACAGGCATGGGGTTCCTCCTCATTCAGACCATGGAGAGACACAGGGAAACAGGCATGGGGTTCCTCCTCATTCAGACCATGGAGAGACACAGGGAAACAGGCATGGGGTTCCTCCTCATTCAGACCATGGAGAGACACAGGGAAACAGGCATGGGGTTCCTCCTCATTCAGACCATGGAGAGACACAGGGAAACAGGCATGGGGTTCCTCCTCATTCAGACCATGGAGAGACACAGGGAAACAGGCATGGGGTTCCTCCTCATTCAGACCATGGAGAGACACAGGGAAACAGGCATGGGGTTCCTCCTCATTCAGACCATGGAGAGACACAGGGAAACAGGCATGGGGTTCCTCCTCATTCAGACCATGGAGAGACACAGGGAAACAGGCATGGGGTTCCTCCTCATTCAGACCACGGAGAGACACAGGGAAACAGGCATGGGGTTCCTCCTCATTCAGACCATGGAGAGACACAGGGAAACAGGCATGGGGTTCCTCCTCATTCAGACCATGGAGAGACACAGGGAAACAGGCATGGGGTTCCTCCTCATTCAGACCATGGAGAGACACAGGGAAACAGGCATGGGGTTCCTCCTCATTCAGACCATGGAGAGACACAGGGAAACAGGCATGGGGTTCCTCCTCATTCAGACCATGGAGAGACACAGGGAAACAGGCATGGGGTTCCTCCTCATTCAGACCATGGAGAGACACAGGGAAACAGGCATGGGGTTCCTCCTCATTCAGACCATGGAGAGACACAGGGAAACAGGCATGGGGTTCCTCCTCATTCAGACCATGGAGAGACACAGGGAAACAGGCATGGGGTTCCTCCTCATTCAGACCATGGAGAGACACAGGGAAACAGGCATGGGGTTCCTCCTCATTCAGACCATGGAGAGACACAGGGAAACAGGCATGTGATGGACACACACTTAGTAATTCAATTTCCCCTGTCAAGTAGAATACTGTACAAGCAATGTATTATAGGAAAGCTGCTTGGCCTAGTATGAGGGAGGTACTGGTGTCATGGCTGACCGCTCTTGTTCACTCATCTCTCACACCTCACACCTCACACCTCACACACACACACACACACACACACACACACACACACACACACACACACACACACACACACACACACACACACACACACACACACACACAAACACAAACAAACAAACAAACAAACAAACAAACAAACAAACAAAACAAACAACTACACTTGCCCTGTAGCAAACTATAGCCTTCCCTGTGTTTACGTAGCCCTAAAAGGGAGTGTTGGTGATAGTAAACCTTTCATCATTTCCTCCTTCCTCCTCTGTGTGGGATGTAGATTGACTCTGTGTGGGATGTAGATTGACTCTGTGTGGGATGTAGATTGACTCTGTGTGGGATGTAGATTGACTCGGTGTGGGATGTAGATTGACTCTGTGTGGGATGTAGATTGACTCTGTGTGGGATGTAGATTGACTCTGTGTGGGATGTAGATTGACTCTGTGTGGGATGTAGATTGACTCTGTGTGGGATGTAGATTGACTCGGTGTGGGATGTAGATTGACTCGGTGTGGGATGTAGATTGACTCTGTGTGGGATGTAGATTGACTCTGTGTGGGATGTAGATTGACTCTGTGTGGGATGTAGATTGACTCTGTGTGGGATGTGATTGACTCTGTGTGGGATGTAGATTGACTCTGTGTGGGATGTAGATTGACTCTGTGTGGGATGTAGATTGACTCTGTGTGGGATGTGATTGACTCTGTGTGGGATGTAGATTGACTCTGTGTGGGATGTAGATTGACTCTGTGTGGGATGTAGATTGACTCTGTGTGGGATGTAGATTGACTCGGTGTGGGATGTAGATTGACTCTGTGTGGGATGTAGATTGACTCTGTGTGGGATGTAGATTGACTCTGTGTGGGATGTAGATTGACTCTGTGTGGGATGTAGATTGACTCTGTGTGGGATGTAGATTGACTCTGTGTGGGATGTGATTGACTCTGTGTGGGATGTAGATTGACTCTGTGTGGGATGTGATTGACTCTGTGTGGGATGTAGATTGACTCTGTGTGGGATGTAGATTGACTCTGTGTGGGATGTAGATTGACTCTGTGTGGGATGTAGATTGACTCTGTGTGGGATGTAGATTGACTCTGTGTGGGATGTAGATTGACTCTGTGTGGGATGTAGATTGACTCTGTGTGGGATGTAGATTGACTCTGTGTGGGATGTAGATTGACTCTGTGTGGGATGTAGATTGACTCTGTGTGGGATGTAGATTGACTCTGTGTGGGATGTAGATTGACTCTGTGTGGGATGTAGATTGACTCTGTGTGGGATGTAGATTGACTCTGTGTGGGATGTAGATTGACTCTGTGTGGGATGTAGATTGACTCTGTGTGGGATGTAGATTGACTCTGTGTGGGATGTAGATTGACTCTGTGTGGGATGTAGATTGACTCTGTGTGGGATGTAGATTGACTCTGTGTGGGATGTAGATTGACTCTGTGTGGGATGTAGATTGACTCTGTGTGGGATGTAGATTGACTCTGTGTGGGATGTAGATTGACTCTGTGTGGGATGTAGATTGACTCTGTGTGGGATGTAGATTGACTCTGTGTGGGATGTAGATTGACTCTGTGTGGGATGTAGATTGACTCTGTGTGGGATGTAGATTGACTCTGTGTGGGATGTAGATTGACTCTGTGTGGGATGTAGATTGACTCTGTGTGGGATGTAGATTGACTCTGTGTGGGATGTAGATTGACTCTGTGTGGGATGTAGATTGACTCTGTGTGGGATGTAGATTGACTCTGTGTGGGATGTAGATTGACTCTGTGTGGGATGTAGATTGACTCTGTGTGGGATGTAGATTGACTCTGTGTGGGATGTAGATTGACTCTGTGTGGGATGTAGATTGACTCTGTGTGGGATGTAGATTGACTCTGTGTGGGATGTAGATTGACTCTGTGTGGGATGTAGATTGACTCTGTGTGGGATGTAGATTGACTCTGTGTGGGATGTAGATTGACTCTGTGTGGGATGTAGATTGACTCTGTGTGGGATGTAGATTGACTCTGTGTGGGATGTAGATTGACTCTGTGTGGGATGTAGATTGACTCTGTGTGGGATGTAGATTGACTCTGTGTGGGATGTAGATTGACTCTGTGTGGGATGTAGATTGACTCTGTGTGGGATGTAGATTGACTCTGTGTGGGATGTAGATTGACTCTGTGTGGGATGTAGATTGACTCTGTGTGGGATGTAGATTGACTCTGTGTGGGATGTAGATTGACTCTGTGTGGGATGTAGATTGACTCTGTGTGGGATGTAGATTGACTCTGTGTGGGATGTAGATTGACTCTGTGTGGGATGTAGATTGACTCTGTGTGGGATGTAGATTGACTCTGTGTGGGATGTAGATTGACTCTGTGTGGGATGTAGATTGACTCTGTGTGGGATGTAGATTGACTCTGTGTGGGATGTAGATTGACTCTGTGTGGGATGTAGATTGACTCTGTGTGGGATGTAGATTGACTCTGTGTGGGATGTAGATTGACTCTGTGTGGGATGTAGATTGACTCTGTGTGGGATGTAGATTGACTCTGTGTGGGATGTAGATTGACTCTGTGTGGGATGTAGATTGACTCTGTGTGGGATGTAGATTGACTCTGTGTGGGATGTAGATTGACTCTGTGTGGGATGTAGATTGACTCTGTGTGGGATGTAGATTGACTCTGTGTGGGATGTAGATTGACTCTGTGTGGGATGTAGATTGACTCTGTGTGGGATGTAGATTGACTCTGTGTGGGATGTAGATTGACTCTGTGTGGGATGTGGATTGACTCTGTGTGGGATGTAGATTGACTCTGTGTGGGATGTAGATTGACTCTGTGTGGGATGTAGATTGACTCTGTGTGGGATGTAGATTGACTCTGTGTGGGATGTAGATTGACTCTGTGTGGGATGTAGATTGACTCTGTGTGGGATGTAGATTGACTCTGTGTGGGATGTAGATTGACTCTGTGTGGGATGTAGATTGACTCTGTGTGGGATGTAGATTGACTCTGTGTGGGATGTAGATTGACTCTGTGTGGGATGTAGATTGACTCTGTGTGGGATGTAGATTGACTCTGTGTGGGATGTAGATTGACTCTGTGTGGGATGTAGATTGACTCTGTGTGGGATGTAGATTGACTCTGTGTGGGATGTAGATTGACTCTGTGTGGGATGTAGATTGACTCTGTGTGGGATGTAGATTGACTCTGTGTGGGATGTAGATTGACTCTGTGTGGGATGTAGATTGACTCTGTGTGGGATGTAGATTGACTCTGTGTGGGATGTAGATTGACTCTGTGTGGGATGTAGATTGACTCTGTGTGGGATGTAGATTGACTCTGTGTGGGATGTAGATTGACTCTGTGTGGGATGTAGATTGACTCTGTGTGGGATGTAGATTGACTCTGTGTGGGATGTAGATTGACTCTGTGTGGGATGTAGATTGACTCTGTGTGGGATGTAGATTGACTCTGTGTGGGATGTAGATTGACTCTGTGTGGGATGTAGATTGACTCTGTGTGGGATGTAGATTGACTCTGTGTGGGATGTAGATTGACTCTGTGTGGGATGTAGATTGACTCTGTGTGGGATGTAGATTGACTCTGTGTGGGATGTAGATTGACTCTGTGTGGGATGTAGATTGACTCTGTGTGGGATGTAGATTGACTCTGTGTGGGATGTAGATTGACTCTGTGTGGGATGTAGATTGACTCTGTGTGGGATGTAGATTGACTCTGTGTGGGATGTAGATTGACTCTGTGTGGGATGTAGATTGACTCTGTGTGGGATGTAGATTGACTCTGTGTGGGATGTAGATTGACTCTGTGTGGGATGTAGATTGACTCTGTGTGGGATGTAGATTGACTCTGTGTGGGATGTAGATTGACTCTGTGTGGGATGTAGATTGACTCTGTGTGGGATGTAGATTGACTCTGTGTGGGATGTAGATTGACTCTGTGTGGGATGTAGATTGACTCTGTGTGGGATGTAGATTGACTCTGTGTGGGATGTAGATTGACTCTGTGTGGGATGTAGATTGACTCTGTGTGGGATGTAGATTGACTCTGTGTGGGATGTAGATTGACTCTGTGTGGGATGTAGATTGACTCTGTGTGGGATGTAGATTGACTCTGTGTGGGATGTAGATTGACTCTGTGTGGGATGTAGATTGACTCTGTGTGGGATGTAGATTGACTCTGTGTGGGATGTAGATTGACTCTGTGTGGGATGTAGATTGACTCTGTGTGGGATGTAGATTGACTCTGTGTGGGATGTAGATTGACTCTGTGTGGGATGTAGATTGACTCTGTGTGGGATGTAGATTGACTCTGTGTGGGATGTAGATTGACTCTGTGTGGGATGTAGATTGACTCTGTGTGGGATGTAGATTGACTCTGTGTGGGATGTAGATTGACTCTGTGTGGGATGTAGATTGACTCTGTGTGGGATGTAGATTGACTCTGTGTGGGATGTAGATTGACTCTGTGTGGGATGTAGATTGACTCTGTGTGGGATGTAGATTGACTCTGTGTGGGATGTAGATTGACTCTGTGTGGGATGTAGATTGACTCTGTGTGGGATGTAGATTGACTCTGTGTGGGATGTAGATTGACTCTGTGTGGGATGTAGATTGACTCTGTGTGGGATGTAGATTGACTCTGTGTGGGATGTAGATTGACTCTGTGTGGGATGTAGATTGACTCTGTGTGGGATGTAGATTGACTCTGTGTGGGATGTAGATTGACTCTGTGTGGGATGTAGATTGACTCTGTGTGGGATGTAGATTGACTCTGTGTGGGATGTAGATTGACTCTGTGTGGGATGTAGATTGACTCTGTGTGGGATGTAGATTGACTCTGTGTGGGATGTAGATTGACTCTGTGTGGGATGTAGATTGACTCTGTGTGGGATGTAGATTGACTCTGTGTGGGATGTAGATTGACTCTGTGTGGGATGTAGATTGACTCTGTGTGGGATGTAGATTGACTCTGTGTGGGATGTAGATTGACTCTGTGTGGGATGTAGATTGACTCTGTGTGGGATGTAGATTGACTCTGTGTGGGATGTAGATTGACTCTGTGTGGGATGTAGATTGACTCTGTGTGGGATGTAGATTGACTCTGTGTGGGATGTAGATTGACTCTGTGTGGGATGTAGATTGACTCTGTGTGGGATGTAGATTGACTCTGTGTGGGATGTAGATTGACTCTGTGTGGGATGTAGATTGACTCTGTGTGGGATGTAGATTGACTCTGTGTGGGATGTAGATTGACTCTGTGTGGGATGTAGATTGACTCTGTGTGGGATGTAGATTGACTCTGTGTGGGATGTAGATTGACTCTGTGTGGGATGTAGATTGACTCTGTGTGGGATGTAGATTGACTCTGTGTGGGATGTAGATTGACTCTGTGTGGGATGTAGATTGACTCTGTGTGGGATGTAGATTGACTCTGTGTGGGATGTAGATTGACTCTGTGTGGGATGTAGATTGACTCTGTGTGGGATGTAGATTGACTCTGTGTGGGATGTAGATTGACTCTGTGTGGGATGTAGATTGACTCTGTGTGGGATGTAGATTGACTCTGTGTGGGATGTAGATTGACTCTGTGTGGGATGTAGATTGACTCTGTGTGGGATGTAGATTGACTCTGTGTGGGATGTGGATTGACTCTGTGTGGGATGTAGATTGACTCTGTGTGGGATGTAGATTGACTCTGTGTGGGATGTAGATTGACTCTGTGTGGGATGTGGATTGACTCTGTGTGGGATGTAGATTGACTCTGTGTGGGATGTAGATTGACTCTGTGTGGGATGTAGATTGACTCTGTGTGGGATGTAGATTGACTCTGTGTGGGATGTAGATTGACTCTGTGTGGGATGTAGATTGACTCTGTGTGGGATGTGATTGACTCTGTGTGGGATGTAGATTGACTCTGTGTGGGATGTAGATTGACTCTGTGTGGGATGTAGATTGACTCTGTGTGGGATGTAGATTGACTCTGTGTGGGATGTAGATTGACTCTGTGTGGGATGTAGATTGACTCTGTGTGGGATGTAGATTGACTCTGTGTGGGATGTAGATTGACTCTGTGTGGGATGTAGATTGACTCTGTGTGGGATGTAGATTGACTCTGTGTGGGATGTAGATTGACTCTGTGTGGGATGTAGATTGACTCTGTGTGGGATGTAGATTGACTCTGTGTGGGATGTAGATTGACTCTGTGTGGGATGTAGATTGACTCTGTGTGGGATGTAGATTGACTCTGTGTGGGATGTAGATTGACTCTGTGTGGGATGTAGATTGACTCTGTGTGGGATGTAGATTGACTCTGTGTGGGATGTAGATTGACTCTGTGTGGGATGTAGATTGACTCTGTGTGGGATGTAGATTGACTCTGTGTGGGATGTAGATTGACTCTGTGTGGGATGTAGATTGACTCTGTGTGGGATGTAGATTGACTCTGTGTGGGATGTAGATTGACTCTGTGTGGGATGTAGATTGACTCTGTGTGGGATGTAGATTGACTCTGTGTGGGATGTAGATTGACTCTGTGTGGGATGTAGATTGACTCTGTGTGGGATGTAGATTGACTCTGTGTGGGATGTAGATTGACTCTGTGTGGGATGTAGATTGACTCTGTGTGGGATGTAGATTGACTCTGTGTGGGATGTAGATTGACTCTGTGTGGGATGTAGATTGACTCTGTGTGGGATGTAGATTGACTCTGTGTGGGATGTAGATTGACTCTGTGTGGGATGTAGATTGACTCTGTGTGGGATGTAGATTGACTCTGTGTGGGATGTAGATTGACTCTGTGTGGGATGTAGATTGACTCTGTGTGGGATGTAGATTGACTCTGTGTGGGATGTAGATTGACTCTGTGTGGGATGTAGATTGACTCTGTGTGGGATGTAGATTGACTCTGTGTGGGATGTAGATTGACTCTGTGTGGGATGTAGATTGACTCTGTGTGGGATGTAGATTGACTCTGTGTGGGATGTAGATTGACTCTGTGTGGGATGTAGATTGACTCTGTGTGGGATGTAGATTGACTCTGTGTGGGATGTAGATTGACTCTGTGTGGGATGTAGATTGACTCTGTGTGGGATGTAGATTGACTCTGTGTGGGATGTAGATTGACTCTGTGTGGGATGTAGATTGACTCTGTGTGGGATGTAGATTGACTCTGTGTGGGATGTAGATTGACTCTGTGTGGGATGTAGATTGACTCTGTGTGGGATGTAGATTGACTCTGTGTGGGATGTAGATTGACTCTGTGTGGGATGTAGATTGACTCTGTGTGGGATGTAGATTGACTCTGTGTGGGATGTAGATTGACTCTGTGTGGGATGTAGATTGACTCTGTGTGGGATGTAGATTGACTCTGTGTGGGATGTAGATTGACTCTGTGTGGGATGTAGATTGACTCTGTGTGGGATGTAGATTGACTCTGTGTGGGATGTAGATTGACTCTGTGTGGGATGTAGATTGACTCTGTGTGGGATGTAGATTGACTCTGTGTGGGATGTAGATTGACTCTGTGTGGGATGTAGATTGACTCTGTGTGGGATGTAGATTGACTCTGTGTGGGATGTAGATTGACTCTGTGTGGGATGTAGATTGACTCTGTGTGGGATGTGGATTGACTCTGTGTGGGATGTAGATTGACTCTGTGTGGGATGTAGATTGACTGTGTGGGATGTAGATTGACTCTGTGTGGGATGTGGATTGACTCTGTGTGGGATGTGGATTGACTCTGTGTGGGATGTGGATTGACTCTGTGTGGGATGTGGATTGACTCTGTGTGGGATGTAGATTGACTCTGTGTGGGATGTGGATTGACTCTGTGTGGGATGTGGATTGACTCTGTGTGGGATGTGGATTGACTCTGTGTGGGATGTAGATTGACTCTGTGTGGGATGTAGATTGACTCTGTGTGGGATGTAGATTGACTCTGTGTGGGATGTAGATTGACTCTGTGTGGGATGTAGATTGACTCTGTGTGGGATGTGGATTGACTCTGTGTGGGATGTGGATTGACTCTGTGTGGGATGTGGATTGACTCTGTGTGGGATGTAGATTGACTCTGTGTGGGATGTAGATTGACTCTGTGTGGGATGTAGATTGACTCTGTGTGGGATGTAGATTGACTCTGTGTGGGATGTGGATTGACTCTGTGTGGGATGTGGATTGACTCTGTGTGGGATGTAGATTGACTCTGTGTGGGATGTAGATTGACTCTGTGTGGGATGTAGATTGACTCTGTGTGGGATGTAGATTGACTCTGTGTGGGATGTAGATTGACTCTGTGTGGGATGTAGATTGACTCTGTGTGGGATGTAGATTGACTCTGTGTGGGATGTGGATTGACTCTGTGTGGGATGTAGATTGACTCTGTGTGGGATGTAGATTGACTGTGTGGGATGTAGATTGACTCTGTGTGGGATGTGGATTGACTCTGTGTGGGATGTAGATTGACTCTGTGTGGGATGTGGATTGACTCTGTGTGGGATGTGGATTGACTCTGTGTGGGATGTAGATTGACTCTGTGTGGGATGTGGATTGACTCTGTGTGGGATGTGGATTGACTCTGTGTGGGATGTGGATTGACTCTGTGTGGGATGTAGATTGACTCTGTGTGGGATGTAGATTGACTCTGTGTGGGATGTAGATTGACTCTGTGTGGGATGTAGATTGACTCTGTGTGGGATGTAGATTGACTCTGTGTGGGATGTGGATTGACTCTGTGTGGGATGTGGATTGACTCTGTGTGGGATGTGGATTGACTCTGTGTGGGATGTAGATTGACTCTGTGTGGGATGTAGATTGAGTCTGTGTGGGATGTAGATTGACTCTGTGTGGGATGTAGATTGACTCTGTGTGGGATGTGGATTGACTCTGTGTGGGATGTGGATTGACTCTGTGTGGGATGTAGATTGACTCTGTGTGGGATGTAGATTGACTCTGTGTGGGATGTAGATTGACTCTGTGTGGGATGTAGATTGACTCTGTGTGGGATGTAGATTGACTCTGTGTGGGATGTGGATTGATTTTACCTGGAGGGTTTTTTCAGATGGAGAAGCACAAAACAAAACCTTGATCTCCTCTAAACCTCGATCTCCTCTAAACCTCGATCTTGATCCTCCTGCCCTAGCTAACACTCCTATTGGATCTGACAAGAAGAGTAGAGGAGTGGAAGAGTGGAGGAGTGGAGTGGAGGAGTGGTGGAGTGGAGGGGTGGAGTGGTTGAGTGGAGGGGTGGAGTGGTGGAGTGGAGGGGTGGAGTGGTGGAGTGGAGGGGTGGAGTGGTGGAGGGGTGGAGTGGAGTGGAGGGGTGGTGGAGTGGTGGAGTGGAGTGGTGGAGTGGAGAAGTGGTAGAGTGGAGAAGTGGAGGAGAGGTGGAGTGGAGGGGTGGTGGAGTGGAGGGGTGGAGTGGTGGAGTGGAGGAGTGGTGGAGGGGAGGAGGAGTGGTGGATTGGTGGAGTGGAGGGGTGGAGTGGTGGAGTGGAGGAGTGGTGGAGTGGAGGAGTGGTGGAGTGGAGGAGTGCTTGGCGTGTTGCCAGGCGCTTGGGGATGGGTATCTTGGTGTACACACACAGGGCCTCCTCTGGTGGTAGAGCTGACCCAGGGTCCGTGTTGATTTGCAGGGGGGTGGCTCAGATTAGCATATTAATGGCCTCTTGCGTCGGTATGTATACAAAGTGGAGCAAGGGAAGTGCAGTTACTTGTGTTATGGTGGAATACTTTTCTGACTCTGCTCTCCTTTTCTCCTCCTGTGTTGGTTGTGGGGCGGGCGCCAGGGCAGGGGGCAGGATTAGTATTCTGGCGGAAGACTCACAGCGAGAGGCTTAGTAAGGCTGACCAGCCAGACAGACGAACAGAAGGGGCCACCCAGGGACAGAAGTAGCAGAACAACCTAGGAACCTGTATATTCAGGTTCAGTGGAGTGGATGGGAAACTTCTTAACAACACAGTGTTGATCCATCTCCACCTTGTTCCTCCTGTCCCCATTTCAGTCCTTAAACTGGGCCAGTGCTTGGCTGGGACTCCCTCTCTCTGGATGTGTTTCTCTGAGCTCCTTCCCCCTTCCAGATCCTAGTGCTGATTCTGGACCAGTGCTTGGCTGGGACTCCCTCTCTCTGGATGTGTTTCTCTGAGCTCCTTCCCCCTTCCAGATCCTAGTGCTGATTCTGGACCAGTGCTTGAGTGGTGGAGTAGAGTGGGGGAGAGGGTGGACTGAACTAGGGCTGTGTGGATCGGACTGGGTCCTAGGTGAAGAGGATTAGGGGCAGTGTGGAGTAGATGTTGATTAGTTAGTCAGTGGGGTGTTTAGTGTTGTGTAGGGAAGGTGGAAGCCCTGGCCTCTATGCGTTTCTGTGAGACCTCGGGGTGTTGGCAGGCCGTGGGGCCCGGGAGAGAGAAAGCAGAGGGACCAGCTCCCGTGGAGTCCAGACCCGGCTGCAGCCCCTTTCCCATGTGCTGTGCTCCAGGTACTATCACTGCTACTGCTTCCTAACTTCCACTACTACTCATCCCCTGCTTTCCTACTCCCTTTTTATGTGATATTTCTTCCTCCTCCTCTTTTCTTTCCTCCTCCTCCCTCCATTATATCCTCATCACCATCTACCTGTCTTCTCTCCTTGGTATCCTCATCACCATCTACCTGTCTTCTCTCCTTGGTATCCTCTTCACCATCTACCTGTCTTCTCTCCTTGGTATCCTCTTCACCATCTACCTGTCTTCTCTCCTTGGTATCCTCATCACCATCTACCTGTCTTCTCTCCTTGGTATCCTCTTCACCATCTACCTGTCTTCTCTCCTTGGTATCCTCTTCACCATCTACCTGTCTTCTCTCCTTGGTATCCTCTTCACCATCTACCTGTCTTCTCTCCTTGGTATCCTCTTCACCATCTACCTGTCTTCTCTCCTTGGTATCCTCTTCACCATCTACCTGTCTTCTCTCCTTGGTATCCTCTTCACCATCTACCTGTCTTCTCTCCTTGGTATCCTCTTCACCATCTACCTGTCTTCTCTCCTTGGTATCCTCATCACCATCTACCTGTCTTCTCTCCTTGGTATCCTCTTCACCATCTACCTGTCTTCTCTCCTTGGTATCCTCTTCACCATCTACCTGTCTTCTCTCCTTGTTTCCACTGTGTCAGTTTGAATAGTAGAGCGTTTAGCTTCTCACTGTTGTTCTTTAAGCCTTCCTGACTGACTGTTGTGTTGTGTTGGGTAGGGCTGTGCTGTGCTGTGCTGCCTGAAGTAAACCGCTTCCAATTTTGCCAATTACCCCCCCCCCCCCTCCTCTTGTTTTACTTGTTGTTAGTCTTTCTTGTGCTCTGCTCTCTTAAAGGGCACCACACCTGCCAGAGAAGTGGCCTTTCCCCACATAACGAGTAGTAACCTTTAGAAACATGTCTGTGACAGATGACCGGGACGTTACCATGAGATTCAAGCTTCTGAATTATTGGATGCTGTGTGTGTGTGTGTGTGTGTGTGTGTGTGTGTGTGTGTGTGTGTGTGTGTGTGTGTGTGTGTGTGTGTGTGTGTGTGTGTGTGTGTGTGTGTGTGTGTGTGTGTGTGTGTGTGTGTGTGTGTGTGTGTCGTGTGCACGTGCATTTGAGTGTGTGCACGTGCATGTGCAAGTGTGCGTTTGGGTGTTTGTCTTCGTTTGGGTGTTTGTCTTCATTTGGGTGTTTGTCTTCGTTTGGGTGTTTGTCTTCGTTTGGGTGTTTGTCTTCGTTTGGGTGTTTGTCTTCGTTTGGGTGTTTGTCTTCGTTTGGGTGTTTGTCTTCATTTGGGTGTTTGTCTTCGTTTGGGTGTTTGTCTTCGTTTGGGTGTTTGTTTTCGTTTGGGTGTTTGTCTTCGTTTGGGTGTTTGTCTTCGTTTGGGTGTTTGTCTTCGTTTGGGTGTTTGTCTTCATTTGGGTGTTTGTCTTCGTTTGGGTGTTTGTCTTCGTTTGTGCTGGGTTGCGAAATTCTGGCAACATTCAATATATTCCCTGGTTTTCCCGAAGTCCCAGTTGGAGGATTCACAGTATCATGAGGGAATAAACAGGAAATCCTGAATCATCCAACCAGGATCTCTGGAAAACCAGGGAATTTATTGAAAGTTCTCTGAATTTTGCAACCCTTGTTTGTACGTTTGCACATATTCGCAACAGTGTGTCTGTGTGCATTTTTGTGTGTATCACGACTACACAGGGGTCATCTCCCTTTCACACGTCGCCCATAGAACCCACAGCTCATGTGATTAGTTTGCTTGAGCAGCTGCTGATAATGGAGGCTGGGTCCGACAGCAGTCAATTCCAATTCCACAACTAGCCAGACTCCCACTTTAAACGGCTTTCTTTGTCCACATGGAAAAAACAACGTGAATTTAAAGCACCCTATTGTCACTGTGCATATGCTTCGGCATGCCATATGTCAGTCAGTAGTCATCTATAGGGGGAAGGGGAGAGGAGAGGTAGAAGGAGAGAAGAGATGGAGAAGGGTAAAGGAGAGGGAAATGCAGAAGGATAGAGGAAAAGGTGAGGGATAAGAAGAGAGGAAGGAGAAGATAATGAAGAGGAAGGAGGAGAGGATAAGAAGAGAGGAAGGAGAAGATGGAGAAGATAATGAAGAGGAAGGAGGAGAGGATAAGAAGAGAGGAAGGAGAAGATGGAGAAGATAATGAAGAGGAAGGAGGAGAGGATAAGAAGAGAGGAAGGAGAAGATAATGAAGAGGAAGGAGGAGAGGATAAGAAGAGAGGAAGGAGAGGATAAGAAGAGAGGAAGGAGAAGATAAGGAGAAGATAAGAAGAGCGGAAGGAGAAGAGAAGGAGAAGATGAGAGGAAGGAGAGGATAAGAAGAGTGGAAGGGGAGGATAAGAAGAGAGGAAGGAGAGGATAAGAAGAGAGGAAGGAGAGGATAAGAGAGGAAGGAGAGGATAAGAAGGAGAAGATAAGAAGAGAGGAAGGAGAGGATAAGAAGAGAGGAAGGGGAGGGTAAGAAGAGTGGAAGGAGAGGATAAGAAGAGAGGAAGGAGAGGATAAGAAGAGAGGAAGGAGAGGAAGGAGAGGATAAGAAGAGTGGAAGGAGAGGATAAGAAGAGTGGAAGGAGAGGATAAGAAGAGAGGAAGGGGAGGATAAGAAGTGTGGAAGGGGAGGATAAGAAGAGAGGAAGGAGAGGATAAGAAGAGAGGAAGGAGAGGAGAGAGGAAGGAGAATGAGATTATAGGGGGAGAGGATAAGAAGAGAGGAAGGAGAAGATAAGAAGAGAGGATTTTTGTTTGAATATGACTGTGTGGCAGTAATGTAGAACGCTGGGTGGTCGCTTATTGGTTAAGAGGTTGGACCAGTAACCGAAGGGTTGCTGGTTCGAATCCCCGAGCTGACTAGGTGAATCTGTCAATGTGCCCTTGAGCAATGCACTTAACCCTAATTGCTCCTGTAAGTCGCTCTGGATAAGAGCATCTGCTAAATGACATAACATGTAGTGTGTTTTAGCATGGGTCATTGTTAGGAATGTCTTAGAATGAGTCATTGTTAGGAAAGTCTGTCTGTCTGTCCTCTTTTATGGCTGAGGTCTATAACCCATCTATCTATGACCCATCTACAGTTGACGTCGGAAGTTTACATACACCTTAGCCAAATACATTTAAACTCCGTTTTTCACAATTCCTGACATTTAATCCTAGTAAAAATTCCCTGTCTTAGGTCAGTTAGGATCACCACTTTATTTTAAGAATGTGAAATGTCAGAATAATAGTAGAGAGAATGATTTATTTCAGCTTTTATTTCATCACATTCCCAGTGGGTCAGAAGTTTACATACACTCAGTTAGTTTTTGGTACCACTGCCTTTAAATTGTTTAACTTGGGTCAAACGTTTCGGGTAGGCTTCCACAAGCTTCCCACAATAAGTTGGGTGAATTTTGTCCCATTCCTCCTGACAGAGCTGACTGAGTCAGGTTTGTAGGCCTCCTTGCTCAGACACACTTTTTTTGTTTTCAGTTACATTTTCTATAGGATTTGAGGTCAGGGCTTTGTGATGGCCACTCCAATACCTTGACTTTGTTGTCCTTAAGCCATTTTGCCACAACTTTGGAACTGTGCTTGGGGTCATTGTCCACTTGGAAGACCCATTTGTGACCAAGCTTTAACTTTTTGACTGATGTCTTGAGATGTTGCTTCAATATATCCACATAATTTTCCTTTCTCATGGTCGCCATCTATTTTGTGAAGTGCACCAGTCCCTCCTGCATCAATGCACCCCACAACATGATGCTGCCATCCCCGTGCTTCACGGTTGGAATGGTGTTCTTCGGCTTGCAAGCATCCCCCTTTTTCCTCCAAAGATAACGATGGTCATTATGGCCAAACAGTTCTATTTTTGTTTCATCAGACCATAGGACATTTCTCCAAAAAGTATGATCTTTGTCCCCATGTGCAGTTGCAAACCGTTTTGGAACAGTGGCTTCTTCCTTGCTGAGTGGCCTTTCAGGTTATGTCGATATAGGACTCGTTTTACTGTGGATATAGATACTTTTGTACCTGTTTCCTCCAGCATCTTCACAAGGTCCTTTGATGTTGTTCTGGGATTGATTTGCAGTTTTCGCACCAAAGTACGTTCATCTCTAGGAGACAGAACGCGTCTCCTTCCTGAGAGGTATGACGGCTGCGTGGTCCCATGGTGTTTACTTGCGTACTATTGTTTGTACAGATGAACGTGGTACCTTCAGGCGTTTGGAAATTGCTCCCAAGGATGAACCAGACTTGTGGAGGTCCACAATTTTTTTCTGAGGTCTTGGCTGATTTCTTTTGATTTTCCCATGATGTCAAGCAAGAGGCACTGAGTTTTAAGGTAGGCCTTAAAATACAGTTAATTATAAGTTAAATAATCTGTCTGTAAACAATTGTTGGAAAAATAACTTGTGTCATGCACAAAGTAGATGTCCTAACCGACTTACCAAAACTATAGTTTGTTAACAAGAAATGTGTGGAGTGGTTGAAAAACGAGTTTTAATGACTCCAACCTAAGTGTATGTAAACTTCCCACTTCAACTGTATCTATGACCAATCAATGTCTCACTGCTCCTGCTAATTGTTATGTCTCACTGTTCTTGCTAATTGTTGGGTTACTGTGAATCACTGATCCAATTTACTATTCTTGTTATACCATTTTGGTTGAAGCATGTATTGGTCAAGCATTCTAAATAGTATGCTAGTGTGAACAGAGGAGCTGCTTCAGACTCTGGCTGTGTATGAAATGAGCCCTATTCACCCATAGGGCTCTGGTCAAATGTAGTGCGCTGTATAGGGAATAGGGTGCCATTTGAGACGTATAGCAGCATTGTATGTGTGCCTGGCCCTCTGTTTGTATTGGGTAATAATCAGGTGCTTGGACCCCTACCATGCCAGGTGGGCTCCAGAATGACACAACACAAACCCACTGCAGGATAGCTGTCCAACCTTTTCCTTGGCTCTACACCAAATCTACTTAGCATGGTTACAGAAATGTCTCGGTGGCTACATGCCGGTGTACTTTCATGGTGTGTCTGCCTGAGCAGGAGATAGGGTGTACATTTTGGTTTTTAACCCTAGCACTACACAGCTGATTCAAATAAAAAGCTTGATGATTAGTTGATTGTTTGAATCAGCTGTGTAGTGCTAGGACACAAATCTAAACGTTCACCCCTTGGGGTCCCCCAGGACCGACTTTGGGAAACACTGGTGTAGAGCAGGCTATGATGCCGGAAGGGTATTGGAACCATCTCTCCCACTTCCTACCCACCCAGGTAATGTTTCAGGATGTCGACTTCGAGATAGGAGGATGTAGACTCCCAGATAGGAGGATGTAGACTCCCAGATAGGAGGATGTAGACTCCCAGATAGGAGGATGTCGACTCCCAGATAGGAGGATGTCGACTCCCAGATAGGAGGATGTCGACTCCCAGATAGGAGGATGTAGACTCCCAGATAGGAGGATGTCGACTCCCAGTTTGGAGGATGTAGACTCCCAGATAGGAGGATGTAGACTCCCAGATAGGAGGATGTAGGTTTCTCTCTTCTTTCTCAGCGATGGCGTTAATACCAGGTGGAAACGTATCAGCTTCCCTGGTAATGCCCCTAGTCCTAGTCACATGGGGATTGGAGAGGGTGGGTGTGTGTGCTCAGGGGTCAGTTAGAGGGGCTCCTAACCAGGGGCCTCCCTATTTTGTCTCTCTCTCTCTCTCTCTCTCTCTCTCTCTCTCTCTCTCTCTCTCTCTCTCTCTCTTACTCTCTATCTCTCTCTGTGTCACTTTCACTCTCTCTTGGTCTCTCTCTGTCTCTCTCTCGGTCTCTCTCTGTCTCTCTGTGTCACTCTCACTCTCTCTCTGTCTCTCTCTCTCGGTCTCTCTCTGTCTCTCTCTTACTCTCTGTCTCTCTCTGTCTCTCTCTCTCTCAGTCTCTCTCTGTCTCTCACTCTCTCTCTCTGTCCCTACTCTGAGATGCTTTATGAGTACAGGCTCTGGGTCAGAATATTAGTGGACTTCTTAACCTGCAACCTAGCCTAGACTGAGTGCAACTTGGCTTGATTTTCTCCTAGTGTTTT